>NC_138385.1:94009829-94055069 GCF_054177405.1 Leptonychotes weddellii | reverse complement strand
AAAAAAAAAAGTGGGGGCGCCTGGGTGGCTCAGTCGTTAAGCGTCTGCCCTCGGCTCAGGTCATGATCCCAGGGTCCTGGGATCGAGCCCTGCATCGGGCTCCCCGCTCCGCGGGAAGCCTGCTTCTCCCTCTCCCACTCCCCCTGCTTGTGTTCCCTCTCTCGCTGTGTCTCTCTCTGTCAAATAAATAAAATCTTTAAAAAAATAAAATAAAACACTTCTCTAATGAGATTACAGAAAATTAGAATTTATGGGAGCCTGGGTGGCTCAGTCATTAAGCGTCTGCCTTGGGCTCAGGTCATGATCCCAAGTCCTGGGATCAAGCCCCGCATCGGGCTCCCCGCTCAGGGGGGAAGCCTGCTTCTCCCTCTCTCTGCTTGTGTTCCCTCTCTCTCTCTCTCTCTCTGTTAAATAAATAAAATCTTAAAAAAAAAAAAAAACCCGAGTCTGGTGGATTTGGCTCACCAGTGTAGCTGCCATCAGCAACATGAGGTACCAGAACACGGGGAGCAAACTGGGAGGCTTCCATTGGCCCCCTTGGTGAAATGTCAACTTGAAAATAAAGCACATTCCCACAGGCTGGGCATTTCTATCTTCATCCCAAATTTTCCCTCTAAAACTTCAAGCTTAACACTACACACACACATTGCTAAAATTATATCACATCGCTCTTTAAAAACATACAGGTAAGGTGGACAAGATATACAAAAACAGGTTTTCAAAATATGATTCTATAACCCTATGCAATATCCACTTTCAAATTGCCAATACTGCAACCCGCTCTGCAATTTCATCAAACTGGCAGAAACAATTGGATGGGGTTGGAAAGCGGTGACTTGCCAAATGTCACTGGAAACAGCCTTGCTGACGAGGCTTCAGCTTGGTGAATGCACACCCAGCTATAACCAACCTGTTCTCAACCAAGTAATTATCTTCTCCTGGGCAGAGAGACTGGTAGTAAAAAATTGCAGAAAGACAGCACACTGCGTGGGGGGAGGAAGAAGGGGACAGAGAAATAGAAAGGGAGAGAAAGAAGAGGGGGTTACAGAGGAAATAAATTCCTGCAAGATAAAAAAGAAGAGGGATGTGGGGAGAATCACTAAAATCCCATCTGAGAAAATGATCCAGGAGATGGGAAAGGAAACTAAAAGGGCTGGCAGGTGAACAAGCCCGGCTTTTAATGGCTTAATAATAGGGATGTTTGGTAACCAATGAGGTTAATGCGCAAGTGACATAAACCAGCAGGGGGTCTTGCAGGGGAGCCACAGCACATACGAATTGAAGGACATTTAATACAGGATAACGGCAGAAAGATAGGGCTGCCGCTGAATCCACTTCCCTTCATTCACGAAGGATGAGCTGGCAGAATTTAATAGCTTGGCACTGTCATTTGAGAGAAGCAGCAGTACTGATGGAAAAAGTCTTCTTTTTAATGTGGGAACCAGTCAAGGGAAGGAAGCGAGAAAGGAAGGAAGGAAATGAGGGAGGGAGGGAGGGAGGGAGGGAGGGAGAGGGAAAAGAAAAGGAGGGAAGTTAACAAATGAAGTGTTTAATGAGAGACCCTGTGGTTGTGATTTCAGGGTTAGGGAGCTATTATCTGCCATTCATTGGAAAATACCCTCTCAGTTCAGTTGACCCATAGGTCAGCTTCTCAAACTTTGATATGCAAACAAATCACTCCAGGAGCTCTTTAAAAGGCAGACTTTGATTCAGTAGGGGTGGGGTGGGGCCTGAGATTCTGAGATTTCCAGCAAACTTCCAGTTGTGATGCTGCCATGTGTAAGGACCACACTTTGAGTAGCAAAGTAGGTACAGTAGCCACTAGTCACAAGTAGGGGCTGAGCACTTAAATTTGCCTGACCTGGGGCGCCTGGCTGGCTCAAGCTACGAAGCATGTGGCTCTTGATCTTGGGGTTGTGGGTTCAAGCCCCCAGTTGGGTGTAAAGATTACTTAAAAATAAAATCTTAAAAATATATATATATATGCCTGTGGCGCCTGGGTGGCGCAGCCAGTTAAGTGTCCAACTCTTGGTTTCAGCTCAGGTTGTGATCTCAGGGTCCTGGGATTGAGCCTCGTGTGGGGCTCTGCACTCAGTGCGTAGTCTACTTAAGAGTCTCTCTCCCTCTCCCTCTGCCCCTCCTCCCCTGTGCTCGCGTCTCTCTGCCTCTCGCTCTCTCTCAAATAAATAAATAAAATCTTTTAAAAAAAATATGTCTGGGTGGCACAGTCAGGTGAGCCTCTGACTCTTGGTTTCAGCTCAGGTCCTGATGTCAAGGTCATGAGATCAAGCCCCACTCAGGCTCTGCACTCAGCCTGAAGTCTGCTTGGGTTTCTCTCTCCCCTCTCTCTGCCCTCTCCCCCCATTCTCCCTCGCTTTCTAAGATAAATAAATAAATCTTTAAAAAATATGCCTGATCCAAGTTAAGAAGTGTTGTAGATTCCAAAGACTGAGTAAAAAAGAATCTAAAATATGTCATCAATAAGCCTTACATTGATCACATGTTGTAACGTCACTGTGGTGGATATACTGGATTAAATAAAATACATAATTAATTAGTTTCACCTGTTTCTTTTTCACTTTTGTAAATGTGGCTTCTTGCACATTAAAATCACACGTGGTTCATCCTATATTTCTATTGGACAGCATAGCTTTAGGCTCTTTCTTTTTTTAAAAGATTTATTTATTTATTTGAGAGAGAGAATGCAAGCAGGGGGGAGGTGCAGAGGGAGAGAGAATTCTCAAGCAGACTCCCTGCTGAGCGCAGAGTCTGACTCGGGGCTCAATCTTATGACCCTGAGATCATGACCTGAGCCAAAATCAAGAATTGGATGCCCAACCGAGCCACCCAGGCACCCCACTTTAGGCTCTTTCTATCCGATCTCTCCTCTGATTTAAGTTATAAAAACTTTTCTGAGCAGTTTGCATGGTTGAAGTGCAAGCAATAGACAACACATCCTATCTTTGCTTCCATTTCCTTTTCTCTTTCCTATCTCCTTGCCGATCCTGCTCTCCCAGTCCTCACCAGGAAAATATAAGGAAATCTTAGGCACTTTAAGAAATGGTGCCCATGAGCTCATTGCCCCACACTAACTCATTCTTCATGCAAGCATTTACTTCAGCAAAGTCCCTGGCTCATTCGCTAAAGCAACATTGGCAAAAATAAGACACAGATGCCGTGCTCAAGCTCATAGTCTAAAAGAGCAGAAAGACAGGTAAATAAAGACACATACTACAGTTTCTGAGTGCAATAATATTAGTATATACAAGAGACACAGTAGAGAACATGATCTAAGCCAGTTCCATTGGCCAGAACTTTCTTCTTTTCTAGATATTAGCTATGTGACCTTAGGCCAGTGCCCTGAACTCCTACATCTGTTTAATGGGAGTAATAATAGTGACCTACCTCAGAGTATTGGTATGAAAGTCAAATGAGTTCACATTTATAAAGTACTTAGGTCAGTGTTTGATGCATAGTAAGCTCCATACACATGTTAGCTAAATAGACTTGAGTGACCACTGTCAATCAGCTGATCAATGTTTTTAGGCATAAATAATCTAAATATAATTATGATCTCATACCATCCCAATGACCTTCTGAAATTCAGTACTAAGATGCTGCAAATGACCCAAAGGATAACCTGTAGTTGATTCACACAACTGAAGAGCAATGAAAAAAGAAATTACCGCTACTCAAAACACTGTAGACAAGCTTCACACACCTTAACTTGAGCAAAAGAAGCCAGACACAAAAAAGTATACATTGTGTGACTCCATTTATATAAAGTTAAAAAAAAATATGCAAAACTAATCTATGGTGAAAGATTATCTGTACTTTTGGAATGTTGGTAATGACTAGGAGGAGATCTGAAATAGGCTTCTGGTGTTGGTAATGCACACCTTAATCTAGGTGGTGGTTACACGGCTGTGCTCACTTTGTCAAATTTGGTGCACTATACACCTGAAATTTTTATATTTACCTTATGCATATTATTTTATAATTTAAGGAAAAGAAAGAAGCTGCAGAAGAGTTTTCTAAAGAGTTTCAGTTGGAAAATCCAGCCATGGGCCTCTGGGTACAAAGATATCAAACCCTACTTAACAGTGGGAGGTGAATCTGAACACTTTCATAAAATTATGTCATTCACTTTGCTTCTGCTCCAATTCTTTTGGTCTCTGATCCAGAATTAAGTCCTTCTTAGACTAGGAGAAACAGGTAAGTTAGGTAAGATTAGACAAAAGGTAAGAAAATCAGAACACAGCAGAGACCCTGAAGCCCTAGGAACCCCACCCCCAGAAGTGTGTGAAGAGCAGCCTACATGAGTCAGAGACTAAAGCATCTGGAGAGAAAGACTGGCCACTTCAGACCTCCTTGTGAAGCTAAGGTTTTCCTAAACACTCTCATATCTTAGAGCTTCACCTGCAGGGTTTCTCTAATTCCCTGTGGGACTAGGAGGTCTTGCAAATTCTTTCCTCGTTGCATTTTTAAGAAGTACTGGGGGTGTTGCAAGAGGATGGGGCTGGCAATGTCACATGGTGTCTTGTATTTAAAAGTCAAATTGACTTAAACAGAAGACTTTAGAGATTATCCAAAGGGCACAGCAGAAGGACCCAGAACTGAGAATAGCCTTGCTCACAGCTGTGGGAAGATGATCTAATGCCCAAGAGGCATATGTGAAGAGGAGTGCTCATGATTATTTTTACTTTGTCTCATAACCAATTTATTAATTTGAACAATTGTATTTTTTTAATATTCACACACTATTACTAACACAAACAAAAATTATTTTCTAAATTTTATGACAATAATCTTTTATTATTTTAAGTATCCCCCTGGTTTGGGAATAACATGGTAGGGATGAAAGACTCTAAGATGAAAAGGTGAGAAGACTGGGCTGTCACTGCAGCCCAGCCACTGCGTAGGTGTGACTTTAGCTGCCTGGACCACAGTTACTTTGATTATAAAATGGGGAGGAGGAAGAACGCAGGGCTCTGGATTTTATGACATTTAAGGTCTCCCTCAGGTCTAACCTTTTAGCGTAAGAAATCTGCATCCCCTTACCCTCCCCACTTCCAAATGCCAACACCTACATTTCTTTGTCTGAGGGCTATCTCTAGCCATTGAGGCCAGATTTGTCTGCCTAAGTGGCAGGGAATTAACATCATTTGGAAGGAGCCACCCTCCAAAAATACCCGGGAGTGGTGTATAAATACCCCAGTTCTCTCACCCTCAGGTGGAAGAACTCTGAAGCATGTGTTTTACACTCTTTCTCCAGAATTTCCCAGTGAGATCAAGTTCCACTCAACCAACGTGGTGATTTACTGGATAATACACCCTTTGTTCACTGCCCTCCCTTTCCTGTCTTGCTTCCCTACTCCCCTACCAGAGTTTTCTTCATCACCCAAAGAAACTATATGTACCAGAATCCTCGTCTTAACATCTTCTTCTGGGTAAACTTAAACTAAGACAAAACCCCACAAACCAAACACTGTGGTGATAGGTTTCTTGAAAGCTACAGAAAAATGGTTTCCCTAACCCCAGATATGAATTTTAAGGAGTTTAGTAGATAATGTGAACAGGGGAAGGATCATTGCCACCCAGACACAAAGCTGAGGGCAAGACCACTTAACCAACTGCTCTTCTCCTCCTACCAGAATGGCACTCCCTTTAGGCATTTAAACTGCTAAAAATGCATGAGAAATAGTAGGAGATTGGAAAACTTGTACCATCTGGCTAATTCTAGCCTGGTGTCCGGGAGACACACTAAATTTGATGTATATTCCATTAAGGAAGATAATGAAACAGTCATTTTTCAAAGATTCAAATTACGCCATTGGTTAAGAGGCCATCCCTCCAATTTGATGGGAATTTCAAATCCGCTGCCTCAAATAGTTTTCACTATCAGTTATATTCTACACTTTCTTTTGAAGGGATCAGTGTGAGGCTTTCTGTATGTGTGCATAATCTAGAGAAAAATAGTAATTGGCTACCTTTGATCTCAAAGAAAGCTTTCCCTTCAATTCTGTTCCTCTCGTCCTCTCTCAGTGTAGAAGTGTTGTCGTGGGACTGCAGAGCAGACACTGTTGAGAGACAACCAGTGTTCATTCTCGCCCCTTCTCCCTTCTCCATCATAGCCCAATGAGGCTGGAAAAGTCAGAGACTCACTTCTCCAGTTTCCCTTACACAAAGGTGGCCATTTCACCTCGGTCTGACCAATGAGATCAATGGGAAAGTCTGCTGGGAGCCTTTGCAAATAGTGAGGAGAGAAGTATGTGAAGAGATTTCCTTTACCGTCCACACCTTCCTACACAGATGTGGTAGTTGGAGGCCTAGTAGCCATCTCGTGACCATGAGGAGAGCCTTTGCCAGAACACTGAAAACGCGCAAGAGGAAGAGTAGAAGGAGCATGGGTCTTTGGGATGCCACTGACCTGCCAGATCAACCTTGAAACCCCCCCACCTCCTTGTTAAATAATACCCCTTTGGTTTAAGCCACGCTTTACGAGATTTTTTTCTGCTGCCAAAGCTATTCCCAACTGATAGAGATTTTTAAAGTAATTTTTAAAAGTTACAAATTGTAAGTATTGAAGAGTTTTCACAGAATGCTTTTCATTTTTCAACCTCCATTACCCAAATACTTTTGCAATAGGCATACTGCTTAACAGCACACACTCCGGAGCCAGACTGGTAACTCCAAAACCCAGATCGGCCACTCACTAATTCGATGATTGAACCCCTCTGTGCCTTGGTTTTCTCATTTGCAATACAGGAATAACAATATTATCTACGTCATGGGGTTTTTGTAAGTATTAAATACAATTAGTTTTTAAAATTTATGTGTCCGGCACACAGTATGTGCTAATACGTATTTATGAAACGTAAATAATGTTACTGGGGTGTAACTCAGGAGGAAGGTAAAGTGGGAAAGACCTTGGAGAGAGAGTGAGTAGATGTTTTGAGGGCTGTCCCTCACCTCTGGCCTGAGATGATCTTGGAAGCTAAAGTGCCTAATAAACTAGTAAATGCTAAATGGATTTCGGAGCCTAGAGCTGTATAATGGAGATACAGAATCCCAGTGCTTCGGCAAGGCTTTAAAATCTCCTGTCTGGTACTTCTTAACTGGAATCTGGAAACCTGCCACCCTCGTGCACCATACAACATGAGCATACGCAAGCGTGTGCGTGTGTTACTGAGGACAGGATCCAGAGATTTCATCAGATTCTCAGAGGAACCCGTGATCCACAAAAGGTTAAAACTACTTCGTAGTTCAACTCCCTGACATCCTATCTGTGGCCCAGAGAGAGGCCATCTGAATTGTCATATTTAACTTTATTTACATCTCCCTAGAAGAAAAATTAGGTCAACGAAAATGTTTTTCCTACTCCAAAATCCTAGAATAATTCCAAAGTAAGGAACTTGGTAGCTCTTTAAATAGAATCCTGCTGCATTTACAGATGAGGAACCCAAGTTGTATCGAGGTTACTATGACCTACTCAGCATCCCAGAGAGAAACAGAGCCGCGGCTGACCAGTTGTCCTGGCTCAGCATCAATTTTTCCCGCACAGAAATACTTTGGTGGCAAAAAAAAAGAAAAAAAATCCCACTAGTTCATTTCATGGGCTGGCCCTGGTTACAGCTGTTACATGCTCCACACTGGAGCCCTTTAAGTGTGGTTGCTAAGGGCGGCCAGGACCAAGGGGCTTCAAACATTCTGTCCCTTTCATTGCTGTAAGCTTTGGAGTGATTATAATTAGCTACACATCTCATGTGTATCACAGGGCAAAAATGGGAAAATAAAGCTGATACTCTTCCACCAACCCAATTTATCATCTTCGTGGGAGGCTGTTTTACCATTTTCTTTGTGCCTCTTCCTCTGCTTTGATAAATCTTTAAGAACTCTTTTCTGAGGGCCATGTGTGTACCCAATTATGAGTACAAAAGACACAGAAATAGAAAACGTAAATATATGAAATGGAAGTTATATATAATCTGTATAAACTAAACAGTTTCTAAATACAGATTGCTCTTTCCAGGGTGGGGGTGGTCGGGGGTGGTGAGTGATACTGATGCCGAACACAACATAATATATTTACCCACGAGGATGGGCCTGGGTCTGGTATTAGGCTCTGATTAAACAAGGTCTTCTGTTTTCATGTAAGTTTAGAGGCAAACTTGGATGTCCTGGCTCACAGCTCTAAGACTTGCCTGCTGCTGGAATGATTTTCTCCTTTCTACAGGGTTTTTGATTAATGTCATACCTGAACTGGCAGTAGATCTGGACCACTTTATTTCTGCGGGAAGGAAGGGGGGACAAGAAGAAAGGGAGAACAGGTTTGTACAACTGGGGCCATGTTAGCCTGGCTGCAATTTAAGATTCAAAGGGCACCCAGACTTTTTGTGAAATGTAATGCAGCAAAAGAAATGCCTGGCAATCACATTTTTATTTACCAGAGGAGCAAGGTTTTAGCTGTGGTTTCTGATTGTAGCACGTAAAAATAACAAATCTAATTATAGTTTTTATTCCGTATTTATTTTTATTTTTTGGCTGTATCATTTTTCACCCTAAACCCTCATCCCACCCCTACCCCTTTTCCTCCCCAAAGGACAGAACACACAGCTTACTTACTCAGCCCCAGGCTAACAGCGAGGCCTTTGGTTCATAAGACGCAGGGCCAGTGCAAAACTGGGGAACCCACCCCAAACAAACAGCCAAGGGCCCGCTTGCAGGGAGACCTCTCAGGGAGGCCCTGACTAATTTCTCTCCATGGCACATAAAGCTGGGTGGGTGACCTTTCCGCCTGAGGCAGAAAGAACACACGACATGACTGAATTGAAAGTGGGTCACTGTCGGGCGGGCAGGCCAGAGGAAGGAACACTTGGTGCTGAGAAATTAGCTGTCTTCTTGGAGCTTCCAGGCCGGGTGGGAAGACAGCTTCTTCTCCCCACTGCCTCTCTCACCCGCCGCTCCACCCACCTGCCCTTTTTTTTTTTTTTTTTTCATTTATGGTTTGGGCTAGTCGGTTTCCAACAGATTTAGATAAATTGGAAGGGGTGGGAGAAGGGAAGGGAGAGAACAGTGAAGGAATCAGATGAAGAAAAATAGACTTAAGAGCAGTGCCCCCTTATCCACGGTTTCACTGGCCAGAGTTTCAGTTACTCACAGTCAAGTGCAGTCAGGAAGCTGATAATCCTCCTTCTAACCTATGCTCAGCGGGTCAGTAGTAGCCTAATGCTGTGTCACAGTGTCTATGCCATTCGCCTCACTTCATCTCACCAGGTAGGTGTTTTATTACTTGCCATCATCACAAGAAGAAAGGCGAGTACAGATATGTTGAGAGAAGAGAGGGGCCACATTCATGTAACTTTTATTTTAGCAATTGTCATAATTGTTCTATTTTATTAGGTATTACTGCACCTCTCTTACTGTGCCTCATTTATAAATTAAACTCATCACAGGAATGTATGGATAGGAAAAAACAGAGTATCCACAGGGTTTAGTACCATCCACGGTTTCACATATCCACTGGGGGTCTTGGAACATATTCCCGGCAGATAAGGGGGGGACTGCTGTCGATTTTTCTCTAGGAAAAGAAATCATAGACTTTGGGAATTCCCTAAAGAGCAGTATAGGTAGCTAGATCCAGGCTACTATCATTTCCCCTCCTCCAAGTTGGTCAGGGAAGCAATTTTAGGCTATTTCCACATAAATATTTGCCTTAATTCATAGGAGTTTTTATAGAGGTAGATTATATTAAAGGCAGTGGAAACGCCAAATACATTAATTAAATTACTTAATCACTGAAACTTGTACTCACTACAGCCAAGCCTGATTCCCAGAGGGTCTACCGGCTTCCTCAAAATGAGGGACGGTTTTAGAGGTTGGCACTGCCAAGTACGGAAGAAAGCAATCGGTGACTGAGCCCCACGAGCCTCAAAGTGCACAGCAGGGTCATATCTCGCAGTAAGACACGGTGAGTCTTCTCAGTTCTGTTGATCTTCCCCTTTTCGTATGCTTGTTTCTCAGGGCCTGGACACCCATAAGCAGCTTTTAAAAATACCCAAGTGCAGGGGGAAAACATCAACTCTCCGAAGCTCGGAAAAGCCTCCTTGCATCTCCCTTAAATGTTGTTCCCATCTGACCACTTCGAGTCCACGAATCTTCAATCCAAAGCCTACTGGGCGCCTCTCCAAAGGGCTATTTTTCTCTCCTGGCCTGTGTTTCCAGAGCCCCGAAGTGAGCTGGCAGGGATGCCAAGCCCGTCCGCAGCAGACCAAACACAGCCCAGCAGTGCTGCGTCAGGTGGACCAGCAGGAGGTAGAAATGCAGGGGCCGCAGGTCCAGCTTCAGGACACAGATGCCCCCAACATTAGCGGGGCAAGTGTGTCCTGGCCTCTGCAGAGGACAGCTCCTTCAGGAAGCTTCCACACGTGCACAGAACAAGGGATTTCTTTCCCTACCTCTCAGCCAATCATACAGGTTTAAGTTGTGACCAAACCCTGACCTCTAATGATGGCCATTAGATCTCCCCGCCCCCCCTCCCCTGCCCTGGTTTTTGAGCACCAAAAGGCAAAGTGGGAACAAAAGACATTTTTCTTTCTATTTTTAACACAGTGTATATTAGCCATAAATTAACACTCCCCTTCCAGCACCTTTTAAGCATCGGCAGGGGCCAATTCTTTTTACTGTATTGTCTTCCAAAAAGCAGCCAATGGATCATGCTGTCACAGAACGCAGCCCAGTAAAATAGCCCTTGCAGGCGTCATTCTCCCAGCCCCGCTCAGCACATCTTCTGGAAGCTGCTTTATGGTGGGGAAGCCAGACGTCAGTGGCCATGATGTCTAGCATGTCCTAGGGTGATGGAGAATGGATGTCACTGTTCCCCCTTGTTTGGGAAAGGGCAAGGAGGTGAGATGAGCACAAAAGATGGTGACTCGCACGAGGAAACTACTACCTTTGTCTGGATTTTTCAGTATTTGGAAGGAGAGCAAAAGAAGAAATATGACAGACTACTTCAAAAACCCCGAATTAACTCTTCATTGGCTACATCTTTTGGCTGAAATCATGCTCCATGCCCTACTAAGTAGCTGTCATTCCCTGGGTCTCACATCCATTTCAGATACTGAAAATCAAAATAAAAATTGTCCTATGTTTGTCTACAGGTCCAAGCACTTAGGTCATTTCTTACAAGACCGTGTTGGCATCTACTTAGGCTGTTGATGGAAGAGGTGAAAGTCTTCTCCCCAAACACTTACATTTTAAACCATGGGAATAGTGAGAATGTGATGAGATTTCAAAGTCAGATGGGTTGAGAATTTCCTGAACAGACAAAATAGTTCCATGTTAACAACCAAGAATACTCTAGGGATTCTAAATCTGTCCAGACCATTTTAATGCCAATTCAGTTAATTGTCTGGACAGATCTGAAAGCCCTAGAATAGTCTTGATCATTACATGGACTTAACCTACCTTTTATAGGGAGTGCCTTAACAAGAAGTGTGCAAGGCGTCAGATTTTGAAATCTCACCATTTTGCCGGTATTCTAGTGTTGAAACATATGCATTATAGAGCCAGACCCCTGGATTTGAATTCCAACTCTACCAATTACTAAGCTATGTGACTTCAAAGGGAAGTTCAAGGGAACTGACCTCTCTGCTTCTCGTTATCTTCATTTGTAAAATGGGGATATTAATAGCAACTACCTGATAAGATTGTAATGAAGATTAAGTGAATTAATATTTACAAAGTGCATAAAATAGTTTTGTCCCACAATAAGTGCCATATAAGAGATGGTGAGGCAAATAAATAGAAATCCATGTTTATGTGTCTCTCAGAACCTCTTTTTCACCAACCACTTGAATTTCTAAATCATTACCAAAGAGGTTTCTGCTCCTTCCCCAAGGACTTGGAGGGTCCTCTCAGATCACAGCTCCAGGGAGTTAAACCCCACATGAGCAACAGTGTACTTATTACCGTGTATCCAAGATTTGTGCAAAAACCCAGAAGCTCTTGGTGAAAATGACCAAGCGACAGCTTGTACAGAAGCCAACTCTACTCCACAATGAAATTCACAACTGTTGGACTTGGGGCTTGTATCTCTTTCTCTGCTAGACTGTGGGACTAATAATGGCCTTGACCTTCTTAGATAAGGGGCAGCCAGCCCAGATGGATTTCTGGTTCTGGGTTAGCTGTTCTGAGGAAAAACCCATGGGAGACAGTGAACTGAAGCATGCAGAATTTCTGAAAGGCAGAACAGAAAACATTGAAGAGAAAGATATTGCTGCCTCCCCAATGGTACTGGAATGGATCAAGGGTTTGTTTGGCCTAGGGTCATTTCCCCCCTCTCCTTCATTGTGAAAAAGTAGGAAGATGCTCACTGGAAGGAAAACTGTCAGGAAGTCGAACATGATCCCATTTTTATCTCCAAATTTACTGAGAGAATTATAGATCACAATTTCCACTGCCTCCCTTCCCCAGCTCTGGTTAGATGATCTTTTAGTCTGTGGTGGGGAAAAGTTTCTTTTTAGTAATAATATTAATTTTTAAATAATGAATGCACATGATCTAACTTTTTTAAATTATAAAAGGCTATCCAGTGAACACTTCCTCCCACTTCTATTCCCAGCCATACAGTTTCTTTCCCTATAGGCAATTAGTATTACCCATTCCTTATGTTACCTTTCAGGGATATTTCTTTATATACAAGCAAACACACACATATTCATATGCACATTCCCTCTCCAAGTGTTTTGCTAATTTATACGAACACAATACAAATTCCACTGTACCTTTTCTTTTTCTACACTTCACAATATGTCTGGGAGAGCTTTTCACATTCATGCATGAGTTTTCTAATTCCTTTTCCATGGCTGTTCTATACAGAACCCCACTGTATAGAGGTACTCAATTTACTTATTTTCCCTTTGCAGGATCCTTTAAGTTGTTTCAAATATTTTGCTAGTACCAACAGTGCTGCAATGAATAACCTTGTCCACATACCACTTTGCACAAATGTGGAAGAGGGCATTTGTAGAAGGGAAATTGTTGGTTCAAAGGGTATCTCCATTTCGAACTTTGATAGATCTTGCCAAGTTGCCCTGTAGAAGAGCTGTACCAATTTTATGCTTCCACCATCTATGAGAGTATCTATTTCTGATGGAGAGGGGTTTGATGCCAGAAAGTGTTTTCTGGCATGCAAGATGCTGCCCTCTGCTCAGGAATGCAATTTAGTGAACCCTGTTTTCAGATTCTTGCTGTAAAGGGTAGATAAGAGTCAGATCATCTCAGATCATCTGCTTCCATCATAATGGGAGTGCTGGAGACCAGGGGTGCCTGATCGGGTGGTAGGTGGAAAATGCCTTCTACTGGTGTCTTCTTTCCAACCAGGCCGAAAAAGAGGTGTGCAAACTGGACGGTTCTACAGGACTCCACAGCTGATCCTTGAAAAGATTCTCCCAGCAGCTGGAGGGTAAGTCAAGCCTTCCTTTTCATATTCAGATCCAAACCATCCAGCTTTTAATGGGGCTAACCAGGAAAGTTCTTGCTTGCAACCAGGCACCTTTGTTTTAGGGCAGCGGCTTGGTCATCATGTGGTCCAATCACAGCTCCATTACCTCATTTGAAGTGGGTTCACTGGACTAGTTCTTCAGCAGTCATCTCAAACAGAAAGCTGGTGTGATTTCTGGACAGACATTTCTCCCAGAACCACTGCAAGGAATATGTGTCCTGTGTGTTGCAATACTGTAACTTCCATCTTTCTGAGAAAGGTGGCTAAGGGCAAGGACTCCAGAGCCAGACTGCTTAGGTTTGAATCCTGGCTCTGTCACTTGCTGGCTGGTGTGATCCTGGGCAAATTGCTTACCTCTCTGTGTAGGTTGCCAGATAAAATATAGGATGCCCAGTTAAAACTGAATTTCAGATAAATGACAAATAACTTTTTAGTATAAGTATGTTCCAAATGTTGCATGGGACATATTAAATAAACAACTGAATATCTGAAATTCAAATTTAACTAGGCATCCTGTATTTTTACTTGCTGAATCTTGCAGCCCTACTCCGTTCCTTAGTCTCCTCGTCTATAACTACCTCATAGGGTTGGTACAAGGATTAAATGAAATAGTGTTTGTAGAGTATAGAGAACAGTTCCTAAACATCATAAATGCTACATAAGATTTCCCTAAAATAAATAAATGCCATCTTGATTCAACATACATGAAGACTCTATTACTTCCATTTTTTTCCCCAAGATGAGGGGGAAAATTATGAAATATATGGTGAGTGTTAAGGAGACTGTGGGTTAAAAAAAAGATTGGCCAAGGATGTTCTGGAACAGGTAGAAGATCTGGAGTTTACTGGTTCTCTGGTCCAAGGATGAGAGAATACTCTGTGGGGCAGCAGGCCAGGCTGGGGATTGAGCGTAAGGGGCAAGGGAGAAGTACAAAGGGACCCATGGTGGATGGTGTGGGACCTTAGGGGGAACAGCTCATTTCACATCAGACATCAGAGAGTCCCACCCAAATGAGCAGCAATGGCAGAAATAGGGCTGCCAAGGACCATGTCCATGACCATGATGAAGGGAGAGGGAGAGGAAGGGCATTGGCAGGGAGAGAAGCCAGAGCTACGATCCTCTAGGAGAGGCGGACAGGGTGTTCTGAGGAGGCAAACTCTTAGTCTCAGAAAGCCTTGTACGGACTTTCTAAGTTCTGCACCATTTCGGCAGGGCTCAGAATTTGGCTCAGCTTCCTCTCATCAGGAAGCACAATGAGAAGTATGGACAACATTATCTACACAGGCCACTGAGGAAGGCCCAGGTGACAGAAGCCTGAGGGGACCTAGAAGCCTCCAGAGGTAAGGGTTTCTAATCTGGGTCTACACATCCCCAAAGGGTCTGTGAACTTGGATGGGAAAAAAGTACAACTTTATCTTTACTCACCTCTAGATGAAATTGAGTGTATCCTTCAATTAGGAATATGTCACATGTCTCATTAGTATGAACCACACCTGTGACTTTGTCACCAATAGAAATCAAAGGTTTTTTTCACATCACATTACAGTTGTGGCAGATATCCTAAAGTATTGTTTCTTAATGCTCATCACCACTTAGAAATCATAGTAGTTATTGCTGCTAGGTCTTCTTATTTCAAGCATTAACAATGATGCAGAGATAATACTATATCATTTTTTACAACAATACTATATTGTTTTTAATATTTTGATAATTGTAGTCAATATAACTGGTTTCCCTTGTAAACTTTTGCACTGTGTTTAATGCATTTAAAACATTTTCCTGGGGCACCTGGGTGGCTCAGTCGTTAAGCCCGAGCCTTCGGCTCAGGTCATGATCCCAGAATCCTGGGATCAAGCCCCACATCAGGCTCCCTGCTCCGCGGGAAGCCTGCTTCTCCCTCTCCCTCTGCCTGCTTGTGTTCCCTCTCTCGCTGTGGCTCTTTCTGTCAAATAAATAAATAAAATCTTTTAAAAAAAAATTTCCTGAGAAGAGATTTATAGTCTTCCCCAGGCTGCCAAAGAGTTCCACATCTCAAAACGAGGTTAGGAACTCCTATCTTAGGGCAACGTCAGTCTTATGGGGAATGGCCCAAAATCTCAGGAGACCTCAAACTGACTTCCAGGAGTGTGAGTTCTTAGGTATGGCTTTTGTTTTGCTTCATTCGTTCGTTTGTTTAGGCTAATATCATAAAGGCATCTGCATTTTGAGCATACGTAAGAGGGAACATAACTCTGTGGTGGGTGCGAGGGCTGGGAGTGAGGTCTCTATCTTGTATGGCTCTGTTAACACGGGAGAAATGTCTGCACTCTGCGTATTGCCCCCCCAGAAGAGAATGAACGAGGGAGACTATTTTGCAGCTTACTTTGAAGTAAATTATACCATTATCCAGGAAACCCCCTTTCACCTCTAAGCATGGAGGGAGAAGGCACATCCCTCTCTTCCTCTATGTGTCACACTCCATCCTGTCAGCTTGTTTAGCTACAAATGGGACAGGCAGTTGAAGGGCCTCGGGGTAAAAAGTGGGTTTGAGATCAAAGTAAGTAACAGAGTCGGACTGGCAGGGCTGCTGAAATAAAGAGAGGATTCTGACCAAGAAGTCTTCTTCAGCACTATGATCGTACTGGGGAGCTCCCACCCGCTCATCTCCCCACGGTGGGTGAGCTCCGCAGACAGGAGAGCCGCTCAGAATACGGATGGGATTACTGCAGCCAGCCAGGAGAGGAAGGATGAGAGAAGATGACCAGGAGAGAAATGGCCGCAACGTAACTAGAACTCTTCTGCCTCTCGGGCCAGTGGAATTGGGTAGAGAAGGACAGAGGCAGCTATAAATGAGGGTGATTTCAAAGCCCTCTCCTAATCCTGCTGCTGATCAGACATCCATGCCACATAGACACTGCATTCAATCCCAAGTGACACAGTTACAAAAACATAGGTCTGGTTAAAACTCCAGGACTCGGGGAGTTTCCAGTTAAGATTCCCAAACTAGAAGGCTGTCCTAAGATCCCTCGCACTGGTGGCTAGGGCCAGAACTTCAACAAAGGTGCAGCTTGTGAACTGTTCCCTCTGGCTCCTGCTTCCTGACCCCCATGGGCACCGAGGCTGTGAGCGCGTGTTAGGAGTGGAGTATGTTCGGGGCGCCTGGTGGCCCAGCTGGTTAAGCGTCCGACTCCTGAGTTCGGCTCAGGTCATGATCTCAGGGGCGTGAGATGAAGCCCCATGTTGGGCTCTGCACTGGGCATGCAGCCTGCTTAACTCTTTCCCTCTCTCTGCCCCTCCCCGCCTCTCTCTCCCTCTCTAAAAATAAAAAGAGTGGAGTATGTTCATTGGAAAAAATCTCCTTTTCTTCAGTGGCGTTATGGGTTGAACGGTGTCCCTCTGAAAGATACATTGAAGCCCTAACCCTCAGTCCCTCAGAAAGTGACCCGATTTGGAGAATCCTTGCAGACAGAATCGGCGAAGGTCAGATGAGGCCATACTGCAGCGGGGTGGACTCTAATCCAATATGACTGGGGTCCGTACAACAAGAGGAAAATCTGGCCATAGGCAGAGGGAAGGCAGCCATATGAAGACGGGGGCGGAAGGTGGAGTTACGTTGCCACAAGCCAAGGAACACACGGGGCTCCCAGAAGCTGAAAGAGGCAAGGAAACACCCTCCAAGCTACCCAGTTTGTGGTACTTTGTGACTGTGCCCCAAGCCAACGAATACAATTGGCTTTAAGCTTTTCCTTGGCTTACTTGCCTCCTGCCTCCATTTCCAATGACCTCCGAACCATCAGAGGTGCAGAGACTACGGGTAAGAATCCCAGAGAGCAAGCCTGACCTATAAAAGCATGAGCAGCACGAGAGGGGAAAATACAATGTCCACCTTCCTGATGCCAAATTTAGCCGAAACAAGACCAGTGTGTCTTCCTGGTAAAATTCCCCAGTGGCTGAAGCCACATCCTTGCAGGTCATACTGACTGCACAATCAGAACCAAGGGCCCTTGCGGCCAATCTCTCCTTCTGTCCCCCCCCAGGCCCTGACTAAGCCAGCTCAGCATTTTAAGGGAGGACTTGATCCTGTAGGGCTTAGCAGCCCAGCCGTGCATCTGAGGTCCGGCAGCCAGAGGGGGAAGGAGAACCAGGCCAGAAGTTGGGGTCCAGGACTCCTGTTTCCTCTCACGTTGGCCACAGGGCCACTGTCATGTAGAGGAAAGATTAAAATTAAGATTGTTGCACTTGGGGGGTTAAATACTACAAATTTTTTAAACAATCCAACTGGACCTCATAATTGTGTGACAAAGGCTGCAAAATATAAAGTGGGGAGTCTTGGCTCAAATGAAAGGCTCTCTCTGAATAACAATTTATTTTAATTTGAAATTTCTCATACTGTCCATATGGCGGGTCTTCATGGGAAAGCAACTGTCTCACAGTTGACGGGGACATCTGAAGTATGCTTTTTTGGCATTCATGGGGATTTTTTTTTTTTTTTTTTTCATTTAAATCACTGCCTTGGTTGAAGGGAGTTTGAAAACATGTCCCTAATGTTTCCAGCTTTTTCACTCCTGGAAATTTATTATCAACCCTTGGAAGTTATAAACTGAAACCCACTTCCCAACCAAATTACTGCTCTTTTAGGCCAACACCAGTTTGTAATTGTGGAGTTCTGTGGGCATTCCTTTGAAAATGGACAATCCCATTTGCATGCATTTAAAAAACAACAACAACAACAACCCAGAAAGCATGTGGAGAATGTTATGACCTGAAGTAGGACAGTCTTGCCAAGTATCCCAGGCTCGTGTTGTGGAGTGACTCCCTAGAATAATCGACAATCTATTTCTGGGAGAGACACAAGATTTTCAGCCAGCTCCAGGTAGGACTCTGCTGCCCCCACAGATATGGTGATAGTTTTTACTCTTACGGGGATTTCCAACCACATGTAGGGTCCAGGGGTGTGATGTGAGAAAGGGGGCTTGTTTGTTATCTCTTTTCAACTTTTTCCTCTGAGGCGCCTTATCGGCTGCTCCTCTGAGGGAGAAAGAGAAGAGCGGCAGAATCTCAACTTCACACACGGGTACAGCTCTACAGGGAGAAGGGGAACTGCGTGAGGTATCATGAAGTCACTAAACATACTGATAAAGCCACGTCTTTCTACAGAAACCTCACTATGCAAATGTCACATCCTCAGAGAGACCGCCTCTGACTGAAGCCTCAAAACTAGCATCCCCGCCATCCTCAGTCTCCTAAACCTGCTTTGCATTTTCTCCACAGCACTGTACATAGCTCTTTCCAGCTCCATGTTCAGTGACCTTGTGTCTGTGGCTTCAAATCATCTGTGGTCAGAGTCAGAGTATTTACACCATGGAAAGTGGCAAATGCTACATATCTGGGCTCTCCCCACCCCCAAAGCCAGCTATTAACCCCTTCTTAGCACAGCACTTGCTTCTCACTATCTGGTATGACATTCTACATGTGGTTTTTACAGTCTACAAGCTATATGTATGTGTGTTTACACATACATATAGCATAGATAATACACTATCTTATATCATTAGTTTCTTAATGATCTATCCTTCTCTCCACCAGAACGTCAGCCCCCAGACCCCTGGTTTGGTTCGCTGCTACTTCACCATACCTAGAACAGTACCCATACCTAGAAGATACTCCGTAAGTATTTGTTGAGTGGATGGAGGATGCCTGAAGTCTTCAGAGGCTCCCTTTATCTTCCTGTTCGAGCATTAACTCCTCTGTGGGCTTCCAAATCCCCCTCCATTTTGCTTCCTCCGTTCCCCCCATGTCTTCCTGCCTTTTAGTACCATCTTTGTCAGCTAAAAAAAAATCCACCAACTCTATTTACTAGTGATTCCTGATTTTTTTGTTTAAGCAGCTCCTCTGGGCATCTGAGAGACATTCTTCTAAACTTTTCCTTTCACATCTTCCCCCAGAAAATCATTTCCTATGTGTTTAGCCAAGGTTAGGTAATTATAAGGCACCCAGAATAAGTATATTTATTAAAGACCTTCTCTTCCAATGAGTCACTTATAATGTAGTTGAATGATTAAGACTAGCCTTGGCTTAAAAAATTATGAGCAAGTAAGACAATTACTCAACTAACTGCTAAACTGGGGGAGTAGAAACCGTAAAATCTCACAGCAAAGAGAGCTGGTGGAGTTCAGGAAAACATCAGAGAAAGAAGCAGTGGGCCTTAAGCTGGTCCTGACTGATGAGTAGGGTTTAACCAGATCACGGTTTCTAACCTCAGCGCAACTGACAGTTTGAGCAGATACTTCTTTGTTGTGGGGGGCTGTCCTGTGTCCTGTGGGATGCTCAGCAACAGCCCTGGCCTCTACCAGACCAGATGCCAGTAGTACCTCCTCCCTAGCTGTCACAACCAAAAATGTCCCTAGGCGTTGCCAAATGTCCCCTGGGGGGGGGCAAAATCACCCGCAGTTGGGAACCAATGAACTAGATGGAAGAGAAAGAGGACATCAGAACTTAGAGCAATGAGAAGGGACTTGCTCACTTAACTCAGAATCCTGACTCGATCCACAAATACACCCAGTCACAAACCTGACTTCTTTTGGCATGTTAATCGGCTTTGTATGCACACTTTATACATGTTCTCTTAAACCTATACGCTGCATCAAATTTGGATTGAACTACTGATGTGGTTTCCAAATGCTCTTGTTGTGGAACCCTTTGTTCCAACAAAATCTTAGCCAGAAGCACAAACAAATACTAAGGACATAAGCAGCATGGTTTTTATTGACACTTGAATCAAGAACCATCCCCTCCCCACATGCACCCCAGCCCTGTCCAGTGGCCCCGGGGTGTTTCACTACACCAGGAACATGCTGAAGGCAAAGGTGACATGGAACCTCACAATAATAGCTATAATATTGTGATATAAACAAAGGAGCAACGGAGTAGAAGTTACAAAATCTGAGACTTTTTACTAACTGGAACTTCTTACTAACTGATGTCATTTGACCTCTCGGAACTTGTGATTCTTCATCATAATCTCTAAGGCCCCTTTCAACTTCAAAACGTTATGAATACATAAGCACAACTGTGTCACGTAATCAGTGAGCCCAGAATAATGATATTGGCGGGTACATCAGAGAAGCTGATTATTTATAATGTCCCCCTAAATTCCCTTTTAGAGTCAAGGGGGAATGAGGACGTGAACCTGACCTCTAAAATCCTCTATGAATAGCACTTTGGCCCCTGCTTGATTTATTCATGCTTGAAATTCACTAGTGCTCAGTCTGGCTGGCCTTTATTCAAAAGATCATGCTAAATGGGGTCACAAACGGAGGTGTGAATGGATATTTTTTTAAAAAATTAAGAGTGAGAGTCTTATCTGGGACAAATCTGGGACACTTGCTGCCAAATCCACAACGTTTAGAATAAGACTTTAAAAAATGAAATGCAATAGATTCTGTTATGGACAAACATGGGCCCAGAATGAAAGTCTAAACACTGCAATAACCAGAGACATTAGTTCTACAACCCAGAATCATCTCTTTCCTACCTCAGTGGTATCACTAGCCTGCTCTTAGGATGAGAGAGTCTCACGCAAAGAGCAGACAGAACGTTCCCATCCTCCATCCTGGAATGACTTTTTGGCTTTTTCCTGAATGCTGGGCACGAGACGGGTGGGAATTTGTACCTTTACTTTCCATTTTTGCTCCTTCTTTGTAGAAGAAGAATCGAAACCTCCCTGCAACCATCCAATACCGCAGAGAAACAGCACAAAACCGCAGCTACCAAACAATGATGCCGAAATCCACAGCTATGTGTCTATCAAAATATGATACTGTGTTTACAGATTCCCGATTTGGAGGAGTCATTCTGCTCTTCAATTTCAAACATAAATGAGCTGTTATGCTAGTCACAGATAAATGATGATTTTTAATTGGAATGGAAAAATGTTTTTCAAATATCCAGTAACCCGATTCTTAGTGAGAACATGACAGACACATGAACTATTTTGGTGGTTGAAAAAACCATACCAGTGTGTGTGTGTGTGTGTGTGTGTGCACATGTGTGTATGTTGGGGGAGACTTCTCTGGTCAGTGAAGACAATTCAAAGTTATCCACCGCTATTCAGTATTAATAACTGGTGGGGGAATGAAAGGTTTGTCTCATGGAGTTGCTCTTTCCAGGAGCAATCACTCCTTGTACTAGGAACTGCTGAAACTAAGGATATTATTGCTAATTCTTTACATTTTTATTTATTCATTTTGAATAAATAGTATGGACATTGTGAAAATAATTCAAACAATGCAATTTACATACAGTGAAAATTAAGTCAACCTCCCAGCTTAGTCTCTTAGTCCCTCTGGTACCAGTTTCTTAGTCTAAGGAGATTTATTCCATCACGCATGCACATTCATATACACACATGTATATGTTGTAGACATATGTTGTTTTAGGTATGTTATTTTATATATATGCATATACATATATACACATAAAAGCTCCCTTGTTACATAAATGGGAACATATCCACACTCCCTGCACATTTCCCCCTCTACTTAACAATATACGATGGATTAAAGATGTTTGCAAATTCTTTGCCATTCTTCCCATTGAGAGTTGGAGGTTTTTTCCCTTTCCCTTTGAATCTGGGCCTGCACGTGACTTGCTGTGCCCGATAAAATGTGGCAGAAGTGACTCTGTAACTTCCCAGGCTGGATCTTAGGAGCTTTGCAGCTCCTACCTTCATACACTTGGAACACTCCTTTTTGGAACCCAGATGCCATGCTATAAGAATCCCAAGCCATATAAAGAGGCTATCTGAGGTGCTCTGGACAATAATCCCAACCAGTAGCAATAGCTAACTATACAAGCAAGTCATTTTGGATGTTCCAGTCCCAGCTGAGCCTTCAGATGACTGCAGCCCTCGCTGACGCTACACTGAGCAGAAGAAAAGCCCAGCTGAGCCTAGGCAACCCTCAGAATCATGAGAAACAATGAAGTCACTAAATTTGGGGATGATTATTCCATTAATAACTTATTAATTCCATTATAACTTATTCCAAAATAACTTATTAATTAGTGACTTATTCATTATTCCATTAATAACTTAAGCCACTAAGTTTTGGGATGATTATTCCATTTTGGTAGAGTATATAAATCTAAATATAGAAAGTACATTTATATCAATATATAGCTATATAAATATTGAAAAATATATAAACTATATAGCTAACATATGGTCATATGCTTTCTATCTGACAAGGATGGTTCTAAACGCCTTCTGTATGTTGGTTCATTTGATTTCCACTGACCCTAAATTTTTTTAAAAGATTTTAAGTAATCTCTACACCCAACGTGGGGCTCAAACCCACAACCTGGAGATCAAGAGTGGCCTGTTCAAGAAAAAAAAAAAGAGAGGAGTCACATGCTCCACCGACTGAGCCCACGCAGGTGCCCCCTTAAACATTTTTTATAGAGGTATACCATCCCCATTTTACAGATAAAGACGTGAACTATAGAGAAATTACATGACTTGCCCAGTACTGCAAGTGAGTAACCGACACTACTGGAACTTGAACTCAGGTCTTTCACCTCAGATACTTTGATATTAAGCACTATCCTAGACCACCTCAGTGGCTACTTTATTTAACTAGTCCTCAATTGATGGACATTCCAGTCATATCTAATCTTTTGCTTGTGAAAATAAGGTATTATTTTTATTTATTGAGGTATAATTGACATACAATGTTATATTAGTTTCAGGTGTGTAACACCGTGACCTGACATTCGTATTCACTGTGAAGTGGTCACCACAGTAAGTCTAGTTACTATCTGTCGCCTTACAAAGTTAATACCATACTCTTGACTATATTCCCCGTGTGGTACGGTTATAGCCCCATGACTTCTTTATTTTATAGCTGGAAGTCTGTACTTCTTACTCCCCTTCACCCATTTCACCCCCACTGCCACCACCCTCCCTTCTGGCAACCACCAATCTATTCTCTGTAAGTCTGGGCTTCGTTTGGCTTTGTTTTTCAGATTCCACATATAAGTAAAATCATTTGTGCATGTGTGAAAAAGAAACCATTCTTTTTAACCAACTGGGAGGATGACTGGTCTCAGTTTATTTTGCTGCATAAGTAAGTGTCAGAAGAAATATGTTGGGTACAGAATGTCAGGTGCATCCACTGCAGTCAGAATAGAGTTCCAGCCCATCTGGCCCTTGGCAGTGGGTGCCAGAAACCTTAGCAGGAAACATGAGGACCTGGAGACCCCAGAGAGGATATTTATCTTGTTTTCATTTGGGCCCCACATGGAGCAAGTAATAAACTAACTTTCTTCAGAGTATGTTGTTCCATAGTGTATATTTTTACAGGAATTCTCAGACACCTGCAAAGGGTATTTGGAAAGTAACCTATGACCTGTGGCACATACAATAAATCTGCTGCCACAACCATGGTCAGTTCTGAGGAACCAATGAGCATATGTACTAGGCAATGCATACATTCCACAGCTGTATATCCCCTTGGACCTCACTCCAATAATAAGCATGTTTGAAAAGGGGGTGGATGGACATAACCTCTTTTCACAACTGCCCGGGTGTCTCTACCACCTCTGACGTTACACTTCTAGCTCTGCAAAGCTGGAGGCTGAATGGAAGTCACCTGCTGCCACCTCAGCAGCCTCTGGGCCCCATCTTCTGAGCTGCCAGGAGGGCCACAGGACCAGCCCCTGCTAGCTATGAGGAAGGGACTAGTAAAGAAAGGTTTTGGTGTTTGAAAGTTAATGAAATCTGCTTCTATTCATTAAAATATGAAAATGAATCAATACCTCATAGCTCAAAATGATCATGCGATAGTTGGCTAATTATCATATTTAAAAGATACTTAAGAGCCCCTCTTCTGCTCCTGCATATGGATTCCTTCCCTAGGCACTCGAAGCCTTGGGAAGAAAACATGGTACTAGAGCTTGCCTCTGTCTTCAGGACAGCTAAAGGGCCTTGAGAGTATCTTGTTCGATGCCTTCATTGCACACAGAAGTAAAGTGAGTTCCAGAGAGGGGTGATTTGCTGAAGGTACTCATGGTTGACACATCAGTCAGCTATTACTAAAATAATGTGTGCGACAAACTACCGCAAAGCTCAGTGCCTCAAAACATTCACTCTTCTCTGGCTAGGGATTGACTGATTTAGGCTACGCTGGGTTCCAAGCTGCAGGATGAATTCAGGTCTTCTCCATGTGTCTCTCATCCCTTGGACCAGCGGGCTAGCCAGACTTTGTTCTTCTGATGGACAACATAAGGCACATAGGAGAATAAGCCTAATGATGTAAGCAAACTTCAAGCCTCTGCTTGCAATATATCTGCTAATGGCTCACTCCCCAAAGCCAGTCATGAGGCCAAGTCCAACACTGATGGGACAGTGAAGAACTACTGAAATGTTCTGTGATATAGAGTTGACCCTTTAACCACACAGGGGTAATGGAGTGCGGGATTGAAAATCCACATACAACTTTAGAATACCCCAAAACTTAAGTACTAATAACCTACTGTTGACCAGAAACTTTGCGAATAACATGGTCGACAGACACATATTTTGTATGTGAAGTATTTTCTAGTGAAGAACTACAAAGACACATGGCAAAGGGCATGGATACATGGAAGAGTGAAGAATTAGAACTATGAAAAGCGAGAATTAGAACCAGGGCCCTTGACTCCCTTGACTCCCTGCTCATTTCCGCCCCTGTGTTTGCAAACAGTTTTGTTTCTCTGTCTTAGGAGCTATTTTTTCAAGCTCATGAAGGGTTTGTAAAGTGCCAAACGGAAGCGAAGGCAGGCAGCGAGGAAAGGAGATTGTAGTGCTGGTGATGCCTGGGAGGAGCAGGAAAGGCATCCAGTATCTACGTCTTTCGCGGGGCGCATTCTCCACTTCACCCTGGAGGGTGAAGCCAGTGTAGCTGCTGGTCAGCTCCTTCTTCATCTTTTCATACTCAGGGTCCGTGGCAAGTGGCCAACTGTGTATCCATTTCCGCACGTAGTTGAGGACTGTGCACAGCGAACTGAGATCCCTAACACTGAGCTTATAGTCTGTGCACACAATACGGGCTTCAGAACCAGACAGAGCTGAGTGGGAACCTCAGAGCCACCGGAGCCTAGCTTCATGACCTAAGGCACTTTGTCTCTCTGGGCCTTAGGTTCCTTCCACACTTCATCTCCCGTGCCCTTTCCTCTTCTAGCTTGACGTAGGCAAGCTCAGTGACTTCGAAAGTCCTTCCAAGGAGACATAAAGAGGCTTGCATTCCTGAAACCCTGCTTGGAATATCCAGTTTTTGCTTTACGTGTGCAAGTGTTCTATTCTATGTGAGCTGTAATGCCCATTTGACTTTGTTTGTTACAACAGCTAGCATTACCTTAACTAATGCTCTCATTCTTTGCCCCATTGTACTGATGAGGAACCTACGGCTTAAAGAGATTAAGTTCCTTGCCCAACATCACACAACTGTTAAGTAGTGGCTCTCAGTTATGCATCTAGTCTGACTCCAGAGCCTCTGATCTTAAACGCCACACTGCTCTGATGCTCATTAATAATAGTGTCAATCTTATAGGGTGGTTGTATGGATTAAATGAACTAATGTTTACCGAGTCCCTGGCACAATGCCCACCATATAAAAGCACACAGTAAATACAAGCTGCAGATGTAGTATGATGTTCCCATGTAATATGTAATATAACATGATGTCCCCTGAGGTCTGGAATAGGGAGGAGAAGGACAAGTAGGCTCAGAAAAACTTCTGATGACTATTTTGTGTTGAGAGTATTTTAGATGACCCCAACAGCCCTAAGAAGTTTGCCACGTGCTTCTTTCTCACACATGATTCCATTTTATCTTCACAGCCAACCTGTGAGGTGTGGGGTAGGTCATATTGCCCCAAACCATTAATGCGAATCAGGCATTGGTTAGGGTAAGAGACTGGACTAGGACCTGTGTCTCCCATTTCTCACTCGCAGTTTCTTAGTCCTAAAAGGACTTGAAACAGGGAACCAGACCAGGGGGAGCCAACCTTTTTATGGCCTAGATCCACCTGTCTGATAGAAATATTATGCAAGCCACAAATGTAATTACAGATTTTCTAGTGCCTTGTTTTTAAAAGGTGGGGAGTAACTAGGTGAAATTAATTATAACAATACACTTTAGGGGTATGTGGGTGGTACAGTCAATTAAGCGTCCAACTCTTGGTTTCGACTCAGGTCGTAATCTCAGGGTAGTGAGATCAAGCCCCATGTTAGGCTCCACACTCAGTGCAGAGTCTGCTTAAGACTCTCTCTCCCTCTGCCCCTCTCCCCCTAAAAATAAATAAATAAATATTGAAGAAAAAAAAAAAACAATACACTTTATTCGGGGTGCCTGGCTGGCTCAGTCAGTGGAGCATGCAACTCTTGATCTTGGGATCATGAGTTCGAGCCCCACATTGGGCAGAGAGATTACTTAAAACAAAGAAAAAAACAATATACTTTATTCAACCTAAAATATTTCAATTTCAACATGTAATTAATATTAAGATATTAATGAGAACTTTTACTGGCTACTGGTCCTGGGATCGAGCCCCCCATCGGGCTCCCTGCTCAGCGGGGAGCCTGCTTCTCCCTCTCCTTCTGCCTGCCGCTCCCCCTGCTTGTGCTCGCTCTTGCTCTCTCTCTCTGTCAAATAAAGAAATAAAATCTTTAAAAAAAATAGTAAGTAGGTATAATTGGACATGTCCTCATGAGGTCTACATAGTTTTTTATTTTGTTTTGACCTTGCTGAAAGCATGTGGACACAAGCATGAAAAACATGCTTTCTCTTGAGAGGAACGAGAAACATGATTAAAACTCAGCAGACGGTTTCCCCCTAAATTGTTAAGTAATACCCCCAGCCTGTGATATACAGGTGACCCTTGAAAAACACAGGTTTCAATTGCACAGGTCAACTTTTATGTGGATTTTTTTTTATAAATACGGGCCAGTACTGTAAATGCATTTTCTCTTCCTTACGATTTTCTTAATAACATTTTCTTTTCTCTAGCTGACTTTCCTGTGAGAACACAGCCTATAATACGTATTACATACAAAATATGTGTCTGTCGACCATGTTATTCGCAAAGTTTCTGGTCAACAGTAGGTTATTAGTACTTAAGTTTCTGGGTATTCTAAAGTTGTATGTGGATTTTCAATCCCGCACTCCATTACCCCTGTGTGGTTAAAGGGTCAACTCTATATCACAGAACATTTCAGTCTAATTTTACTCTGGTCAATAAATATTGCTCCCCCATTTTCCAGGATTCAGCAACACTCTCCATATTTCCAAGATATGGTGAAAGAAGAAAACTGATATTTTTAAATAGCCTGTTTTTTTAAAAAAAAAAAAAGTCTGTTCATTTTTACAAAATGTTTTCTAAGACCCCAGACTTTGAGATCTTGACATAAGGTTATGGTCATAATGAATGGTTCAGAGGCGAAGGCTCTAGACACACAGGAAAATTTTTTTCAATTGAAATTCCATAAAAAATGTAGGTCACTTACCCTGTCACTGTGTGCCTGACATCCAGCCCTGGCTAAGAACAATCTACTTTCTAGTCTCAGGAGCCAGGCACCCAATAAATCTCAAATTTAATTTTGATTTGTCATTAAACTTTAAAATTATCAGGTTTCTCTCATGGATGTACATGCTTCATCTTCTGGCAGGAAGACATCAGAAGCCTGAGATGGGTAAGAGAGGGCACAAAGAAATGAAAGGATCAAATGGAAACCAAGAATGTGCCCCCCTCCCACTAAAAACAGGAGCCTATGTTAGTGGGCTGTCAAATTGAACAGCTGATTTAAAGGGCTACGAAACACTCTGAGGCAAACTCAGAACAGATTTTCCCAGAGTGCACACGTGGTTAATCGTCACCTAGGGACGGAGACACAGGCAGCCGCCGGGCCTTGGAAGTGCCGCGGAGGCCAGTCTATTGCGGTCGGAGGCAAACACCCCTTCCTTCAGGTGCCGACTGGAGTTTATTAGCTGTGATTTTGACGAGATACTGAAAGAAGCTGAAATACTCCTGGGGAGCCACAGAAATGCGGAGTGTGGGAGCCAAGAGTCATTACCAGTTGTTGAGAAGTTGACAATGGGGGCTTCCTGAAAGATTCTTGCAGTCTGTGTAGAATGGTCACACAGAAGCCATTTTGCCTGTTGAAACGGAAAAGCTTTGCTTTTATAAGTCATGAATTATTTTTCGAGATATTGCACATTATCCCTCCCGAGCAAGTCCATGGCTCCCAAAATACCTTCAGGACCTCTTGGGGAGAAGGGGACATCTAAAGAGGTTAGTTTTCTAGGGGCACATTTTGTGCCCACCATGGAAAGAAGGAAGTGAGTGTTTCATGACAGACAAGTTTAATTCAAAAACAACAGCAACCAAAAAAGAGGTTTAATTTTGTCTCATAAGCCTCAGACTGAATTTCTAACAAGGAAGAAACCATTTACAGTCTTGGGGAAGGTTTGGAGCACATGGACTGATTTTTCATCTATTGCCTTTTCTCAGCAAGGGCGTTCGTGTTCCAGGTGACAGGACAAAGCAGTATCAGGAATGGCCGGAGCATAGCGCACAATGATTGTATTAGGCCCATCGTCTCAACACAAACCTTGAATTCACTTTCTCAGGAAAGAAGGTATGGACTCTGGAGGAAAACAGATCCAGATTTGAGTGTTGTCTCCACTTCATACTGGCTAAAATATTATGAAGATTTTCATATGTTAGAGGGCCATATCAGTCAGCCACTGGGGCATAACAAACCACACAAAAACTCAAGGGTTTAAGACAACAAGAATTTATTATCACTCAGGCATCTATAGATTGACTGAGATTTGCCTTATCTAGGTGGACCTGCTTCGGGCTGGGGAGATCTGCTTCTTATTGCAGGTCTATGAATTGCCTGAGGTGGCTCTGCTCCATGTGTCCAGCACCCCGCTTAGCCAGCTGGCTGGCCAACGTGCATTTTCCCCAGCTCAACGGGAGAGGGGCAACAGAAAAAGTGGAAACCTGTGACGCCTCATAAGGCCCAGGCTCAGAACTGATTCACACCACTCCTGCTGACAGTCCACTGGCCAAAGCAAGTCCCATGGCTAAGCCCAAAGTTAAGGGGACTTTAGAAGAACCACAAAGTCACACAACAGAAGATGTAGATACAAAGGGAAGGTGAAAAACTGAGGCCAAGACAGGAATCTACTCTAAAGGCCAACCTTCTACTTATTAGTCTTCCTTTTCAAAATTATCGTGGCTATTTTTACTCATTTATATTTCACATAAAATTTAAAATAATTAAATTTTCAGTAATATCCCATGGGAACTTTTATTGGGATTGTGTTAAAGTTATCAATTAATTTGGGTAGAACTAATATTTTTATAATATTAAGTCTTCCCATCCAAGAACATAGTATGTCTGTATAATTCAGTCAGGTCTTATTTTATGTCCTGCAGTAAAAGTTATATGTTATTTCAAATTGGTCCTCTACACTCATGAACAAGAATATTTCCAGGCATTGACCAGAGTGACCTTAAGTTTCTTTCTGGCCAAAGAGTGTTAGTTTTTGGCCACTGATATTTTAGTATTACCAACACAAAGTATTTAAAACTCATTCCCTCTCATGACCATTCTAGATGATGAACTTCAGGGTCTATTCTCTTTGAAATATACACAAACAAATAAGCCTTTCTTTATTCAACTGACAATTACCCATTTAAGAAGAACCAAATATCATCCATTTTAAAAGCAAAGAAAATATGAAAACATAATTTGATTTTAATATCTTATTTGCAGAGCATTTTGGAATTTACAAAGCACTTTACATATGGCATCTAATTTGGTCCTCATTACAAACCTATAAAGGAAGCAGAGTGGATAAACACTATTGTGATTTTTCAAGCAAAGGCAGTGAGACCCAGAGAAATTAAATGACCTGCCTACGGTCTGAAGACCAATGATAAAGAATTCAGCTTTGGCTTACAGTCCTCTACTCTCTCCTCCTTTTCTCCCAGTCTTCACTGAATTTCTCTTTGTCCTTTATCCTTGGCGCCCAACCCTCCCACTCTGAGGACCTCTCCGAATCTAGAACAGAACCGGACCCCTACAGCAGACCCAAATTTTCAGTTTACATGTAGAATTTTGTGGCTCTGGAACAATTCTTGCTCCATGTTTGAAAAGGAGGCAATGGAGCTAGACTCAGACTTTGGAGCTAGAAAGATCTGTTTTCAACTCCCCAGTCCATCCACTGTTGAATAGCTTTGAGGCCTTGGGCAAGTTGCATAAGCATTTGAACCTGTTTCTTCATTTTTAAAATGGGATGAAAATACTTACTTTACAAAAATATGGTAAGAAATAGAGCTTATGTAAATCAAGTACCCAACATGCAGGAGGCAGTCAACAATTGCTAAAAATGTGGCACAGTAATTGGATCCAAATACATACTGGTATCACTCAGGAATTTCAGCAGCGGGGTTTTTTTTTTTCCTTTAACAAGAGATTTACACCTTATAAGCCCGAATAAAAGAAATCTGGACTCTCAGCGTGGAAAGGAAAATGGATTTGCAATAAAGTATATCAACCAGGACTCTACCAAAAGTTTGCTACCTTTCCCAAATTCAGTTGACTTAGGTCCGAAATTTCCACATAAAATAAAATATCCATCTTCATATTACAGATGTTACCATGTAATGACAAAATGGTCTCACAATTTTCTCAAATAGTTGAATGTCTTAGATAATGTGATTTGTTCCAGAGAGACTAACAGAACACATGGGGACTATCATGCCACCGTAAGTGGAGGTTTGGGTAGAAGCAGTCAAGGGGGTTTCACTGTGATTTGCCTCGAGCCACCTAGAAAGCCTGCCACAGCAAACATGCACGTGCCCCTCCCCACCCCATCTCCACCCTACCTTCTTCTCTGCCTATGTCTACCCAGAGAAAACCAGGCCGGCAGTTTAACTGGCTGCCAAGCAGATAAAACATTCACAAGAATGGTGAGTCTCTGGTTGTCACAGCTGGCCAGACAGTTGGGCATCATGTTGGCATTGCTTCTATCTAAATCAGCGCTGTCCAAAAAAATATAATGCGAGCCACATAGATAATTTAGACTTTTCTAGTTAATCACATTGTAAGAGGTTAAAAAGGAACAGGTAAAAATAATCTTAATAACATAAACTTATTTAACCCAGTATAACTAAAATATCATTTCAACATGAAATCAATACTTAGAAGTTACTAATGAGATAGATATTTCATATTATATTATTTTTTCATACTAAGTCTGCAAAATCCAGTGTGTGTTTTGTTCTCACCTCAATCTGAGCTCAGACTAGTCACATTTCAAGGGCTTACCAGCCAGCTACGGCTGCTGCATTTGACACAATACCAACTGAATTGACCACTTGTCTACGGAGCAAGGGGACACATAGCATTCCTCCAGCCTCCCGGCACAGAAATTCTATAGCGAGGTAAAGAGAAGTGCAGAACTTTGGCAAGTTCTTTGGTACACAGAACCACTGTCTTTTTGTTTATTTGAAAAGGAGAGGGGGACCTAGCCTTGTCAAATTGAAAGCATACCATTCCAACGTGTTGTAGGGTTTTTCATACTTGCAACGGACTTTTCTTCCAACTGGAAAAAAAATTCAGGGGACAGAACAAGTGTAACATATCTACATATTTTCAACCTACTTAGGGGCCTTCATATGTCTGAAAAATCCCAACTATTTCCATGACAACAGACATTATAATGACATCTACTTCTTGACAGGAAGTGAATTTATAAACCCTGGATTTATTATCTATGTATCATTTTTAAGAAATGCATCAGAATAAGACAGGCATACCATACTTTTATGAAATAATTCACATAGTTGGCTGTCAGAAGAATCGGGAACTTTGTAAAATACCGTGCTTTATATTCATAACACTATCGTCTCACTAACTGTTCCTCACACACAGTTGGACCCTGACAAATGAATAGCAGATATCTGTCACAAATCACATGCCATTTCTCACCTTTGCATTTTAGTGGCTTCACTGAATTACTTGTGTTTGGGGTCTGAAATCCAATTCTGCCATGCACCCCGATACGGGCTGCTCTGTCTGGAGCAAGGCATGTAATTTTTTCTAATTCACAGCATATGGGCTAGGAGCCGTTTTGACCACTCACCCCTTAGTGGCCTGTTTGGTAAATATCACAGGGAAGTCAGAGAAGTGAGAAAAATCCAGGTCACTTCTTGCAGAGAAAAAAACAAAAGAAAAGGCTTTGCACATAATATTTTGAGACATAAATAAGGAATTGGTTCAAACGAAGGCAAAGGCAGCCTTAAAATAATCTGTAAGCTTTCAGATGGACCAAGCCCCCATAGAGCAGAACTTCATTCTATGGCATCTTTGCATCCCTGTTCACACAGGCTGACGAGGACACAGCCAGGATTGGGAGCTCTGTCAGCAGGGAGGCCCCATCTCACCTTTCTGACTCTTGCCCCTTCTCCAAAACGCTAGCTCCCAGAACCTTGTCTGTGTGGCTCACTTCAAAATCCACAGCTGGCACGTAGTGGGGGCTCAGGAAACATTCATCAACCAATTAGGCAACCAACAAGGCTCTTGCTTTTTTCTGAAATGGTTTATGCTATTCACAGACAGCTCTAAGTATTCATGTTGTAAGATTTTAAGGTGTGATAATCATATTGTGGTTACTTTTTTTTTTTTTAAAGAATCCTCATCTCTAAGAGTTACATACTAAAGCATTTATTATTTGTAGATGAAGTGATATGATGTCCTGGACTGCTTCAAAATAATTCAGCGGGGGGCTGGCTGGGGACAGAGATGAAGCAAGATGGGCCATGAGTTGAAAATTGCTAAAGCTTGGTGATAGGGACGTCAGAGTTCATTATACTATTCTCTCTACTCTTGTATGTGCTTGAAAAAAAAAAGAACCATAAAAGAAGTTATTATTCACTCAGTAAACATGCACTGAGCACCTAATATGTACAAGGTGCTCAAGATTTAGTGGTGAATGTGATAGGCAATTTTCCACCAACATGGAACTTATGTGTGGGTGAAGGAGTCAGATAGTTGATAAAGTAATTACAGCATATGAGTAATGCTAAGATGAAAATATGTGGGTGTCATGAGAGAAAATAAGTGACAAGTGGTGATTATTAGTTTAGAGTGATTAGTCAGGGAAGGCCTCCAGGTGGAAGTGACAATGAGTGAAGCTGAGCCCAGAAGGATGGGAGGGAACTACCCAAAAGGTAAAGAAAGGGCCTTCCAGGCAAAGGGAAGAGAAAGTGCAAAGGCTGTGGCAGAGAGTCTGGCATGTTTAGGCACTCTCAGACCCAAACGAGGTAGGAAAGAATGGCATGAGATTTGATTAGAGTGGCAAATAGGGACCAGATCTTGTAGGGTCTTGTGGCCCATGATCAGGAGAGGGGCTTTATTCAAATTTTCAGAAAATTCTTCTCATGTTCAGTTTAAAACTGCATCTTTGTAATGTTTGGCCATGTGACTTCCTTTGATTGACAGAATGAACAGAAGGGGATGTGTATCATTTCTGGGGTAAAAGCTTTAAGAGTGAGTGCACGCTTTGCCATATTCTCTTTTCCCTCTACTACAGGGACTTGCAATGTTCCACATGGTAACTGCCTCTTCAGACTGGGTCCAATAATGACAAGAAACAGCCTCAACTGACTCCAATGGCTTAAATAAGAAATAAATTTTTGTTATTTTATGCCACTGACATCTGAGGGATGTTTGTTCTTACAGTATAACCTATCCTATCCTGATTGATACATTAGATTAACTAAAGCTAATCAATACTCAAGACTTTTTGCCACAGAACTCTTCTGAGCCTTTAACCAACCAAAAATCATTGCAAATGACCAAGAGAAAATGCAGCATTTTCCAAACTAATTTGACCACAGAAACCTTTCTGAAGGAATGTTTGTAAGACAGTTGAGGAAATGCTAAGGATAAGTTTGAAGGCAGCTTTTTATCCCTGATGACTAATTTCAAACTTCTGATCAACAAAAGGTCCTCTGAATTTTTATACAGAACCACTATTAAGCCAAGTCTCCCCGTTCTTTATTTCTGCAAATGAATGTTTTAGACCTAAAAGCAGAATTTTACATTCATTCCTATTAAGCATTTTAGTTTAATGTTCCAATATATTGGAATCTAAATGCTGTCATTGGGGCACCTGGGTGGCTCAGTCGTTTAGCGTCTGCCTTCAGCTCAGGTCATGATGCCGGGGTCCTGGGATCGAGCCCGACATCGGGCTCCTTGCTCAGCAGGGAAGCCTGCTTCTCCCTCTCCCCCTGCTTGTGTTCCCTCTCTCGCTGTCTCTCTCTCTGTCAAAAAATTTAAAAATCTTAAAAAAATAAAATAAAATAAAAAATAAATGCTGTCATTTACCCTGGACATCCTTTCACTTGAAGGCTCTGATTTGGGAAGGGCTGGTTGCCCTGCAAAGGGACTTCCAAAGGGGACTTCATATAAATAATCAGGCCCCTTAACTCTTTGTTCTAGGCAGCAATCATGATTTGATCTCACCTTGGGATTTCTGATCTATATCAGGCATCCCCTTGACACTTTCATTCACCTAAGCACCAAATGTTTTATCCAGCTGTATCCTCCCTACTAGCTCCTGATTGGTGCTTCGTAGTTGCAGCTCTACCACCCTCCCTGCTTTGATTGGAATCTTCTCCTGGACTCCACAGCAATCCCCCTGCCCAGCCCCCACCCCTCCCCGTATGAAGAATATTTTCAGCAAAGCCCTTGTTACTCAGGGCTTTTGGTAGGCAATGACGGCCCCTGCCCATCCCCAACCATCATCTTGTGGCTGTTGGTTACACCTACATCCCCTGGGTACCTGGGATCCCTCCCAGTCTGAAGTCAGGTGCAGGAGAGGCCCCAGTGACCAGCCCTTTGGATACACACTAGTGACTTCTCTGGGGGTTAATATTTCTTGATGAAGCAACAGTATTGGGCTGTCATATAGGGTAACAAGGATTTATCCTACCTAGTATGAGAATGTCCATTCAAAGATATTTATATTGTACACATTTAAATAGATTAAATTCAAGATATATTCATTTAATTACAAGTAATAATATAAAGAATTTTAAATTTATTTTTTATAGATTTTGATTGAAAGACTCACTCAGAAATTTCAAAAAATACACACAAAACATGAAATCCTAATGTTTCAGTCTTCCCAAAACTTACTCTAAAATTTATTGCCTAGGGGTGCCTGGCTGGCTCAGGCAGTAGGAGCATGTGACTCTTGATCTCAGGGTTGTGAGTTTAAGCCCCACGTTGGGTATAGAGATTACTCAAAAAATAACATCTTTAAAAAAAATAAAATTTATTGTCTACCCCCATTGAATATGTAGGTACCAGGTGGCGGCTAAAATATTAGAATCATTTTACTTTCCTTTATGTTTTATAAGTATAACTTTTCCCCTCAAGGGAAAAGAATCAAGGAAATTGATACATTAAGGGTGAGCCAACAACATGCTGACTGGAAAAAATGAGTAAAAGCAACGAGATCTTCGAGAAAATATTTAAAGTGAGTTTTGAATGAATTCTTAGCTTAAAGTGCTAAAGGCTTAAAGGAAGCAGAACAAAACATCATTTTGAGATCTGATAATGAGAGGATTATAGTTAGGAACAAACACAATGGTAGGTATACAATCTTGGAATTCAGAAGGGAAGAAATAAGATGATGATCAGACAGAATTGCTGAAAAGCAAGAGCGAAAGAACAGGCAAATAGTGCTTCCTAAATATTTGTTTCCCAAGGAAATGTGCGAGGAAGATAGAGACAGGCTGACAGACTATTCATATGTTCAGTAAATGTGGGAAAGGTAGCTGTTGATAGCTTTATATTGTCAATTGTGTTTAAGAGGGCTTTAAAATGTGATCTCAGTGAGGTCATTTTCGACTGAGTTGGAAAATGCTAATGCGTATCAGAATACTAAAAAATGAGTAAGGATTTGCTGGCCTGTTGGGAGAGATTATGATTGAATTTGATGCTGAGAAGCATATTTAAGTCCATGGGGAAAGTCAGACACAACAGAGAGAATTTTGTAAGAGAAAGACATCAAGGACTTGTCCATATTTTAATTCCTCCACTGTAGTGAGGTGTCAGTAATGTAGCCCTGTCACTTGTCTCATTTGCTGGGATGACTTTAGGTGGATTGGGAGAGAAGCTAGGGATTGCGGAAATGACAAATTCTTGACGAGGAAGCTGTATTTCTAGCAGATTACATTAGATTCCATCTAGAAATTTCTCAACCGTTTGTTTTTGATCAGAAGTCAGCAAACCTTCTGTAAAGAGTTAGTGTGCTAGACAGAATAAGGGCCCACAAAAATGTCCACATCCTAATTCTCAGAACCTATGAATATGTTACCCTACATGGTAGAAAAGACTTTGAAGATGTGATTAAGTTAAGGATCTTTGTTGGGGGAAGGGGGTGGCATATCCTGGACTATCTGAATAGGCCAAACCTAATCACATGCGTCCTTAAAATCAGAAAAGTTTTCCCAGCAGTGGTCAGAGGGAGATGTGACTATGGAAGAAAGGCACACAGAGATGCAACATTGCTAGCTTTGAAGATGGAGGAAGCGGCCAGGAGCCAAGGAATGCGGGCAGCCTCTAAAAGCTGGAAGAGGCATGGAAACAGATTTTCCCCTCAAAAAATAACATCTTTAAATGTCAGAAAAGAATATCAACCCTACCAACGCCTTGATTTTGGCCTAAGTGAGACCCTGTCAGACTTCTGACCTACAGAACTGTAAAACTGTAAAACAATAAATTCGTGTTGTTTTAAGCCACTTTATTAGTGGTAATTTGTCATGGCACCGGTGGCCAGATAGTAAATGTTTTGGGCTTTGTGGGCCATATAGTCTCTGCCACAATCACTCAACTTTGCTGTTGCAGCACACAAGTAGCCGTGTGTAAATGAATGCGTATGGCTGTGTGCCAATAAAACTTTATTTACAGAAACAGATTGTGGGGCTTTAGTTTGCTAGCTCCTGTTCTAGATGTCTAGGAGACATTAGCAGTCACCTTTCTGTGTCCTATGGGTCACAGCCCATACATGGAAACCTTGCTTACAAATGTGGGGTCCACAGGTACCCAAGAATAGAACAAAAGTTTGATACAAGACCTAAAAAAATGAAGTTTTTTTAAAAGGAGTTTTAAAATAAAATACAAAGCCAGTATCTGTTTAACTTAATAGGTTCTCTTATTATTCCCACAGTAACACAATCCAAGTCAACTAAGGCTATCCTTATCCTTATCCTTACAACATCCCTGTGAGTCAGCAATTCCAATCCTAGGTGTATAGGAAGTAGAAATGTGTGCAACAGAGACACAGTGCCACACTGTGCCACAGTGTTCATAGTAGAAACATTGGTAGTAGTGACCCCAAATTGAAAACACCTCACAGAAACATCGAAAATAGAATGGATAAATTATAGCATATTCATACAATGGAACAGACCTCAAAAATGAATGACCTACAGCTACATGCATCAACATGGATACACCCCACCAACAAAATTTAGCTGAAACAAGTCAGACGCAAAAGAGTACAGACTATATTATTCTATTTATATGAACCGTATGATCCAGCAAATTCTACTTCTGGGTATATACACAGAGGAATTAAAGGCAGGACTCAAACAGATTCTTTTATGCTAATCTTTATAGCAGCATTAGTCAAAGTCACCAAAAATTGGAAACAGTCCAAATGTCCATTAACAGATGAACAGATCAACAAAATGTGATCTATCCATACAGTAGAATATTATTCAGCCTGTAAAAAGATGGAAATTCTGCAATATGCTGCAACACGGATGAACTCCGAGGACATTATGTTAAGGGAAATAAGCCAATCACAAAAAGGCAGATACTATATGATTCCACTTACATCAAGTACTCAGAGTAGTCAAAATCATAAAGACAGAAGGTTGAATGGTGGTTACTAGGGCCTGGGAGGAGGAGAGAATGGGGAGTTATTGTTTAACAGGTATAGAGTTTCAGTTTTACAAGACGAAAATAGTTCTAGGGATGGATGGTGGTGATGGTTGCATAACATTGACAATGTATTTAATATCACTGAACTATACACTTAAAATGATTAATATGGTAAATTTTATGTTATATTTTACCGCAATTAAAAAAAAAGACTAGAGACTATATTATTCTATCTATATCAAGTTCAAAAACAGGCAAACCTAAGATAGAATGTTTAAGGTTGCAATATATAAGAAGTCAAAGTATAAAAAATATGAAAGACTGAATATTGGAAAAAAAGGAGGATAGTGACTTCTTTGTGGGGAAGGAGGGACACATCAAGGGCTTTCTGGAATACTATAAATGTTCTATTCTTCACCTGGGTTGTGGTTCATGTGTATTCATTTCACAATAATTTATTAAGCTATGATTCTTGTTTTATGCCCTTTTCTATGTGGGTGTGTTGTATTTTACAATTTAAAAAATTTAAAAGAAAAGGATTAAATTGTACTCAGCAGAACGTTCAGGCAATGCTACTTGGAGTTACAGCATTAGAGAAGATGGTCAGAGCAAGCAGATACGTTACACAGTTTCAGTGTCGAGCACTTTAAGTACCAAGTTAGGTTTCTAAGTATATTCACTTCCTACTGTGCTGTGGGGACACAGGCACTTAAACACATAGCTAGCGGGTGGAACGACAGGGGAATACACAATGGTACAACTCTAATGGAAAGCAAATTGACAATATCTATCAAAATTTCAATGTATTTATCCATTGGCCAAATAACTTCACTTCTGGAATTTAGTCTGTGGATACACTTTCACAGACATAAAATAAAATACATACAACTCCTTCATCACAGTATTGATTATAACAGCAAAAAGACTGGGACAACCCCATGTCAATCAATAGGAAACTGGTTAAATAAACTCTGGAATACTATGCAAATGTTAAAAAAAAAAAAAAAAAGAATGAGTAAGATCTCCCAGTGCAGATCTGGTACTAATTCCAGATTGCATGCCTAACCGAAACAATTGAGGTAGAGGGTCACATATATGCTATCTTTTGTGTAAGAAAGAAGAATATAAGAGTATCTTTTTGTATTTTCTTGCATTGTATAAGAGGATATATAAGAAACTAATAGAAGTGATTACCTCTAGGGGCACCTGAGAGCTCAGTCTGTTAAGCGTCTGCCTTCAGCTCAGCTCATGATCTCAGGGTCCTGGGATTGAGCCCCGCATCAGGCTCCCTGCTCAGCAGGAAGTCTGCTTCTCCCTCTCCCTTTGCCCCTCCCCTCCACTGATGTTCTTTCTCCCTCTCAGATAAACAAATAAAATCTTTTTTTTTAAAAAGTGATTACCTCTAAAGGATAAAGGAACAGGTAACAGGAACATAGGAAAGAAATAGGAGTGAGATCTCTCAATATAGAGATTTTTATGTTGTTCTGATTTGCAAATCATGTGGATGTATTATCTATTCATAAAACAAAATTAAATGTTAAAGAACAGAAAAAAAAAAAAAGAAAAACACATTTTCTACCAACAAGGGCTCAAGATTACTTTCCAATGTTATTTGAAAGACAACCCAAAGGGATGGCAAAAAAATTGGTGTGATGAACAAATAAATGTCATTGTGTTGATTTGAGTTTTGTGTTGAGTTGGGCAACTTTGAATCAGGTTGCCTAGGACAGAGGAGGGGAAAAATGATACATAACACAGAGGTGAGGATAGAAGAAAAGTCTTCTGTTCTGTGTATCCATATTTGGTGCCAGTCTGTTGAGGAAACCCTATCTAATTTAATGTTATTGAAAAATGCCCAGCAACTTTAAGAAAAGTTTTTCCTCTAGGGAGATATTCTTAGAGTGTTAACATAAGTGGCTCGCTGAGAACTCAGCATCTATGATGATAAGGGTCATCAAATAGAAAAATAGAAATAAATGCATATATACATAAAGGATAAATAAATGAATGAATGAATAGAAGACCCTTTGTCTGCCATGCATGGTAATTGCTGGTCTGCAGCATTTTTTCAGTTCATTTTCCAATTCAATCTGGATCCACTTCATTGGAAATCTGTATAATTTGCTTGAAAATCAGAAAAATGTTGTTACCCCTATGACCCAGCAATTGCACTACTTGGTATTTATCCAAAGGATACAAACATAGTGATTCGAAGGGGCACATGCACCCCAATGTTTATAGCAGCATTATCCACAACAGATAAAATACGGAAAGAGGATAGATGTCCATCAACAGATGAATGGATAAAGAAGATGTGGTACATATATACAATGGCATATTACTCAGCCATCAAAAAGAATGAAATCTTGCCATTTGCAATGACATGGATGGAACTAAAGTGTATTATGCTAAGCAAAGTAAGTCAGTCAGAGAATGACAAATACCATATGATTTCATTCATATGTGGAATTTAAGAAACAAAACAGATGAACATAAGGGAAGGGAAGGGGAAAAAAATAAGATAAAAACAGAGAAGGAGAATGTTCATAGCAGCAATGTCCACAATAGCCAAACTGTGGAAGGAGCTCAGATGCCATTCGACAAATAAATGGATAAAGAAGATGTGGTTCATATATACAATGGAATATTACTCAGCCATCAGAAAGGATGAACACCCACCATTTGCATCGACATGGATGGAACTGGAGGGAATTATGCTAAATGGAATAAGTCAAGCAGAGAAAGACAATTATCATACGGCTCCACTCACATGTGAAACATAAGGAATAGCAGAGAGGACCATAGGCGAAGGGAGGGAAAACTGAAGGGGAAGAAATCAGAGAGACAAACCTTAAGAGACTCTTAACTCCGAGAAACAAACTGAGGGTTGCTGGAAGGGAGGGAGTAACTGGGTGATGGGCATTAAGGAGGGCACTTGTTGTGATGAGCACTGGGTGTTATATGCAACTGATGAATCACTAAATTCTACCCCTGAAACTAATAATTCACTATATGTTAACTAACTACAATTTAAATAAAATCTTGAAAGAAAAAAAAGTGTTGCTACATCCTTCCCCCCTTTCTCTAATCCCCCCAAAGAATAGGAAGGAAATAAAAGCTTTTCAGTGTCCACTTGAATCCTGATGCTTGACATTCTTGAATTACATAATAAAAAAGAGATGTACTGGGGCGCCTGGAAGGCTCAGTCCTTAAGCGTCTGCCTTCGGCTCAGGTCATGATCCCAGGGTCCTGGGATCAAGCCCCGCATTGGGCTCCCTGCTCAGTGGGAAGCCTTCTTCTCCCTCAACCGCTCCCCCTGGTTGTGTTCCCTCTCTCGCTGTCTCTCTGTCAAACAAATAAATAAAATCTTTAAAAAAAAAAAAAAGAGAGAGAGATTTACTTTGCAAATACGGATATTGCCATCCTGTCTACACTCCCCACTTCATTAACTCACAAGTTTCAAGAGTAGAAAGCACAGCGAGTTTAAAAACGAGAGGAAACTTAGTCAAAAAAAGGTTTAGAGGTCTGTGATCGTACAATTCTGCTGCCTTTGCTTTTAAATGGTTACTACTGCCTTCATATATTGGATCCATTAGCACTAATTTCATTACTAGAAAACCCATTACTAGCCCCTAATCCACTGAAAGGAGAGTTTCTTCTTAAAATTAAGGAAAAAGCTATCATCTTTAAACCACACAGATTGCATCTCTCCTAAATGAACAATAAAGCATATTACTAATTACATTAATGCATCCAGCCATTTCTCTTCCAGTGATTTTTGGTGAAGTTTGTTACCGGTTTTATTAATTTAAATTATAAAGGGGCTTTTTTGTTGCTGATGGTTTCAGATTTTGTTGTTTTACAAAGAATGAGGCCACCAGGCTTCTTGACTTGTAGGCAGAACTATCTACTCAGGTTGGGGGCTTCCTATACCTTTCCACTAGGAGTATTCATGCTATAGACTGGATTTTCCCCTCTCACAATGACAAACCCTACTGCTGACAGGTAATTTTTGGAGGGGTGACCAAGAGAAAGGTGACCAGAACACTTGGCCTGAATTGTATTGATTTTGAGGTCAGTGGGATTAAAATATGCAGACCCCTGTTGCCAAATGCAGATTGATTTCTCTATTATATTTCCTTTGACTTATTTCAGTGATAAGTAACCTCAGGTGGGCTCAGGTGGTGAAAAATCCCAGGCATCTGTCAAAAGAGAACTTTATTCCAGTCTTTATTCTATAGCTGCTCTCTCAAGTTGGTCTCTCAAGTTGCTCTAATTCACCTAATAGCCTTATTTAGACTCCTCCCACTTCCCTTGTCTCTGAATTCTTCATCTTGTAATGACCAATTCAGTAAATTCCCCTATAAAGTGCTTTGAGCTACTTAAAAGATAATGCCTCTTACAAGCTGAATTAGGTCCACCCAAAATTTAAAAGCTGAAATCCTAACCCCCAGTAGCACAGAATGTGACTTTGTATTTGGAGACAGGGCATTTAAAGAGGTGATTAAGTTAAAATGAGGCATTAGGGTGGGTTCTAATCTAATACGACTTTTGTCCTTATAAGAAGAGATTATGACACACAGAGTGATACCAGGGATGTGTGTGCACAGGGAAGAGAACTATATGAGGATATAACAAGAAGGTGGCTATCTGCAAGCCTCAGATCTTGTTCTTCTAGCCTCCAGAACTGTGAGACAATAAACGTCTTTTGCTTAAGCCACCCGGTGTGTGGTATTCTGTTACGGTGGCCCTAGCAAACTAACATGATTCCTTTGAGTCATTCTCTACATAAGGACTCTCTCTCTCTCTTCCAGTTCCAGCAGATTGTGTTAATGCTTTGAACCCTTCACTCCTCCATGTACCCGTGACCCTTGCCATCAATGTGGCTTTGGGGCTCCACAAGAGGCGAAGTACATGTTCCTACACATTGATGTTGGTCTTGGCAGTACGATTTGCTTTGCCAGTAGAATATAGGCAAAAGGGATGGTGTGCCAATTCTGGGCCCAGGCCCTAAGGGATGTTGCATGTTTCTGCTTGCCTCTTCTGTAAATCTGTCATCAAAAATGGAAAAACATGCCTCAGGTAGCCCACTAGTCCAAAGAGGATGAGACACATGGTCACCAGCACTGGAGTCAGACTATTCACAGACCCAAGCTTGTCTAGATCAGCGCTCCGAAGAACTGTCCAATGGAGCCTAAGCTAGACCAGCCAATCCTCACTCAACCTACACCTCTGTGAGAATAAGAAACACTTATTATAAGCAACTGAGAGCTGGAGAAGAACATACAAGAGGATATTATTGTGGTATTAGGTAATACAAACTCCAAGGTCTGAACATAATAGGATCCTGTTTTAAGAAGATCTGAGTATACGAAATCCACATGTAAAAATTATACATGCAGGGGCACATGGCTGGCTCAGTCATTAGCGCATGTGACTCTTGATCTTGCGGTCGTGAGTTCAAGCGCCATGCTGGGTGTGGAGACTACTTAAAATAAAAAAATAAAAAAATAATTTTTTTTTAAAGATTTTATTTATTTATTTGACAGAGAGACACAGTGAGAGAGGGAACACAAGCAGGGTTTGTGGGAGAGAGAGAAGCAGGCTTCCTGCGTAGAAGGGAGCTCGATGTGGGGCTCGATCCCAGGACTCTGGGATCATGACCTGAGCCAAAGGCAGACGCTTAAAGACTGAGCCACCCAGGCACCCCCCCCAAAAAATGTTTAATTTAAAAAAATATTACACATGCACATACACAATAAGGAAGATTGTTCACTTGCTATAAAGGCCCCTTCAACTAGCAAACATTATTTGTCCATTTGCAATACTACTTGATTTTTACACTGTATAGGGGTTTTTTGGAGGGTGGATTTTTGTTGAGATAGCTGCAGATGCAGTAACAGGATTAGGTTTGTTTTGCTTTACTTTGTTCTGTTTTGTTTAGCCCCAGATGGGGTAAGGGCCATTCTGGAATCAAGAGATGTAACAAAAACAAGTGGAGGGAGGAACTAGGTGAGCAACTGATACTGTAATCTGACTTTAAAGACAAGTATAAATAAGAACATGGTTGCAGTGCATGGCTCTGCTGAATTTGGAAGGCCAGCTGCACATATGGTGGTTTTCATTCTAGCAGCACCTCACAGGTCCACTCCCGCCTCAACAAAGGGCTCAGGGTCCTGTGCCCAGGGTCTGGGGTCAGGAGAGTTTAGTTCTCTCTCTCACTCTTTCACTGCTTTGTCTGAGTGGTTTTGAACCAGCTCTCTCTCTAGCTGTCTTCCCCATGACGTCCCATCTTTCTGACTTGACTGTCATCATCAAGGGAGGGCCCTGGCTTACATCTCCCACAGAACCTACCTCAGTTCTCTTTACGTAGGAGGCCTTCAGTAAGTGATGGCTAGTCATGACTATCTCCCTTCACGTTCGTGCTTTGGGCTCTTATTCCCAAGGAGCTTCAATACCCCTTACCTAGTACAAGTCTTACAACCTTCCTTTTCCATGTGGAGGGAGCGGGTGGACGGCCTGGGTTTGGAGCCTGTTAGTGGAGAGTCCTGTACAAGCTAAGCGAGAAGCCTGGTTGCAGGAGACAAAGTAGAGTGCATGTTTAGCAGCAAAAAAGGGACCAGAAACAAAACTTAAAGCCGGGAGAGAGATTTGGAGTCACGGGGCGTGAAATAATAGGCAGTGGATTTTGATTAAGTGGAAAATAGACTCCGATTTGGTTTTGGAGAGCTAAATTATTTTGCTGG
>NC_138385.1:93984450-94009329 GCF_054177405.1 Leptonychotes weddellii | reverse complement strand
CAGCAAGGGTCTGTCTCTGCCATTGTCTCTTGGAAGAAGAGCTACGGAGGGCTTTCTCAGCCACCAAACCCAGGGGCTCTTGGGAGCGATTACCTCGCTCTCAGATACAACCTATCTGACCTAGCTAGCACGCCGTTTATCAACAGACCAGCACGTGGCCGTCAATTTCACAAGTGGTCCACGCCCCCAAACGACCGCAGCTCCTGCCACCTTCCGTGCGGGGTGGCCCGTCGGGCTTGTCCCGATTCACGCATGGCAAGTCTCTCCGGCAGAACTGACAAGGTTTCCGTTGCTACAGTAAGTTCAAGAGGTGAAAGGACTCGACGAGGTCATTCATTTTGGAACAGGGCCTCGGTGTGTAATACAGGATGGACTCTAATCAGGCTGTCTGTCTTCAGCTGAGAGAATTTCTCAAATTACTGAATTGTATGAACAATTTCATAGAAGGAGGAAAAGAGAACAAGAGTAAAATCTCTCTTGCTAGGATGGCTAGCAGTTTTCACTGCCGTCCTTTGCCTTTGTGGCCTCTCTGTGTCGGGACCTCCGAGCTCTCACGAGACTGCTCGACGTCAGCCCCTGCCTACCTCGGCCCCTCGCAGGTGAATTCTCTGCTGCTCTTCTACGAGCATGCCTGCCCAATTTCTGAACCAGACCAGCAGTGTGTTGGCTCTGACACGAGGCTGGCTTCTCCCATCCGAGCCCCTCGTGTTCCCGAGGCGTCCGTCGCTCAGCCACCGGGTCACAGCATTCTCCGGTCATCCTTCCGTGACCCCCTCCCACACTGGCCTCAGCCCTAGGATTAGGCTTCTGGGTCTGCTTCTCTGCATGGCTCTCATGCCTTCCACACTGACATAGAGTTCCACCACCTAATCCCACTCACTAAAGTATTTTCCCATCAATCTGTGATGGCCAGATTGCCGTCTGCACGGGACACAGTTGGTTTCTCAGTCACGGGCACCCCGCCTTACAGGGAATGCCCCAAAACTTGACAAGAATGTTTGCATAAATTGTAGACTACCACCATCCCGGATTATCTCCTTCACTCCTTCTATCAGTTGGTTCCTTGTTAGAGAGTTACAGTGAAAACTGGATGTCCAATTGCTCTGGTTCTATGTGTTTCCTTCTTTCACTGAATTGTTTTTATGCCTTTAAAAAACCAGTTGGCCATACTTGTGTGGGTCTATATTTGCTTTTTCTATTCTGTTCCATTGATCTAAATTTAACCCTCTGTCAGTACCAAACTGTCTTGATTACTGTAGCTACAAAGTAAGCCTTAATATTGATTATATGATTCTTCCTGGTTTTTTCTCCTTTTTCAAAATTGTTTTAACAATTCTAGGTTCCCTTCTTTTCCATATAAATTTTAGAATAAGCCTTTCTAGGGCCATAAAAATTGCTGGGATTTTTACCAGAATTCCATTAAACCTATAGATCCACTTGGGAAGAATTGACATCTTTACTATTTTGAGTATTCCAACCCATGAATGTGGTATGTTTTTTGGTTTATTTAAGGCTTCTTTGATTTCTTTCATCAGCATTTTGTAATTTTCAGCATACAGATTCTATAAATGTTTTATTAGACTTATAATGAAGATTTAATTTTCTTTGGAGCAACTGTATAGTGTTTTTGTTTCCTCATGTTCATTGTTAGTATATAGAAATGCAATTGATTTTTACATGTTGATCTTGTATCCAGCAACTGTGTTGTACTTATTTATTAGTTCTAGGAGGTTTCTGTAGAGTCTCTGGAATTTTCTATGTAGACAATCATACCCTCTGTAAACTTGGACAGTTCATTTCCTCCTTTCCAATAAGTGTGCCTTTTATTTTTTTTCTTTTCGTGTTGCAGTGTCTAGAACTTCTGGTGCTTTGTTGAGTAAGAGTGGTGAGAGCAGACATCATTGCCTTGTTCTGATCTTAGGGAGAAAGTAACCAGTCTTTTCCCATCAAGCATGATGTAAGCTGTGGGGTTTTTTTTCATACATGCCCTCTATCATGGTAAGGAAATTCCCTTCTGTTCCTTTGACCACCTTTCAGAGATCTTCTTTGGTTGTCTCTTGTTCCAGGGTTTATAGTTGTATTCATCAGGAAGGTACAAGGAGATATGGGTCTACATCATCTTGTCTGAACGAGCAGTGCTCCTTGTGTTTTACACCTACATATGTCACATAATTTGAGACTCCCCACTGTTAAAGAATGGACAGCTGAACAATTCTACTTTTCCTTGAATTGTGGGAACTTGTGGTGGTAGCCTGGAGGAGGAATAGCCAGCTACAGAAGAGATAATAGAATGAAGTCAGTAATTTTGTCAATATGTTAAGGCCCCTTGGGAGGCTAGTAACTGGATTTTGTTTCTAGGCATAAATGATAGGATGAATAGAAAAATAAAAGTGTATGTTATGGGAAAGGTGTCACTGATTCAAACCGCCAGCTTATCATTCTTGAGAATTTGGGCAGTTAAATCAATGAAAGAGGAGTCAAAACCCCAGGATCACAACAGTCACATTATCTTGTGCCATGACACTGGCAGAATATAACAAGAGTCATTTTTCTTTAAGTAGCTCAAGCAATATTCTCTAGAAAGTGGGCTTAAATAGAACATGAGAAGCATTTGATTTTCTTTTAAGAAGCTCTCTTCATTTCTTAGCAAGCTTTGATAAACACTATTTAGAAACAACTACATCTATGTGGTATTTGACACATTTTGTTTTTCTGTCTTTTCTTACTATTAAGCAGTAGGGACATAAGCTGGAGCACATTCATCTTGAGTTCTATAGCATGCTAGCTAACAGCTGTAGCCAACTCTTATCTCATGAGCATCATCGCTACATACCCAGGTGTGGTGGGCATGGACATGCACTGGCCCAGATTTCCCTTCAAGAGGCCCTGCTTGCTGTGAGTATGTTTGACTGACAGCCTCAAATTGTGCACCTCCAAATTCACCATAGCATTTAAGCCAAGGGCACACATCATCTGGGCTACACCCAGCCAAGACTGAGCAGGGCAAGGATACTAGGAAAGCACTATTTCTGCCTAGTGCAATATTCCTATACTGAGCAATATGTGCCCAAGACATCCCATCAAACTGGCCAAGATTTTCTTAGGACCATGCTATGGTCTGAAGGTCTTCCTACTCAATCTTCTATCCTCCCCCTCTCCTTACAAAGGTGTTAAATCTGTATTTTGGCCTAAAAGCTCTTTCCATGTTTCCTTCCCCTTTATCTCTCAAATAAATTTCTTCAGATAAATCTCTTGCACATCTAATCCCATCTTAGCATATGCTTCTCAGAAGACCCAAACTGGCATATTAGGATTATTCTGACCAGCATATATAGTTGAAGAATGTGCAGTTCAGGAAAAGATAAAATATTCATGGATGAAGCAATTAGAAATAAACTCTGAAGTTGGATATTTAGGGTTTGTTTCTCTTAAAAAAAATTGATCTCTGTTTATAGATAAAACCTTTGTTTTATTAGTTTTCCTAAAATATTACATACAGAAAAGTGCTCAAGTCATGAGTATACAAATCGATGGATATTCACAAACTGAACATACCCATATAACTAGCACCCAGATCAAGAAACAGAACATGACCAGCACCCCTGAAATCTGTCTCCTCCCAATCGCTACAGCCCAAAGAAAATGATAATACCTGACTTTTAACACATAGATTAATTTTACCTCTTCTGGGCTTTTAAATTAATGAAATCATACCATATGCATTTTTGTATCTAGCTTTTTCACTTAACATTTTACTTAATGAGATTTCTATATTTTCCATGAGTGAGATTTATCCATGTTTTCCATGCAGCAATAGCTTGTTCATTCTCATGGCTATAGTTCAAAATCTTTCTTAAATCTAAGCCTTGTCAAATGCATCTTCAAGAACTAGATTGGAGATGCCCAGCTGGAGTGTTTTATCATGTTCAATTTTCACTTGACTTTCCATGATTCAGTGAAGACAGTTTCTGCCTCTTCTCTTGGAACACTATTTCACAAGTCCTGACATGCAGAAAATGTTCCTGAGAGTCTGAATTTTCCTTCTCAAGGATCCTTTTTATGTTATCTAATTACTCTCCTTGGGACCATTATATTCTTCCTATGATGGAGGACTATTATTTTTCCCTCTTAGTCATCTTTTGGCTGTAGCGCCTTTGTTCTTGCTTTTGTAGAACAACTTCTAAATGCCTTGCTATCTTCCACCACCATTTTGAAATTCAGGGTCCAAACCCACCAGCAAAATTCCAAAGACCACGTCCAGCCAATGGACACACTGGGCTATATACAATCTTCATCTTAGGGAAGAATTTGTTCTTCCCTGATGTCTCTTCCCTTGTGCCCCTAGGTTAGAACCAGCATTATCTTGTCTGAAAACACAAGGCTGCCTTTGCGAACAGGATGCTAAGAGGGGAGAAAATCAACTAATCCATTATGACCATCTTGGTACATGAAAACACTTAAATCCACTCTTCAGGACTTTATCAGCCCCCTAGTTTTCCTATAACTCTTCCTAGGGGTCAGAAAACAACTGTATTTTAAATTACTTTTTTACACATCTAAAGATGCAATGTCTCCCAGGCAGTTTTCTAAAAGAATTTTGTTCTGAACTTTTTCTCACCACTTAGAATTATGTCTTCCGTCATTATTTCTGATAATAAGTTTTGACTTGGGGTTAGGACATCAGTCCTTTGATGATTCTTGACCCTTTCCTTTGCAATATACTAACATCTAATAATGACTACCATAACTGAGGGTCTACTCTGCACAGATCAGTTTATAAACCTTATCTGTAATCTACAAACCTGCAATATAGGTATTACTATTTTTAATGATTGATAGGGAGGGCGCCTGGGTGGCTCAGTTGGTTAAGCGACTGCCTTCAGCTCAGGTCATGATCCTGGAGTCCCTGGATCGAGTCCCGCATCGGGCTCCCTGCTCGGCAGGGAGTCTGCTTCTCCCTCTGACCCTCTCCCCTCTCATGTGCTCTCTCTCATTCTCTCTCTCTCAAATAAATAAATAAAATCTTTTAATGATTGATAGGGAAACCAAAGCCCAGAGAGGTTAAAAGCCCTGCCTAAAGTCATATAGTTAACAAATGGCAGAGCTGGGATTCATGCTTAAGTCTTTGGTTCCAAAATTCATTCTTGTTTTGGTATCCCATCACACTCTTCCCTCAGGCTCACCCATCTACCAGTTTCTTTAGTTCTCCATCTGCTTCGCACATTGCTAACACTCATGTGTGCGAGCACGCACGGGCATGCTCAGACACACTGTACTTCATTCTTTTTTGAAATAGTTACTCCCTTCCTCCACTCTCCACATCCTGGGGACAAAATGATCTAAGAGAATACTTAGCATCCCAAAGCATTATGGCCTTTTACGAAAGAACCTCAACTCGTAAGTCAGACCATTTTTATGTGAATCCTGGCTCCTTCCAAGCTGTGAAATCTCAGGCAAGTTACCTAATTTCTCTGAACTTCAGTTTCCTCAAAATGTTTCCTTCTTAAAATGAGAATAATAGTACCTTTCTCATAGGGCTATTGTGAGGGCTAAATCAGATTATACATGTAAAGCTCTTAGCACTGTGCATATAATAAGTGCTCGATACACTTTATGTTATTATTACTTATTCCTGGTATCCCATAAAGTCAAGGGACAGTGATTGGTTAGTAATGTTCAAAAGCAGTGGTTCCCAAACCTGGATCTTAATCTAAGCTACCTGCTGGGCTCTAAGGGGAGACTTTTTCCTTGGCCTTTCCCCTAAAAATTCTGCTTCAATAAGATTAGGATGGAACCCCGGGATCTGCATTTTTTAAAGCTTCTCCAGGTGACTCAGATATTTAGCCAATCTTGAAAATCTCTGACCTAGAGCGTAAGTCTTCAAAGGCAATGGTTTCAGAGATTATAATTGGATCATCTCAGGAGGATGCCCGGCATCCCTCAATCTCTCTTCTAAGGCTCTGTCCTCTCTCATGCCAAATGATACCCCACTCACACATAAACACAAGATACACACATACTCTATTCACACACCACAACCTAGATTGAGCCATGGCCAAGATTGGACTCCAGAAAGGGAAGAAGACTCTCTTGTTGATGCGCATTAGAGTGGCCCCAAGGGAGCCCCATGTGGTTATTTTGGGGGTGGAGGTAGCTGGCCAGAAGGCTGATCATGACCTCCAGCTATCATGTTATCTCTAAACCACCTTTACAACCAAAGACATGCCTATTTCTCCATCTGTAAGACAGGTCTTAAAACTGACACCACTTCTGTAGTCAACAGGCTGTTAGTGAACAGGGTGAAAATTGGAGACAGTATGGAAATCATGGGATTCCAGGGAACTGTCATTTTCACAAAGGCTCAATCAAATGCTTTGTTTTTTCCTCTCAGGAAGGACCTGTTCTCCTGGCCTCTTGACAAACACCTCCAATTTTCAATGTGTACACCGTCACTTTCCATTTTAGCACATAGGGAGTTCCAAGCCCACTGATTTGCAGTTTTAGAAACCTGGGGGAAGTCTGGAAGTCCTGAGGTGGTATAATGAGAAAAGGGATCTGAGACCTCCATATTTTCTCAGGAGTGACCTTGAGTGCTCACTCATTTGAGACCAAAGACAGTAGTTGGAAATGCAGGAGTTAACTTTCATTCAAAAATGGTGTAATTCATTTTAATCAATCTGAGGAGCAACCAAAGCTGGAAAAAAAGAGCTGTTCGATCCCAGCTGATCCAGAGCCCCAGGTGCTTCGATTCAGATTGCAGCTGGGATTTGTTTTCCTGTGAAGAGGCTGTAGCAACTGCTTTTATTATCTACTATAAGTATAATAACAGCAGGAAATCAGGCAGTGCAGGCGAAATTAAGCTCTGTGACAAATGATTTGGTTTCTTTCCATTAACAATCATGATTTGACCTGAACTGCCTCAATTAAGGGCTTGGGGGGTGCCCTTGGATAGTTCGTTAAACATGCAAGAGAGAGAGATGAAGTGAGACAGAGAAATAGAGACGAGAGAGAGATGAAACAGAAAAGATGACAGGATGTTAATTTGGTGTGGCATATGTAAGTATGTTTTAGACTAAGTAGATGGGGGAACCGCGTGATTTCACTCTTTCCACCCCCCATCCCTTGTCTAATAATCCAAGAAAGATCACAAACACTGTATTTATGAGAGCTCATTATGCCAGTGTGTCCATTTGATGAATGGTGTCACTGATTAATAAAGACTTGAAACAATTGGATTCTGACTCCAAAGAAGTACACAGCTTTTAAGGAAAAAAAAAATCAAATAATTGGCAGTCTTCATGCCTTAAAATCTCTCTTCCATGTTTCAGCCTTTAAAAAATATATCTTTTTACATCATTGGCATTTCCCTGTTCACAGACGCATTTCTCACAAGTAATAAAGCTTGTGAAACCAATTTGGAGAGGTTCTTCTCGATTTTATCCTTTTAGTCTTGAAACATGAAATATCATTTTCCTAGGCTACCCACGGGACTGAGATGAGCTGCACAAGTTACAACTTGTAGAAATTAAACACAGAATGTGAAGGAAGATAATTATGCACCCCCATCTGGTTCACTGAGGCACTGAGGTACTTGGTAGGGCAATATTACGCTGCTAGGTGATTGCAGGGGCTTTTTCCAGGAAACTTATCTTTTAACTTTTTATTTTTTTTAAAGATTTTATTTATTTATTTGACAGAGACACAGCAAGCGAGGGAACACAAGCAGGGGGAGTGGGGGAGGGAGAAGCAGGCTTCCCACCGAGCAGGGAGCCCGATGTGGGGCTCGATCCCAGGACCCTGGGATCATGACCTGAGCCAAAGGCAGATGCTTAACGACTGAGCCACCCAGGCACCCCTTAACTTTTTATTTTGAAACAAGTTTAGACTTACAGAAAAGTTGCAAATACTGTACAGAGAATTCACTTACACCTGTCACCCGGTTTTCCCTAATATTAGCATCTTCTATAACACAGTACAACCACCAAGACCAGAAAATTAACATCAGCACAGTACTATTTTTTTAAAGATTTATTTATTTACTTTAGAGAAAGAGTGCACGCACGAGTAGGGGGAGGGGCAGAGGGAGAGAATCTCAAGCGACTCCCCGTGGAGCATGGAGCCTGACTCGGGGCTCCATGCGGGGCTCGATCCCACAACCCCGAGACCATGACCAGAGCCGAAACCAAGAGTCGGACACCCAAACAACTGAGCGATCCAAGCATGCCTTTTAGCACAGCACTATTAACTAAACTACAGACCTTATTCGGACTTCACCAGTCTTTTCACTAATGTCCTTTCCCTGTTCTAGAATCTACTCCTCCTTGGGCACTTTCAATCTGTGACATTCCTCAGTCTTTCCTTGTCTTTTCTGACCTTGACACCTTTTTTTTTTTTTAAAGATTTTATTTATTTATTTGACAGAGAGAGAGACAGCAAGAGAGGGAATCCAAGCAGGGGGAGTGGGAGAGGGAGAAGCAGGCTTCCTGCTCAGCTGGGATCCCAATGCGGGCTCGATCCCAGGACCCTGGGACCATGACCTGAGCCGAAGGGAGACGCTTAACTACTGAGTCACCCAGGCGCCCCTGACCTTGACACTTTTAAGAGTACTAGTCAGTTATCTTGTAGAATGTCCCTCAATCTGGGTTTGTCTGAAATTTTCTCATAATTAGACCGAGGTTATGCACTTTAGGCAAGAATACTATAGAAGCGATAATGTACCCTTCTCAGGGCATATGACAGGGTGCATGATGTTGATGTACCTGATTATTAGTGATGTTAACCTTGATTGACTGGTTATGGTGTTTCTGTTATGATGCTTCACAGTAAGTTTTCCCCTCTGTAATTAATAAATACCTTCAGAAAGAGAGCCTGTTTCTCCTCAAATATTCACCCACTAATTTTAGCACCCATTGGTGGATCTTGCTTTTCAGGCAGTTTCTAAAGAACCACACCAGTAGCTGACCAAGGAGGCTGTAGAAAGAAGACTCTGGAAGGGTCAAACATGCTGCAGGAATATCAGCTCACAGAGTTGTGTGCAGGAGGCAATTATCTCACCAGACAAATCCAAGGGCTGGGCCTTTGGACACCAGGAATGTGTATTGTTCTATTTGCTCGCTTGGGATTGTTTGAAGAAGATATTTCTAAGCTTTTAGGGAATGTGGAGGGGCTTAGCTTTTACTGGAGAATCTTCTTGTCCTTTTCTCCCCCCAAAAGAAATAAAACACCCCACTGAGTTTCCCCATATGGTTTTGACCTCAGCCACACCCCAAATGACTTCTCAATTGGCTTATGTCCTTTGGTTTGCAGGTGACAACCCCCTCACCTCCATTACCACCACCATCCTCATGTGGAAAAACTTGAATATTCTTTCACCCTTCTAGAACTCTGAGCAATTCCAAGGTGCATTTCTTCATATTTAAACAAATTGCCATTCTCAGTTATGAACTATCACCCATCTCATGAGGAATTCGTAACCAGCTGCTTTGAATGGCTCTTGGCTTTTTCTGGGCATACTAAAGCTACCTGAAACCCAGAGATGTTTCTGAAAACTGTTGCTTAATTGGGAAATAAACTCCTCCATTAAAATAACCCTACAGAATTAAATTGGTGCCAGAATGAAAAGGAAATTCTGATAAGCCCCTAACATTGAATAAAAAACTCCCCCCAAAAAATTCCCTCCAAGTGGAAAGAACACAATTTTGATGTGTTCCAAAGGGCAGAAATAAAGAAGAACTGGAAACACAGAATAATTAGACTGAAGTCTTGGGCTTTCTTTTCTGATCTTCTGTTAAATGTGTCTATGACCTTGGAGTATCTTCCACTGGACAGTGGCAATATCTTTACAGTGTGTAACCTCACTTACAAGCTGCCCCCTCAGTAACTCCTTCCCAGATGACCCAAGTCACAATTTGTCTCTTACAACCCCAGAGGCAAAGGTAGTTCAGTGAAAGGAGACTGTTCTAGAATAGCCGAGATGTTGAGCTGTTCTAATATTCTCACTCACTCTCAGACTTAGGACTACCCATGAGCATCAGTGAAATCTTCAGAGCAGAGGCTCACCCACAGGTACTTCCTACCACACAGACTGTACTTGCCAAGCAAAGATAATGCTGTTGGCCATTAATATGTGCTTCAAGTTGTCATCTTAGGAATAGTGACAGAAAAAGACCCTCACCCAGCCTCTCACCTATGCCTACTTGGAACCATAAATACTCATCTGTGATGTGACTGGCTGAACTGGCCTGAGCAGCAATACCTAACATCAAAGAACTGGCCTATTTGGAAATCAAGGCTTTGACTGCCTAACTCCAACCAACTGAGTTCATTGGCCCAAGCCATCTGTCAATTTCCAACATCAGCATTTTATAAAGGACATTTTGTTGATCTGATCAGGGGATGCCTGAAAGGGAGATTATGAGTTACTATTTCCCTGGTGAGTTGTTTTTTGGAAAAAACCCAAGCCCCCAGAAGATATTAACCATGTTGGTCTATTTGTTTTGAACGCCAGCCATTGAAGGCCATGTGTACCCTGGAAAGTGAAGAGTGCAGAGTTTCTATAGGAAAAAAGGGAAGAGGTGGCGAGGGTAAATAACATTCACTGGGCACCCTGATCTGCACTCATTAATTTTACTTACTGAACTGTGTAATCTTCATGGCAGCTCTGCAAGTCAAATAGTACTGGTCCATTTTATAAATGAGAACTGAGACTCCAAGAGGTTGAGAAATCTGAAATAGCTAAGTTAAATTCAAACCCAGGTTGGTTTGACTCCAAAGCTTATCACTTTTAGACTACCACATCCTGGTTTTATGGAGCCCCTCTACATGTTCTCCATGACTTCAACAATGGTGGACGAAGAGTGAGTTTAGAAAATACTCTTTCTAGGGGCACCTGGGTGGCTCAGTTGGTTAAGCGGCTGCCTTCAGCTCAGGTCATGATCCCAGGGTCCTGGGATCGAGTCCCGCATCGGGCTCCCTGCTCCGCGGGAAACCTGCTTCTCTCTCTCCCACTCCCCTTGCTTGTGTTCCCTCTCTCGCTATCTCTCTCTCTGTCAAATAAATAAAAATAAATCTTTAAAAAAGAAAGAAAGAAAATGCTCTTTCTATACATGTTGACCCAGTTGGGGGCATCCTTGCGGACCATGATTCTAGTTGGAGGACCCACTGTTCGAAATTGCCTCTGGTCCCCATGGGTTCCTCTCTCCCTGTTTCAAGCAGAAGTATAAATGCACTTCTTGGTTGTATCCACGCATTCTCTGAGTAGTAAAATGACTTGTCCAGCAGCCCTTCTGGCCTTTTGTGTGTCTCTTGACAGCTTTAGATGGAGCCGAACACTCCATGAATTTTTCTGAGAGCCAATACATAAAATCAACACCCAGAGAATTTTCTTGAAATGGCTGAGAACTCAGCAGACCCAAACCACTTAAAACCCCATTTGAAAGCTGAGAATTTGTGTTTTTCCTTCTCTCCTTTTACTGCTAATTTTCCTCCTCTCAAGTGGATAAACAAAATCTTTTATTTTCTCATCAAAACACACATCATTAACTGCTAATCAACTCAAGGCTCAGAAATCCCTGAGCAACCTCTCAGTTTTCAGAAATGCCAAGCAAGAAATAAAGTACCGTTGATCCAGCCTTGGCTAATGGGACCAGGTCAGTCTCCGGGAGCTCCAGGTGCCAGGGACAGTGTCATAAAGTTAGGTCAACAAGTAGGCCCTCTGTCTGTGGGTCATGAAAGACAGACAGAACTCTCTGGATCTTAGGTGTTAATACCTCCCACTTGCCAGGGTCACGAGGGTTGGGGCTGCTAAGAAAACAGGGTGGGGAGACCAGAGCGCCCCAGCCAAGGTCAGTTGGAGGCCAGTGAGTCTGGGAAAGGAGACACAGGTGGTCTGGGAAGAACAAATGAGGTCCCTGGAAGGAGTCAGAGGAGGCTGATGGACTGACAGCCTTCTGCAGGTATAACCCAACTTCAGGTCTAGTTCTGGCCTAATCAGAACTGGCTCCCCCAAAGAACTGTGCTTTCCCTAACATTAGAGAAGTCAGCAGGCTTGGGGGCAATTATGTAGCCCTCTCTGGCCTGGGGCAGGTGCGGTAGGTTTATGGAGGAAGGAGCTGGAGGACAAAGAGAAAGTACGAGGAAAATGGGGCTATCCCAAGGCCATCCAACAGGTCTGGAATTAAGTGGAGGGCAAGACAGGAAGACCTGTCCAAACTGCCCACAGAATGTCAAAGGGTCTTGGCAATTCCACTTAGTTTAATTCGGCAAGTGTAAGTTGATCATGCTATGTAAAAGTGTAGGGGACACAGGGGACTCAGCAGTCCTAGATTTATCATTTAGGTTTTGATCCCAACGAGAACCCTGACAATCCTTGACATGTGGAAAAGCGCGATCTTGCTAAGGGCTGGAATTGAATTATGGCCATTTGAGGCTGGCATCAAGAGTGAGACATCTGACTAGTGACTAAGTCTAGCTGTCCTTCAGTTTATAATCCCAGTTGTGCCACTTACTATGTAACATTAGGCAATTGAGCCTCCCCAGTGCCTTTGTTTTCTTTTACACGGAGTGCGTACCTGCATGAGCTACCTTATAGGTTAAGGTTGTTAAGTTCAAATGAGTTAACACAGGATGACCTGAAAGTGTTAGTGCCATTGGAAGCTTTAGTAACTTCAGAAGCATAAATGCTACAAACTCACAAAAAACATCATTTAAAAGTGAAATTATTTAAATGTATTTTACACTTCTTTAGTTTTGTGAAGTCACTGTGTGTATGTGGAAAGCACATGGAACAGTGCCGGAAACATAGTAAAATGTCTGCTGTTATCTTCACATGCGTTAACGTCTGGAAAGCTCTGCTTTACTTTCTTCTGTGGAGAACATGAAAGGCGCGGGAACGCCTCCTTGGCAAAAGTTGAAAATTTGCTGTATTTCTACCGAAGTTGGTATTCCAGTCCATGAGAATAAATCGACACAAGAAACATTTCTACATCTCTACAAGGCAGCAATCTATGGTTGAAGTTCATTCAGTAGTTCAAAAAAGGGGAAGATGGATGTGGCCCTGAACAAAACTTTCTTGGGACCAGGAGAGCTCGAAGACCTCTTCCTAACCATTTAAAGCCTAGGAAGAAAGGCCTTGAAAAACATGTCATTTTATGAAATCCTTTATACCAGCTCCTTTAACATCGACATGTAGTATGATTTGAGCGGCATCAAAACACACCAAAAATTATATCTGCCCCTCCCCGCAGCCTGTCGCACCACCTGAAATTCCACCATGACAGGCTCCTGGTCTGAGCTACAGACACCCCAGGGAGCAGTAAGTGCTTTTAGTCATCAACACTGGAGTGTGACTTTGTTTAATCAGCTGCTTTCCCCTAACAGCCAGCTGAGTGGCTCAGAGGAAAAGAACAGTAATTCTGATGGTAGCAGAGGAAAGGTGAATTTGCCATTCTGGGGCACTGCCCTGGAGAGGGCAAGGGTGCCGGTCTGAGTGGCCACTCCAAGGAAGGCTCGGGAAGGACTCTCTCTGTGAGAGGGGAGGAGAAACATCGGGGAAGAAGGTAGGCCTAGAAAGGGAAGGGAAGAAGCCTTGAACCGGTACAAGCTTTCTGCCTTTATATCTCCCTCACGAATTGCAGCAAAAACGCTTCATGAATGATCATTGATTACAATATTCTTGTATAAAGGCTTTGTAAAAGAGTTACAACCAGACAGAAATTTTAAACTTCACTATTGAATGTTGCTGAATTCTAATTTGCTTGTTTGTTTGCTTCCCAAAGGATTACTAGTCCCTCACCATAAAATTGCAAAGTAATTTATATTCTTCACAATTAGGTTCCCTTAAGAAGAATCACTCAGTAATGTAATTAAAAATGAACACCTTAACTCCTCATCTTTAAAATGTAATAGTAACAACATTTCCTGGATAGAATATAACATTTCAAGCTTCTTTTTAATTTCGTCTTACGCGTAAGATGGTGCTTTAGCGGTAGACGTTAATTGCACTAAAATGGTAATGCAAAACCACCAGCAACTTGTGGCCATATATCTCATACTTGCTCAGATCAATGCTATGATTATAATTAAGAATGCATGCTTGTGTCTGAGATAAATCTTCATATTGTGACACGTAAAATAAGATTTAAGATAATTATTTTCTTTCTAGTCTACCCCTAAATCAAAGGAGAATGTGTGGAGAGAGATTTTGTGGAAACTAACTAAACCTGCCCTTTACTAGAAGTCACTTATCTGGCTCATGTAAACTTGGGGAGAACTGCCAAGAATGTAGATCTGACAGAGCCAAAATGTGCTTTTTAAATTACATGTGTAAGAAGGAGGCTAGAAGAGTGCTTAGATATCTGGCTTTAGGAATTGGGGGTGTTCGTGACCACCCTCAAATGTGAATGTGCAGTTAGGTGGAGAGCATTGGGAAAGCGACAGAAGTGCTTAGTGGTGGTGGGTGAAGAGCTGCTATTAGGATGGAAGGCTCTGGCAGCAGCTACACATGTTCCCCCTGGGGCTGGGATTAGGGTGGGGTTGACAAAGGAAACTAGAAGGTGGAAAGCCTACCCCTTTACCTGAGAATTCCCCATTGGAGCAGGACTATGTCTTTTCCTCGCTGCATCTCCAGGGCCTAGCATGTGGTGGGCACCCCACAAATATTTGTAACGGATTCAATGACACTCCCTTTACTTGGTCCCCAGGCTCTAAGATATGGGAGATGGGGTAGATGTTCTCCTACCAAAGAAGGCTCCTAGGATCTGGAAACATGCGTAGGAAACCGAATGGGGAGTGCATGACTCTCCCATAAATAACCTCTGAGATGTTTAAGTCACCAAAACAAAGAAGAGAATGGAGTATTTTCTACCTTCAGAAACTGAGAGTAAGAGGGAAAAACTAGAGGGTCCCCTTGGACTAGGATGAGAGGGACAGGGTGGGCAGTTTTTAAAGAAGTTATCACTTCTGGCTGGCTCAGTCAGTAGAACATGTGACTCTTGATCTCAGGGTTGTAAGTTTGAGCCCCACGTTGGGTGTAGAGATTACCTAAAAATAAAATCTTTTTTGGGGCGCCTGGGTGGCTCAGTTGGTTAAGCGACTGCCTTCGGCTCAGGTCATAATCTCGGGGTCCTGGGATCGAGCCCCGCATCGGGCTCCCTGCTGGGCGGGAAGCCTGCTTCTCCCTCTCCCACTCCCCCTGCTTGTGTTCCCTCTCTCGCTGTCTCTCTGTGTGTCAAATAAATAAATAAAATCTTTGAAAAAAAAAATAAATAAAAAATAAAAATAAAAATAAAATCTTTTTTAAAAAAATTAAAATAAGTAAATAAAGGAGGGTATCATTTTAGGGTCAGTTCCCCAACCCTTAAAGCAGAAAGGAGATACTGTTAAGAGGGTGGGGCTGTACGAGCCAATTGTGTGGGCTGCAAAAAGCCAAGGGCAACACGTTTTGACATAGGACTAAGATGGTGAAAGAGAAAATGGGGAACTGCCAGAGCTCATTTGGAACCTGGAGCCTGTGAGGTGGTGTCTGACCACCATATTGAACATCTGAATTCTTAGTAAAGGCTCTGCTTTGCCTCTTCCCCATATGGTTCAGATTATGAAGGGTTGGATCTTTCTTTCCTGCTTTCCTTTTAGAAGGAATTAATAAGCAGAGGAAGATGTACACATGGGTAAAACCTCCCCAGGCTGGTCAGTGAACAAAGAATGGGGCATCTCATTCTGGTTTTTACAAGATGGCATTCTTGCCAGTCCTCTGCTCTCCACCCAGGCCAGGACTAAGCTGTATGCCATTTGAAACACAGCAGGCACAGTTTTTAAAATCTTCTACCCACCCTTCAGACTTAGAATTTTAAAGCCAACCTTGTTCCTCTGCTTTTAACCCTTTGTTCCATGGAAGTTTCTGGAAAAGCTTAGCAACAGACCCAACAACTGCAAATGTCAACAAGATTTCTAAACAACAGCAACAATAAATCTAATATATTAAAAAAAAAAACAAAACCTCACCTAAACATTTTAAAGTTAAAAATGCCAGGGTTTTCCTTAGCTTGAGGCAAAAATGACTTTTTTATTACATGGGGAAAAGGAGCATGAAATCTCACAGGCCTCTGCCAAAGCTGAAACTCTCTGGGTATGCTTTGAGAAGGAGCAGGATGATGAGTGGGCCATGGAAAGCATGCTGTTTAATTGGAAGTGCATGGGTCTCTTTGGCTGCATCTTCCCAATATGCACCAAGATCTGCCCTGCTTGGTCTCTTTCATTCCCTGGTGGGGAGGCCCCTGACGTCAGCAGGAGTTCTTCTGCGGGGAATGCACAGTGAAGAGGGCAGGCTCACCACATACTGACCAGAAAGGCTCTGACAAGGCAGGCCTTCTGTTTCTTGCTTCCCAGTTTTCATGACAACTTCCTATGGATGTTTAGATTACAGGAATTCCTTATTCAGGAAACAGATGTGTTCCAAGCAGAGAGGTCACTGGGTATGGGCCGTGAGGTCAAGATTGTCTAGTTTCAGAATTAGGACCTGCCACTTGTTAGTTGTGCGTCTTGGGCCAGTTATTTAGGTCTGCTTAGCTTAGCTTCTTCATCTGTAAGACAAAGAAGGCCTACCCTGCAAAGTGGCTGGGAAATGAGAAAAGATATTTGTGAAGTATTGTGAAACATTGGCCAATCAAATACTGCTTTCCTTTTCACTTCAATGATGAAGTCAGTGATATTGTCCCATGGGAAGGGTTCCCTTACTCATGAATCGAAACTTTTGATGATGGCAAAGATGTCAAGATGAGATTCAGCCTCCAAATTTCAGAGGGACTTAAATACTGTGAAATTTCAAAAGTTCAACTAAGAGCTAGCTTACTCCTGACTTTATCCATTTTATAAGAGCAAATTATCACATACTGCCTTTCCTTAGCACAGAACATATTTGCTCAGCAACCAAATGTTTCAGCTTCTGTAGGAGATGGGGCGAAAACTGGGAATCAGTATAGAAAGATTCCATGGGATGTTGATTCAGTACAGATAGATACGTAACCTGGAATGTTAAGTCCCAGTCAGATATCAAACAAAATAACCCAATGACTTTGCCTTTTATTTGTCAGGTAATTACACCTAGCAGAGTGGGAAATGTCCTGGGCATTCCCTCATGTACTATGCTGACAAGCACTTTGGGATGAAGTTAAGTTCATGGCCCAACACAGAATGCATTGAAGGCAGCCAGCCCTATGCAAGTAGGAAGACCATCCACCCCTGCCCTTTCTCTCAGATGCTGAACATTGATGTTCATTGTGCATTTTCCCCCAGAGAACTCTAACATTTAAAAACTCACATTAGTAAAACCTGCAGGCAAGTTAAGGTGTCATAAATAAGATAAATAAATAACAAATTTGGAGGAAAGTATACAGGAATGTTAATGTCCATTGGAAACATCCAAAGGGATGATTGTTGCTGGCTCCTTTAAAAAAAGTAACATCCTTTTCTCCTACAAGGAGTCTTGGCTTTCTCAGCAATGAGACTCTTAGAAGGGAATGGGTGATGCCGGGCTGTGAAGCAGTTAACTATTGGCTACATGGAGGTTAAGAGCATAGGTCTTTTAAAGATACAAGTTTGAATTTGTCTACACTGAGTGATTTCCAATGAATTTCTTAGCCTCTCTAAGCCCGTTTTATCATCTGGAAAATGAGGATGAGAAAGTATCTCCTTCCCTGGGTGGTTGTGAAGACCACCTGTGGTAATGCATTCAGAAACAGTAGATCGTGAGCACTCAATATAATGTTTGCTATTTTGAGACCTTTAGGGATCCAGGAAAGGCTTTGGAAACTCACAGTTCTGACACCTATGATTGGGCCCTGGATGATCATAGGAATTAGTTGGTCAGGAAGTCGTGTTCTAGAACATCACCTAGGAAGTCAGGAGCCATCAGTGGCCCGGCTGAGGTAGGCGTGGTCGGCTGACTGACAAGTCAGAGGGAGTCGGCACGGTCTGAGTGCTCCTTTGCCCTGATTTCTGATTTCCAGAGCCCCAGCTGTACATTCAGCAGGAAATGTTGCTTGGTTAGGGAAGGAACTGAGGCACCTGAACGGAAAGCATTATAGTAGCTACCTATGGGAGGAGGATCCAATAATAATAGCACCACCTTACATCTGTATAATTGTCTACAAAATATCTTTGCAAATGTTACCTCATTTAATCCAATTTAATCCTTTTATCTGTAAAATGGGGCCAACAATGCCTATCTTATTATCCCCATTGACAGAGGAGGTTATAGAGACTCTGGGACCTTAAGTGACTTGCCCAAGGGTAGACAGAAGGAAGGTAAGACCATGAGTCAAAGGTATTGGTGTGACAGGGTATTTGTTAAGGTAACAGTAGCTACTCTAAGAGACACCAAAATCTCAGGGATTTAATACACAGGCATGTATTTCTTGGTTCCAGAATAATCCAACGTGGGTATCCCTGTTCCCTGTGGAAAGCAGGGGTCTGTATGATGATTCAAGGATCAGGTGCCTGGCACTTTGTGGCTCTAACACCCACATGTGGCTTGTCTGCATGAAGGGAAAAGAGAATGGAAGAACAATGTGACAGGTTTCTATGAGTCAGAACCAGAAGCTATATATATACACATATATGCACCTACATACACATATACATATAAACATATGTATAATATTATACATATAAATATACATATAATATTATATATATATATATAATTTCTGCTCATACTCTACTGGCTAGAATTCAATGACATACTCACACCTAACTCCAAGAGAGCCTGGAAAACAGAGATTAGCTGTGTACCCAAGAAGAGGAGAACATAATAGGTATGATGAACAACAACGGTCCATTCCTGCCAGGGCCAGGAACCCACAACACCTGAATCCAAGTCCAGTGTTATTTCTGTTATACTAGGTTTGCACTGTAGTGGCTTTTTAATGAGTTGACAGATCTACCTGGCATAATCCAAGGCATAAAGGACATCTCTGCAGACCTTAATACAGAGAGGCATTGAGGGTCATCGAAAGTTGGGAGAATGCAGGCTAAAAAGGTTAGTGGCAGGTTGAAGACACAGTAATGACATGGGCCAACACTGAAAGAAGGCTTCTTAGCTCCTGAGAAGGTTCAAGAACCTATATATGAGGCCAGCAATGTTGGGTCAGTGGGCTGAAGCAAGAGTTACAAAATCACCACAAGGGGATCTTTCTACCTTATCACCACTTAAATTAGGAAGAGGTCTTTAATCCCTAAAACTTTAACACTTTGCACAGAGCTTGACATGAAGTAGCTTCTCAACAGCATTTTGTTGAATGAATGAAAGAAGAAAGAATGAAGTACACATTTCAGTTTATTTTCCTTCTACATCCCATCTTGAGAGGCCCGACACTCCGCACGTGAATCAGTGAAAGCTCCTGAACTGTGACTGGTGTCCGTGAGTGGGTACCATCCATGCCCATTTAATGAATAACTGAGAATTAACAATGATTCAAGTCAACGATGCTGTATTGCAAAATGAACTTTTCATGTTTTGATAAGTGCAGTTTAATGTGAATTATTTATTATATTTTGTGGTGTATTTTGTAAAAGTAATAAAGATTTAGTAATATGAGTCACTGCCAGCTGCTTGCTGGTCAACACTGCTCCGTGTCTGCACATTCCCTCATCACTGACTTTCAAAGGCTTTACCGAGGGACAACAGTATGGAGAGGCGAAAGGAAAATACTGGAGCACAAAGACTCATGGACAGACCAGCAGTGTCAGAAGAAAGTGACCCACCAGGAGGACTATTTGCTATGTTGACTTCTATTCCACATTAGCAACCTGAGAAGTGATGCTCATAATCTGTGCTAATAAAGGTACAGGGGTAAAAATTCCAGTAAAATGAGTCTCCTTGGAACTCACCTAGGATATTTTGTGGCAGAATTTTTTTGATAATGACTGCACTGTTTGAAAATCACATTCCTGGGGTGCCTGGGTGGCTCAGATGGTTAAGCCTCTGCCTTCGGCTCAGGTCATGATCCCAGGGTCCTGGGATCGAGTCCCACATCGGGCTCCTTGCTCAGCGGAGAGCCCGCTTCTTCCTCTCCCTCTGTACCTCCCCCTGCTCATGCTCTGTATCGCTCTGTCTCAAATGAATAAATAAAAAAATGTTTAAAAAAAAAAAGAAAATCACATTCTTAATTAACAAGAGTAAAAATTAAAATCCAAGTAAAGTTCTAACTCAAAATGCATAACCTGATTCCAATCATGAGGGAGCACCAGACAAATCCAAATCAAGGAACATTCTATGAAACTATGGGACTGTACTCTTCAAAATACGCCAGTGTCATGAAACTTCACAAAGACAGAGAAACTGTTCTAAATTAAAGGGGACTAAAGACAAGACTACGTAATGCAATGCTTGATCCTGGAATGGAACATCGACTGTTTAAAAAAAACAACAACAGGACAGTATTGAAACAATCAGCAAAATTTGAATGTGGACTCTATACCAGCTAATGGTGGTGTATCAATTCTGTTTCCTGAATTGGATAATTGCACTGTGGTTTTGCAACAGAATGCCATTATATGCTGAAATATTTAGAGGTAAAGGGTCATGATGTCTGCAAGTTAGTCTCAAATGGTTCAGTAAATAAATGACATATATAAATATACATACATGTATATATATACGTGTGCGTATATGTATATATATGGCGGGGAGAGAGAGACAGGTTTGGAGGTCTGTTAGAGTAGCTAGTGTTACCTTACTAATACTGCCTCACTGATTACCTGGCTTTATTGTCTTATCTACTAAGAAATGTTAAGTAAATCTAGGTGACAGTTTATGGAAGTTCATTACACTATTTTTACCATTTTTATGTAGGTTTAAACTTTTTTCTAAATAGAAGGTTAAAAAAGACACGCACGTGCGTACACCTAAGGACCACATCCCCACGCAGTATCAGCAAGCGTTAAGGAGCAGAAAAGGTCTTTAGTATTCCAAAGATATTGACCATAAGACCTTCTTGAATTCTCCACAGAACATAGCATCCCTCATCAAATGCAGTAAAACGTAACTTCCTGAGCAAGAATGTGTATGTGACAGGCAGAGAAAACCAAGCCACCTTCAGATGTGGATGCCAGCAACTGGCTGGACTTCCCTCAGTAAGGGCTTGCTGCAGCGCTTGAAACTCACACCCCACCAAAAATAGCAATGACTGTCAGGGTCACTCACAAAGAGCTGGAATGGCAGTTGTTGAATCTTCAGATGCCAAGAATCCACCTTATTTGGAAATCAGCAGGGGTTCCTTTTTGAGCTCCATATATTTGGGGTTAGAGTGTTTTGTTTGGGAAGTTGGGTGGGTGGTTTGGGAGTCTCAGTGAGCTTTCTGGATGAAGGGATTGGAATGTTTGTGGGGGAGATGGTAAAGGGAGTCAAGGAGTAGTTGGGGATTGATAGATAGTTGAAGAGAAAAACTAGACGGAGTTCAGCTACAGTTCAACTCAGCCTCCTCTTCCTGCCTGTGGTCCAGCAGCAATTGCTTTCCCTGTACAAAGGGACTGTTATGTGCGCAGGGAACAAAGTTGGAATTTATTGCACTGGGTTAGCCATTGTATATAAGTTATTGTGACTAGATAAAAAGAATACAATGTTTCTAAGCCATCTGCTAGAGAGAAATAGCTGTGTATCAGGCAGTTTTTATAATGGTTTTTATTGTAATGGGATTTTTTTTATCAATAGTCAGAGGTCAGGTGATCTACCAGCTTTCCTACTGAATTTTGGAATTCTCCTTCCATAAGTCATGCTTCTAAAGAGATTGGACCAACTGGGTTATGTTTACTAGTTGACATGTACCCAGCAAGTTGAAAAAATGTATTAATTTGGGAAAATAGTCACTACATCCTACCAGAACCCATTCTGTTTTCTTTTCACCTGCAATGTTTAGCTTGAAGTATTTAAAAATACCATTTACAGCCTTTTGAAACCTCACCCTGAAGTATACTTCCAGTCCATATCCCCCCCAACCCTGCTACCACCTAATCCCACAGCCACACTGTAGTCACCAGGATACTTAAAGTTCTCCAAACACATCATAAGCTTGTGACCAGGTCCCTGCTGTTTCCTATTTGGTCTTCTGGAAATGCTCCCCCTGCCATCTCTATCTTATGAACTTTTATTTCATCCTTCAAAGCTCAGCTCACATATCACCTCTTCTGGAATACCTTCCAAGACTCTTCCTCCTTTGTTGATCCCAGGCATAACAAATCGCTTCCTTTTCTGTTCTCCAATGGTACCTTATTGAAACTTCTGTCATTGTCATTGACACACTCTTCTGGAATTAACTTCCCAACTAGATTTTTAACAACTTGGGGATAGAGGCCCTGTTTTATACATCTGCATTCTCTGTACCCAGAACAACTAATGCTACATAGTAGGTTAAAAAAATGTGGCTTGAAGGAATGACTCAATCAACGAAGCAATCAACGGCTGAGGAATTTATAGCTATATGCACTGTCTCACCCACAAGCGAAACACTCAACACATATGAACACAGCATAATAACAGCCTCTGTTTACTGAGTACCTACTTTCTGCTGGTGCAATGCATACATTTTATCTCACATCAACTCTACTACATGATTATTATTATGTCCATTTTACAAATGAATAAACCAAGTTATGTAGGAATCCCTTATGGCTGGGGTCCTCTCCTTTGTGACCCTTTGGATGATATCTCTCAACACCTTTGGGGTAAGGTGACTAGAATAAGGAAGAAATCTTCCAGCCCCTCTCAGCCTATTCCTATGGCTCTACCTAGCATCCTCCTGCTGACCAGTGGCCACCGTTGGCTACTAAAGGTAGCTTTGACACAAATAATAGTGGCACTCTGTGTTCTCCTGGTATCAAGAGCTCTTGGAATCATAGTTTCTCCTCCCCATCAGATTCTGAGCCCCTGAGCTAGCTCGATCTGGGAGCAACATTTCTAGAACATGCTACAGGCCATTCTGGAAGGCCTGGCCATCAGACCTTGGAGTCCACCTCAGGTATAAACTCTGCAGTGATTCTCCACAAGCACCGGGAATTGGTTTGGACTTTTCAGTAATACAGCCTTTCCTACTGAGAGTATTAGGGCCATACTTCAAAGCCCTAGGAAATATGTTGGCTCCCATTTATCACCCCTTCTCCATTATCCCTAATGCCATTTGCTCTATGTGCCATCCCACTAATGATCTTATGCTACTTGCTAGTCAGCAATGTATTCTTACTCACTATGTGTCATCTATACTCCTTTATCCAGAAAGTGGCAGGGCGCTTCTTAGTGGCATCATTTGTTAATCAGATTCACACAAATGAAAATTGCTTGGAATGTGCCAATTCACTTGGCAATGTGGGCATCCAGAATGTAAAGGAAAACAAGGCATAAATAGAAAACAATTGAAATCTCCATCTTCTAAAATATGCACATATCTTAATAACAGCTAAATAAAGCCAAGCTTAGCTTGGTGATTTTTTTTGCACAGAAGGTTAACTTGCTTTAAGAAAAAAAAATAAGAAAAGGAAAAATATAATTCACAGAAAACAAATCAAGCATTTATTTTAATCAACACACTATTCTTCTAGTTCAGCAGTTTATAGAACTACTCCCTAATCCTTACGTGAAATGGTTTTAGGTGACTGATACAACAGCTAGTCTCCTGGAAAACCCAGCCTACCACCGGTCTGAGGGATCCAGACTCACTGTGGAAAGAGTCCTCCTGTCTGCGTGCCCAGAGGCAGGATGAGGTGTTAGCCATTTCATATTTACTTTTAAACACAAAACTTCTATAGATATGAATAGACATTTTCACAAAAAAAATATATGAATGGTCAATAAGCACATGAAAAGATGCTCAACATGATCAGTCACCAGGGAAATACAAATCGACTCCACAATGAGACACCATTTCACACCTACTAAAATGGCTATAATCAAAAAAAACAGACAATATCAAACACCGATAAGGATGTGGAGAAATTGAAACCTTCATTACATTGCTGGTGAGACTGTAAAATGGTACAGCCAAGGTATAAAACAGTACAGCAATTTCTTTAAACTTGAAATCCAAATTTACCCCACAACCCAACAATTCCACTCCTAGAGAAATTCACTCAAGAGAAATGAAAACAGATGTTCACACAAAGGTGTGCATGTAGATGTTCACAGAGGCATTATTCCCAATGGCCAAAATGTGGAAACAACACAAATGTCCATCAAATGGTGAATGGGTAGATAAAACATGGCCCAGGCAAACAACAGAACACTATTCAGCAATAAAAAGGAATGAAATAATGATACTTGCTACAACATGAATGAACCTCAAAAGTATGATGCTAAGTAAAAAGAAGTCATAGATACAAATAGAGACAAAGATACAAAAGGCCACTCCATTTACACAAAATGTCCAGAAAAGGCAACTCAATAGAGAGAGAAAGTAAATTAGTAGTTGCCTGGGGCTGGGAGTGAGAAGACAGAGGAACTGTAAGTGGGCACAAAAGGATCTTATGGGGGTGCTAGAAACGTTCCCAAATTGGATTATGGTGACAGTTGTACAACTTGGTAAATTTACTGAAACACCATTAAATTGTACACTTAAAATGGGTGAACTTTATGGTATGTAAAGTACATCTCAATACAGTTATTTAAAAAATAATAAAATAAAATATTAAAAATAAAGAAGATGTGGTACATATACACAATGGAATATTATGCAGCCATCAAAAAACCCGAAATCTTGCCGTTTGCAATGACGTGGATGGAACTAGAGGGTATTATGCTAAGTGAAATAAGTCAATCAGAGAAAGACATGTATCATATGAGCTCACTGATATGAGGAATTCTTAATCTCAGGAAACAAACTGAGGGTTGCTGGAGTG
>NC_138385.1:93954358-93984350 GCF_054177405.1 Leptonychotes weddellii | reverse complement strand
GGAAGGGAAAAATGAAGGGGGACGGAATCGGAGGGGGAGATGAACCATGAGAGACTATGGACTCTGAGAAACAAACTGAGGGTTCCAGAGGGGAGGGGGGTGGGAGGAAGGGTGAGCCTGGTGATGGGTATTAAGGAGGGCACATACTGAATGGAGCACTGGGTGTTATATGCAAACAATGAGTCATGGAACACTATATCAAAAACTAATGATGTAATGTATGGTGATTAACATAACATAATAAAACAAAATTTAAAAAAATAATAGTAAAATAAGAAATAAAAAAATTTAAAAGAGTCACATTTTATACAACACCAGCCCCTCCTTGTGGGGGATCCACTCAGTTCCCTGGAGGGGCGGCAGGGGTACCATCAGCCTCACTGGCCAGGTTCCCACCACTCTTGAACCTGAACTTGAAGAGATGCCGGGCCATCCAAGGGACTATTTCCATCAAATGCCTGCTGAATCCCACCATGGCAGACAGACAGCTCTTACACATCTCTGGGTTACACTGGGACAGGCATCCTGGGGATGGGACTCACGTGGGAAGGGGGGGGCAGGGTTCTCTTGATCTCAAGCAGTTGCCATCCTGCTCTTATTTCAGGAATACTGATTCCTTGGGGTCCTTCTACTGTCCTTTCCCCCATAATCTCAGTTGGCTCCATTTTCTTTCTTCAACTAAAGATATTTTCTGAGCAGTCACTGTGCGGACCAAGTACTGCATATACTGTTCTTCTTGTTACTCAACAAACACTTCTATGACACTTAATGCCGGATACTCTTCCATGTGCTTTACAAAAGTTAACTCATTTGATCTTTGTAATAATACGAGGTAGGTATACTAATTATCGTCCCCATGTTAACAGAACTTGTCCAAGCCAGTAATTGCAGAGCTGAGATTTGAACGCAGACCATGCTCTAGGGTCTGTGTTCTTAACTGGAATATAGCAAACATACCAATGTGCTTAATTCTGCAAAGTATTTAGTGAAGCTCGTGCTTCCAACTCCATTGAAGAAAGCTAGGATTGGACTGCAGATTTTTCCATTTCCAGCTGAAGGTTTTTATTCAGTCATGCAACTCCCTCTTTCCAGGCTTTTTCTTCTACACCAGTGTTCTCAGACTTGAGCGTGCATCAGAATTCTGTGGAGAAATCCTCAGTATCCCTGGGCCCCACTCTTAGAGTCTCTGATTCAGCAGCTCTGGGGCGGGGCCTGAGAATCCTCAGTTCTAACAAGTTCCCAGGTGATGCTGATGTTTCTGGTCCAGGTAGCACATTTTGAGAACCCCTGCTCTACACCAATCCAATCAAATTAACCCCATCCCAGGAAATTCTGTAAAGTGATAGTAATATCACAAAACAAGGTTTTATTATTAAATTAGCTGTGGGCTGTTCAGGCCAATGCCAGGGGCTGAAATGATTGAGCTCACACATTTTTGTTTTGCCTCCTGTACTTTTAGGTAGAAGTGGGATAATCCCCAAGAGAATGCTATGCATTTACAAGTTTGAAATGCCTTGCTCTGGTTCACCTCTGGGAGCCTAGATTTCCATTTGGCTTCTACTCACTATTACAGTTGACCCTTGATCCACATATAACTTTTGACTCCCTAAAAACTTAATCTTATAGCCTACTGGTGCCCGGAAGCCTTACCAATAACATAAACAGTCAATTAACACATATTTTGTATGCTCTATGTATTACTGTATTCTTAACAATAAAGTAAGTTAAAGAAAAGAAAATGTTAAGAGAACCATAAGGAAAATACATTTACAGTACTGTACTGTAAAAAATCCACATATAAGTGGACCTGTGCTATTCAAACCCATGTTGTTTAAGGGTCAACTGTATATCCTTAATAAAACCCAAAATGCCTAAATTTGTATCAACTACTCTAATGCAGAAAGGGTGGTGATCTGGGATCACAGAGACCAGGGCAAAATCTCAGATCCTTTCATTGACACCTGAGACTAACACCATCATTTGTAAATATGGTGGTGACAAGTGTCTACCTCAAGGCTTTAGTGTGTTGTGATCTCAAACATATGAAAGTGTCCAGCACATACACGCACTCAGAAAGGGCTACGGCATGACTAAAACTCTGTTAGGGAAGAAATGAGTTCAACAGCATGGGAAGGAGACACTAAATGACAGTGGCTTAAACAAGACAGAAGTTTATTTCTGACTCACGCAGAAATCATCATAGGATCCAGGCTTCATCTCTCTTTTTGATCCATCTCCAAGATGGCTCCTCACCACATTCTAGCAAGTGAGAAGGGACACATCATTTCTGTTCATACCCCATTTGCCAGAACTTACTCATAGGGCCACACTTAACTCTATGGTAGGCTGGGAAAGGTACCTAACTAAAAATCAAGAGTTGTCTTATTACAGAAGAAAAGGAGAGTGGATACTGGGGACAATTTGCAGTTTCTATACATGTATTTCTTTATTTGATGTGGAAAGGCTGGGAGGCTGGGATGCTGGGGCAGGAGGTAAAGAAAGTGAGAGAAGGACAAATGCAAGCAAGGCACAGCTCTTGTCCTCAGAGGCAACACAAGTCCTGAGCAGGATTCATTCAGCATGTTGGAAGCCGGAAACAAGACAGAAAGACAGATGAAAGACATCAGGTCAAGGCTGGATGGCAAGCCACAAGGCTGGTCTGCCACTTAGCCACAGAGTACTGATGGCCAAGCACTCACGTTGTCTTCTGGCCTTCCTGGGCTGCACCAGCCAGTGGGGTCCAGCCAAACTATGGGGAGGAAGGAGGCCACATAGGGCCTGGATTGGGCAAGGCCCTGACCTTCCCATGATCCAGGTCCGCTGGGCCACCACCCTAGCCCAATCACCATCATCTCTGACCTGAACCTCAGCAATGAGTCTCCCAACTCATTTCCCTGCCTCCCCTCTGGACCATCCTCCAATTTTTTGTGACAGTAGTAAAGGCAGGCTTCCAATTGGTTCTGATCAGGTCCCCCTGGCTTCAGAGAACAGGCTTTCTCTTCATGCCTCATACCAAGCCAATGTGGCCAAAATCTATAACCTGCCATTTGGGGGATAACAAGGGCCCAAGACCTTTGGTCGGTGGGTTGGTGGGGTGTGTTCACATTTGAGGACTGCTTGGCACTGAGCCCTCGTCACAGAACTCCTGACCCCTGAGCTATAGGATCCTTTTACTCCCGGCCACTTTGAGGCCTCAGGAACCTTCATTTCCCCTTTGCTGCCTTCTCTTCCCTCCTCCCCCAGTTCCCAGGTTTCCAGCTACATACTAGAATCACCTGAGAAGTTTTTAAAACTCCTGATGCCTGGGCCCCACCCCCGACCAAATGAATTGGAATTTCATCCCAGCTCCTCAGTCAGATTCAAATGCCCCGAGGTGGGGCCTAGGCATTTGTATTTTAAGAAGCACCTCAAGTTACTCCAGTGGGCAGCCAGGGTTGAGAACCACTGCCCTATAAGTCACTCTCGAGAGCCAGGAAACAGACTGTTCCACAAATAGACAATTGTTGACAGACAGGATTGCAAATTCAGATCTCTAGGATGCCCATGTGCTAAACAACAAGCTAGCACTTCTCTAACTTCGAAGTGCACAGGAGTAACTGTAGCTGGAGGCTTCTGTTAAAACACAAATTGCGATGCACTAGGTCTGGGTGGAACCTGAGACCCTGCATTTCTCACAAGCTCCCAGGCGGTGCTGGTGCTGCTACTCCCCCACCAGACTTTGAGTAGCAAGGTAATAAGCTACGTGGCTTTCAGAATCAGAGGAGAGACACAGAGTGACAGTGAGTGACACAGATGTCATCCCCAGTGCATAATTAGCTTTCTAGGTTCAGCATCCTTGGGCTCCTTATTCCCTCCCAGGAATTTGGCATTCCCTAGCACTTTGAGGGTGCAGGGCCTCTGATGCAAGGTGGGGCAGGAATTCTGCCCTTGTCCATTTGTTTCTGGGCTCCACGTAACTTAGCTTCCTCCAGTTGTTTCTGCTGCTGGGTGTCCTGGAACCAGACTCAAGCAGCCTTTCGTTCTGCCTTTGGCCCTGCTCGCAATGGACTGAGTCAGGTTTTTGGCTCAGCCTCCCTTGCCTTGTCCTCAGTGCTGTGTGGCCTCCTGTTTTCATGCCTCTGTTTCTGCCTGACACTGTTGAGCTCACTCCTCTCCCGGGTTTTCAAGCCGCCACCAACCACGGCCCATCAAACCCAGATTCTCTCTTCCCAAATGCACCTTGTTTTAATTGAATGACAAAGTCAGGTTCACGGTTCTACGCCTGTAAGGCCAACAGAGACCCTTCAGAGCCTTCAAAGGAGAATCCATTGTAAAACACAAAACTGTATACCCAAATTTACTGGGATGGCCCTGTCAAGTCCTTCTCCCCCATCTCCGTCCATGTCAATGTTGATTCCAGAGTTTGTCCCAAAGACCTTGCTTCTCTCACATTCAAACTTAAGGTTCCTCATTTATGCTTATCTAGGGTCCAGTGACTTGGCTTGGCCTTCCTGTCACTCCAGCTCTGGTATCTGGCCTCAGCCCATTCCCTTTATCCAGCCCCATCACTCCGCTCTTGGCATTGACCATTTGAAGCTCCATGATAGAACCCACAAAGCACCAGTACCCATCACTCTGCTAGCAATGCTGTCTTCCCTTGCCCCTGGCAGCACCATCTCCTTTACCTACAGAATCCTGCCAGGCAGAACAAGGCACGACAGCCCGAAACCCAAGTAAGCACCACCAGGTGTACTAGCTTTCAGTAAGTAAGCATAATGGTTTTGCAGTCTTAGGGAGAAGTGATGCAATACTACAATTATGTAAGATGTAACCACTGGGGGAAACTGAGTGAAGAGTCTAATGGGACCTTTCTATACTACCTTTGTAAATTCTTATAAATCTATAATTATTTCCAAATAAAAAGTTTGTCAAAAGCAAAAAACGGGGGTGGGGGGAGAGGAGGGCGAGAGAGGTGGAGGGTGAGGGAGAGGAACAGGGAGAGGGAGAGGCAACACCCAAACTTTAATGTGCATATAAATCACCTGGGGGATTTATTACAATGCAGATTCAGACCCAGTAGGGCTCTGGCAGGGTCTGAAACTGCATTTTCTAACAAGCTCCCAGGGAGGCCTATACTTCTCATGAACCTTCCTTTGAGTAACAAGGTCATGGAACATGCTTTTCTTTTTCTTTTTTTTTTTTTAAAGATTTTATTTATTTATTTGACAGAGAGAGAGAGAGATCACAAGTAGGCAGACAGGCAGGCAGAGGGAGAGGGAGAAGCAGGCTCCCTGCTGAGCACAGAGCCCGATGCGGGGCTCGATCCCAGGACCCTGGGATCATGACCTGAGCCGAAGGCAGATGCTTAACCATCTGAGCCACCCAGGCGTCCCAGGAACATGCTTTTCTAATGAAGTGTTTCAGTCAGCCAAAAATTAACATGCTTTTAAATTATATATCTCTAGGTGAATTCAATATACTTTTCAAAATTCCTAGCTGAGGGCAGTTACTGCATAAAAACATCCTATCTGGCCCAGTTTATCTCCGTCATCAAGTATAATAGTTCTTTCACACTTGCCCTGAAGTCTTCTTTAAAAAAAAAAAAAAATTGTATTTATTTTTTAACATAGGCTCCACACCCAAGATGGGGCTCAAACTCACAACCCCAAGATCAAGAGTCACATGCTCCACCGACTGAGCCAGCCAGCTGCCCCTTTAAATATTTTATTTATTTTTTTAAGGTACACACTTGCCCTGAAGTCTTACTTACAATGGAATCAGGTACCTTCCAGCTCTGAGTCCCTCTCCCTCAACCAGACATGGCTCAGGCCCCCTCCCTGACTGTTTTGACCCCCAAAACTTTGGCCACAGAAATAAGGGTCTGCCTTCCAGTAGCCTAGGGCCTTGTGACCCAAAATTTCCCTGGCAGCTTGTTCCTTTGGGAAAAGAGCTATGTCCCTGTCCTGCATTAACTGAGGCACTAGCCAAGAGACTGGCTGACACGAGGAACCAGACCCAGGCTCCATTTCCTACCATGGCAGATGACATGGGGGGTAGGAATCTGGAGGGAAACTCCAAGGGAAGGGTCAGGACCTGTGTCAAGCTTCAGGACTGGCAAACTCAGAAACAGGTGAAAAGGACCCAGAAAAGGGATCGCAAACAGCCTGTGATTGGTCTTTATCTACAAGTGGGGGGAATGGGTGTGTTGGGTGAGAATAACGAGCCAGAGGCAGAATAGACACTCACTGCCCTCAACTTTTCCATCTTCTTCCTGGATTTTGTATGAACTGTAATGTACATTCAGTGCCCCCATAGGAAACCATCCCTGTGACAATTTGCTACCAGCATAAAGTCTAGAATTAAAAATAATCTCAGCCCCCTAAGAGTCTGTCAATAGATAAATGGATAAAAAAGATGTGGCATCCCAGCTATACAATAAATAAGTCCTGGGGATAAAATATAGAGCATGGGAACTACAGTTAGTAATACTGCATTGTATATTTGAAAGTTGCTGAGAGAGTAGACCTTGAAGTTTTCATCACAAGGAAAAAAGAAGAAATTTTGTAAGTATGCATGGTGATGGATATCAACCAAATAATTATTGTGATCATTCTGTAAAATATACAAGTGTCAAATCATTATATTGTACACCTGAATCAAATATAATGTTGCATGTCGATATCTAAATTTTTAAAAAAGATATGAATAAACAGATAAAAAGATAAGCAATGTATGTGAAATGTCTGGCACATATTTTTAGGTGCACAATTCAATGATTTTTAGTATACTGGCATTTTTAATGTTCAGAAATATTAGATGTTGTTGTTATTATTAGTTATTATTGGAGTTACATAATCACTATATTGTGAGCTTCCTAAGCTTGTGTTATTCTTCTCTGAAACATCGTAATACCTAGTACTGTCCTTTGCGTATTGGAGGTGCTAAATAAAAGAAGTGATCAGCACAAAGAAAAAAAAAGATGTTGTATGTGTATTAATACATATGTATATATAATATATATAATGTATATGATATATATATAATACACGTAAAATTGGAATATTATTCAGTCATGAGAAAGAAGGAAATCTTGCCCTTTGTGACAACATGGATGGAACTTGAGGACATTTTGCTAAGTGAAATAAGTCAGAGAACGACAAATAAATATTGTATGGTATCACTTATACGTAGGTCAAAAAAAAAAAGTCGAACTCACAAAACAGTACACAAGTGGTTGCCACGAGCTGGGGGTAGGAGAAATAGGGAGAGGTTGGTAAAAGGGTACAAACTTTCAGCTATAAAAATGAATAAGATCTTAGGATCTAATGTACAGCATGGAGATTATAGTTGATAACACTGTATTGCATGACTGAAATTAGAACTTAAATGTTCTCACAAAAAAAAATTTAAAGAGACAAATATGTGAGGTGATGGATAGAGTAATTAACTAAACGAGGGGGGAACCTTTCCACAACGTATGCATATACCAAATCATCCTGATGTACACTTTAAACATGATATAATTTTGCCAATTATACCTCAATAAAGCTGAAAAATAATCTCAGCTCAAACTTGAATTTTTTAAAGGTGCCAAATCCATAGCAACCATTTATAAACTACATTTAACTAGCGACTAAAAGAGAAAGTTTAAAGGTAATCTCTCAGCAATCATAAACAAAGAATTTACATGCATACATACTAAAAATCATGAGGGCTTATTCAATAACCTTCTACCACGTCTGGAAGAAAGAGCCTGAAATTAAAACACAGGCAACTCGTTATAAGCTTTTGAGATGTAAATCCCCTCCCACTTCAAGACATGAGCAGACACTCAATGGTGATGTAAAGAAATGAACCTACAAATGAACCAAATCACTGGCAGGCCTGGTACTCAAAACCCAGAGCAGGAAAACCAATTCTAAAAGTTTCAGAATGCAAAAGAGAAAATAAAGACCAAACAGAGGGGTGGAGATGATCCGGGATCAAGCTTCTTTTAGCGTTTAGATAAGGTTAATGGGTAAAAATTGTACAGGGTCCCAAATATGCTGCATTAGCTATGATTTGAAATGGGGGAAAATAGAGCTCTCAGAAAATTACCACATAAAACACCACATCTCTCCGAAAACCCAAAGTAAAATTAAAAAGCTCAGTTAGAAAAAGAGCTTGATACTGAAACACGGGCTGACCGAGGAGATTTAGGCAGCAATTAGCTCGAGTTTGAGAGGCCTAGGCTGGCCACATAGCCCTGTTTACATTTTCCCACATTGCACCACACTGTGAGTTATGGTTAAACTCCAGGTCCGGGGGAGCGGAGGGGGGCGCACAACTTTCCCCTTCCCCTGCTTCAATACAAGTGAAGGCCCCCAACACAGAGCCAAGCAGGGAGGGGTTCCTGATGAATTGCCCAGCACCTCCTCCCCAATACTCACCTTCCAGATCCCCTGAGGGCAAAATCTGGAGTCTCTGTTATTGAAAAACTCCACTGCCAATCAGAAGAAAGAGACTGTAATGGAAAAACAGCTTCTTTATCCTTGCCGGTTCTCAGCTTTTACAAGAGTTTGTTTATAGTGGAGTATAAATTAACCCAAGAAATGGAAATCGGATATAGCTCAGGCCTCTAAAGGCGACCCAAGTGGGTGGTGATCTGGGAAAGGCTGCCCTGTCTTGTCAGAATTCTGGGAGGGCCTGGGCGCAGGGGCAGACTACCCCAAATGCAGCCGCCTCCAGCCTCCTCCTGGGCCTCTGGCAGCCCCACACCAGTGCCACGGCCACCAGTCTAGATGAAAGGATGCTCCTGCCCTGGGCTGCCACCCTCTGGGTCCGGGGGCCGCAGGCAGCTTGCAGCTGCTAAAATCAGAATGACTCCTCTTCGGAATTGCTAATGCCAAACTCTTCTTTCAAAGAGAGGGAGAATTCAGAGGCTGCCACAGGCAAAGTTGCCAAGTATCCAGAATTGTCTCTTTCAACCCCTCTCCCCTTTTCCAGATAACATTTGCTTTTTAATTTTTTTTTTAAAGATTTTATTTATTTATTTGACAGAGAGAGACACAGCGAGAGAGGGATCACAAGCAGGGGGAGTGGGAGAGGGAGAAGCAGGCTTCCGTCTGAGCAGGGAGCCTGATGCGGGGAGCCGGATGCAGGGCTCGATCCCAGGACCCCGGGATCATGAACTGAGCCGAAGGCAGACACTTAATGACTGAGCCACCCAGGCACCCCTAACATTTGCTTTTTAATGGCTGCTCCTAAAGCCTCAACTTCACCTTCCCCTCAGGAAGTCCCCTCACACAAGGAGAATGCCACCTCCTCAGCCTCCATATGGGGCCAGCCCTGGAGAAGCAGGGAAGTCCCCCTGAGCAGAAATATAGTCCGTGCACTTTCTCAAGTGGACGGCAACTCTCTGAAATGAAATCCTCCAGCACGATCAAGTGAATACATTCATTCAGAGATTAAACCCCCAAAATGCAAAGGCAAAATAAATTTTGCCTGATAGAATAGATATACTTTCTGGGACGCAAACTATTTCATCAACACCAGGAGCTCTTCCAAAGAGATACCAGCAAAAGCGGAAAGTGAAAATCTACTTGCCAGACAACAACACAGGCTTTTACTGCTGCACCTTCTCCTTACTTTAACAGGATCGTGAAGGAACAAAGAACCTCCATCAAAGCTATTTCGGAAGGAGGAAATCATCAAGCCCTTTAACTGAAGCCTACTGATTCTAACTCAGCCCTCAGCTGAAGACTGCCAACTTGTTCTTCTTCCTTCTTCCAATACTGGTTGGGGGGCTTTTGTCACATACTACGCTACTTCTGAGATGGAGCTGCCAACAAGTCAGACCCAGTGCCTGCCCTCCTGGAAGTCACAGCCAAGCAGAAAAGACAGGCAAGAGAGAGACCTCAGGAGAGGTTCAGGGTGCCAGGAGGCCCACCCCAAAATCAAGACCCTCTTGAAGTAGGGCCTTGCATCTGTATTTTAACAAGCCCTTTAGGATTCTGATGCATGCTCCAGTTTGAGAACCACTGCTCTAGGCTTCCAATCTCTGAGTCCCTTAGTCCCTTAACTTGGGCTTTACACACTTATTTCACTTTACAGTGCCAGGGGATAATAACAGCCTGCAAGGTAGATGTATTGCTGAAGACAGTGCTAGGTGTTGTAATGAATAAACCTAAAATTTCAGTAGCTTAACACAATTTATTTCTGGCCCACATTAGAGTCCAAGATAGTTGTCCATTTTGGCAATGACAGAAGAGACTCTCCTCCATGCAGTTATTGAGGGACCCAGGCTAATGGAAGCTTTAGCATCTTCATCACTAGGCTTCCAAGGTCACCTGGGAGTCAACATGGAGCCAGCAGGTGGGAGAGGAGAGCATGGAGAATACACCCGCTCTTCACAGGCAGCTCAGCCAGGAAGTGACACACAGCACTTCCACTCACATCACACTGGTAGTCACATGGGCCTCACTGAGATGCAGCTGGTACTGGGAACTGTAGTCCTGGACCGCAAAGTTGCTTCCTACTCCCAGCCGCATACTCTGGGAAGGTTGTATAAATTTTTGATGGGCAGCTATCATCTCTACCACAGCAGAGGTTACAGTTTTGCAGATAAAGAAAGGTTTACCCAGATTAAAAAATTCAGTGGGTGTCATACCGCTTATAAAGCTGGATGGGGAATTCAAACCGCAGTCTGTTTAACTCCATACCCCTCTCTGTAGAATACCTCATCCTTGTGTCCACAGTCACCCTCTGTGCTACACTGAGTAATGCCTCCCCGCTAAAAGCTGTCCACATTCTAATCCCTGGAACCTGTGACCATGTTACTTTACATGGCAAAAGGGACTTTGCAGATGTGATTGAGGATTTTTTTTTTAAAACTGATGAATCATTGAACACTACATCTGAAACTAATGATGTACTATGTGTTGGCTAATTGAATTTAAATTAAAAAAAGGATCTTTTTAAAAAATATTTTTTTTTTGAGAGAGAGAGAGAGAGATGGGGGGGGGAGAAGCAGAGGGAGAGAGAGAGAGAGGGAGAGAGAATCTCCTGCAGACTCCCCGCTGAGCGGGGAGCCCAAGGCAGGACTCAATCCAACAACCCTGAAATCATGACCTGAGCTAAAGTCAGAGGCTTACTGACTGAGCCACCCTAAATTAAGGATCTTAAGGAGATTATCCTAGATTATCCAGGTGGGCCCAATGCAATCATAAGGAGCCTTACAAGAAAGAGGCAGTAGAGTTAAGGTCAAAGAGAAAAAAGGAGATGTAGTAATGGAACCAGAGGGTGGAGTGATGTGCTTCAAAGATGGAGGAATATATAGCCAAGGAATGTAGGCAGATTCTAGAAGGTGGAAAAGGCAAGGAAACAGATTCTCCCCTGAATCCTCCAGAAGGAACACAACCCTGCTAACACCTTGATTTTAGTCCAGAGTTGCAAGAGAATAAGTTTTTGTTAAGCCACTAAATTTGTGGTAATTTGTTATAGCAGCAATAGGAAACTAATAACCTTCTCAGCACCATGGTTTTTGGTTGAATAACTTGGTAACAGTCCCCCCTTTGCAGGGCCCCAAGATCTCTTTCCTCCATTTTCCTCAGTCCCACCTAACAAAAAGTCCTACCCTCAGCTGGGTCCTCCTACCCACCCAGGAGGGATAGAGTTGACAGAGAGAATGATGTGTTCTGATATGAGAACTTCACACAGAGCCAAGGCATCAGTTAAATATTGTGGCATCTAAATGGGGTGTCTGTCCGACTGGATGGGGGCCCCAGATGTGGGGCAACCATCAGATAGAAATCAGTGGCACAGGAGGTGAAAGGATTCACCCAAGGCAGAACAAAGGAGATCGAAGTGTACTGAATACACTGCAAGGGAGCAGTGGGCTGGATAGCCGAGGAGAGGTTGTCTGCAGTGAGGCAGTAGGTGGGGCTGTTTTTAAAGGAGGAAGGCGGGGAGGTATGGCGACATATGGAATTCTCCCTTTTTTGGTAATTGTGCCTAGCTGTAAGTAGCCAACTGGCTAGTTAGGGCCTACAGATATTTTGAGGTAGGTCACCTGATGGGTCTGTCTATATTCAGCCAGGGGGTCACTATGGGTCTTTCTACAATCCATTGCCCAAGCCTGTTTGCCTAAAAGCTGCCTCTACAAGTATTATTTAAAAATAGTGAAAGAGGGGTGCCTGGGTGGCTCAGTTGGTTGGGCGACTCCCTTCAGCTCAGGTCATGATCCTGGAGTCCCTGGATCGAGTCCCGCATCGGGCTCCCTACTTGGTGAGGAGCCTGCTTCTCCCTCTGACCCTTCCCCCTCTCATGTGCTTTCTCTCTCTCTCATTCTCTCTCTCTCTCAAATAAATAAATAAAATCTTTAAAAAAAATAAAAATAGTGAAAGAAAATAACTAACATTTTAAAAGTTCTTGAAAACTCCCATTCATGACTTTTTTTAAAAGGTCAAAAACTAGGAATAGAAGAAAAGGTCCTCAGCTTGATAAAGAACATCTACAAGGGCACCTGGGTGGCTCAGTTGGTTAAGCGACTGCCTTCGGCTCAGGTCATGATCCTGGAGTCCCGGGATCGAGTCCCACGTCGGGCTCCCTGCTCAGCAGGGAGTCTGCTTCTCTCTCTGACCCTCCCCCCTCTCATGCTCTCTATCTCATTCTCTCCCTCAAATAAATAAATAAAATCTTTAAAAAAAAAAAAAAAGAACATCTACAAAAATCCTACAACTAACATCATACTTAATGGTGAAAGACTGAATGCCTTTCCTCTAAGATCAGGAACAAGAAAAGGATGTCCATTCTCACCATTCTTCTTCAACATAGTACTGGGAGTCCTAATAAGCACAATAAAGCAAGAAGAGGAAATAATATGCATACAGTTTGGAAAGAAAGAGAAAAAAAAAAACTGTCAGTTTGCAAATGACATGATTGTGAAATAGAAAATTCCAAGGAGTCTACAAAAAAATCCCAGAATTAATAAGTGAATTCAACAAGGTTGCACATATAGGATAAACACACAAAAATAATCATACCACTTATATAAACTAACAATAAACATATGGAAACCGAAATTTAAAACTCAATACCATTTAACATTCACTACAAAGAAAAGGAAATACTTAAGTACAATCTTCGAAAAACATGTTCAGGATCTGTATCCTGAAAATTACAAAATGCTGATGAAAAAAATCAAAGAAGACCTAAATAAATAGAGACACATCATGCTCATAGATTTGAATACTAAGCATAGTAAAGATGTAAATTCCCCCCAAACTGAAATTTATAGTCTTAGTGCAACTGCAATCAAAATCCCAGCAAGGTTTTCTTATAGACATAGATAAGAATATTATAAAATTTATATGAAAAGGCAAAGGACCTAGAATAGCTAAAACAATTTTTAAAAAGAATAAGATGGGAAGAATCATTGTACCTGATATTAAGACTTCCTATATTGTTATAGTAATCAAGACAGAATAACACTGGCAGAGGGATAGACACATAGATCAATAGACCAAAAAAGAAAACCCAGAAATAGAGCCACACAAACGTGCCAACTGATTTCTGACAAAGGTGCAAAACCAATCCAATGAAGAAAAGAGACTTTTCAACACATCATGTTAGAGAAATTAGACATCCACAGGCAGAAAAGAAATGAACCTCAACCTAAGTTTCACACCATAGATAAAAATTAACTCAAAATGGATCATGGACTTAAATGTAAAAAATAAAGCTATAAAACTTTCAGAAAAAAAATTGGAGAAAATCTTTGGGATCTAGGCCTAGGCAAAGAGTTTGTACACTTGGCAACAAAAGCACAATCCATAAAACAAAAAATGTATAAATTGGAGCTCACAGAATTAAAAACTCTTGCTCTGTGCAAGACTATTAAAAGGATAAAAAGGGGCAACCTGGGTGGCTCAGCCAGTTAAGCGTCCAACTCTTGGTTTTGGCTCAGGTCATGATCTCATGGGTCATGGGATCAAGCCCCACATTCGGCTCCTTGCTCACCAGGGAGTCTGCTTGGAGATTCTCTCCCTCTGCCCCTCTCCTCACACACACGCATGCACGCGTGCTCTCTCTCTCTAAAATAAATAAATAAATCTTTTTTTAAAAGAATAAAAAGACAAACTACATATTGGGAGGAAATATTTGCAAACCACGGATCCAACAAAAGATTTGTATCTAGAATATATAAAGAACTTCCACAATTCAACATTAAAAAAACAAACAACTCAATTAGAAAATGGGCAAAAGACATGACCAGACATTTCACCAAAGAGGATTTACATGTGACGTATATGCAGATGTAAGGATGTTCAACATCATTAAGCTGCGAGAGAAATATAAATTAAAACCACAATGAGGTATTATTGCACATCTATCAGAATGTTGAAAATAAAAAATAGTGAAAACACTAAGTGCTGGTGAGGATACAAAGAAAATTGAGCACTCATATATTACTGGTAGAAATGGAAAATGGAAAACAGTTTGGCAGTTTCTTGTAAATATAGATAGCATTTACCATACAACCCAGAATTGCCCATAACCCAAAGAAATGGAAACTCATGTTTACTCAAAAATCTGTACACAGATATTCACAGCAGCTCATATTCATACTGTACTCAGGAATGAACTGTTGATACAGTTAACAACTTAGATGGACCTCAAGGGAATTATGCAAAGTGAAAAAGCCAAACTCAAAAGACTACATACCACAGTTTGATATATATATAACACTCTCCAAATAACAAAACTATAGAGAGAAAGAACAGAGTGGTTGCCAGGGGCTAGGGATTGTAAGGGAGGGGTTTGTGGCTATAAAGAGGTAGCACAAGGGAGCCTAGTGATGATGGAAGAGTTCTGTATCATTACTGTGATGGTAATTACACGAAGCTACACACACACACACACAAACACACACACACACACACACACGAGTATAACCTGCAATATCTGAATAAACTCTGGTTTTGATATTGTGCTATACTTGAGCATGGATGATGGAGGTAGAGTGTAGGATGCATAGGACCTTCCGGTACACGTATTTGCAACTTCCTGTGAATCTATAATTATTTCCAAATAAAAAGTTTACATATAAAAATAAGAAAGAGTTCTTGACAGTTTACAAAATGTCACAAGCATCATTTGATCTCATATGAGCCTCACGATAACACAGGAGGATGCATAAGACAGATTTCAACCCCATTGTACACATGGACAATGAGATGCAGATGACCAGTTGCCCAGGTCACCCAGTTGCTAAGTGATGGTGAAAACAGGTAGCTGACCTCACCCTTGATGATCACACAATCCAATGCTCTCTCTCCCCTCTTTGCACATAGCAGGCATGAATCTTAATGTCAGGAATTCAACTATACCAGAAATGCCTCATTTCCTTTTATTCTCTGAATCAAAGTAAATCAGGCTCTAAGTACCCATTCTGTCATGTTTGTAGGAAGTCTAATCTTTGGCATTATTGTGTTCCCTTCCCTTCCCTGGAGTCACACAAAGATCTGGGGGCTTCTGGATACCCAGGAAATAGGCAAAGGGCATCTTCAATCTACCATGCTATCAGCTACCATCATCATCATCTTAGTACCCAAGGTTCCAAACCTTACCAAGGCACATTGCCTTAGGGTGTAAAAACCTCCAAGTTGCTAAGGGAAGGGACAGTTCAAGATACCAGTGTTAGCCAAGTTTCCTTCAATGGAGGTATCATAACCTACCTTCCCTACTCCATCCAACTCATTAAGAGATGCTTTTCTAATAAAGTGTTTCTTCTTATATTTAATAATTACTATTATTTATGGTTATAGAAAATAAATTTTAAATTTGTACACGTTTTTTGCTGAGATATCTGATAGAGTGATCAATACAAGACCATCAAGCATAAAAATATATTACATCAGGATAAAATTCTGTGGGGGAAGTGGGATAGAAATATAATTTCAAAGGGTAAAAGAAATGATGTAAAATTTCTGACAGTTAAAGAGTTTGTCTTGTACATCTAAAATGGATGATGATGGCTATCATATCATAATGATATTTCTAGTCTAGTAGGTAGCATATAAGAGTTTTATTTTTAAATGTCGATATTTACGATACACTGGCTATTACATCTTTTGGGACAACAATATTTAAACTTATGAAGGATTTTAGGTATCAACTTTAAAAGTGTAAAGGAGTATGTAGCTTTTCAAAATCCTTTTAGGAGATATGCAAGCAAAATAGCTTTGGAAGACCACTGATTTACACCAAAGTTTCCCTCAGTGTGGTAGATAGACATCTCTTCTCACGGAAAACAAGGTTAAGTTTACATGACACAATTACAGTCCGTCGACTTTACTTGCCCAACATTTACCCCACCTGCCCCTACACCACCATCTGGCCTTCACCCTGTCCTGAAGGTGAAACTCCTCAGCATTCACTCTGCTCCTTCCACCACAGCCTCCCACCTCTACCCCATGCCAGTGCCCACTCCTAGCCCTTAGCAATGCCCTCCAATGGCTTCCTTCTCATTGCCTTCTTTACCAGTACTATGCTTTCATTCCAGCCTAGTCCTCTGCCTCCTCCAGCTTTCCCTTCTCCCCTACACAGCTCCTTCCAGACTCTTCTCTCAGCATTCTATAGTCCTTTATGTGTCACAGCCAGTCATGGTGGCATCAGCCTGCCTATAGTCTCTCACCCCTTCGACCCTCTTACTTGTACGTGGAAATGGACAAACCCCATGAAGATGGTCCAGAAGTGACTGAATCTCAAAAGCCACTGCTTTAAACATAATACAGTGGATCTCAACAAGATGCTTGACCAAATCCTTCAGTATAACCACATGGACAAAATACAGATATGACCACATAGATAAAAATACAGTGAGGTGGATCCATTTATCTGGAAAGATTTGGAACCAGGCCACTCTAAATGTGATGGCATATGATCAGAGCAGAAGGAGAAATACAGGCAATAAGTGCAGAGAGTAGAGAATACAAAGATCTCTGTGGGCGTGGCCACTTAGGGAAGCCTACCTGGAAAAGATGAGCTATGAGTTGGTGTCAGTCACTGCCCTGTTAGGGCTCTGTCCCAGCTATCTCCAAAGGTCACCAAGACACAGTGGGTCATTCCACCATCTTCAGAACTTGCAGACACCAGTCTAGAATTTGCAGATGTTCTCTTGATACTCTTCATTGAAACACCTGGAAATAATAATCCGCTGGTATTCAGTGACAGTCCCTGTATATCACTCAGCTATCAATCACAAAAATTTCAGGGTTCACAATAAACATTTATTTCTCACACATCTTTAGGTTGCCTGGAGCTCAGATAAATTAGCTTGAGGTCAGCTAGGAGGCCCTCTTTCAAGCTCTATAGGACCCAGATGGGGGTGGTTCCTTTCAGTGGGCTGGACCCAAGTCCCTTGCACATGGGTTAATTCTTGGGACATAGGCTGAACAAGCAGTGCTACCCCGAGGACGCTCTTCCCAGAAAGATGCCAAAAGCATAAGAGGGAAAACAGAAACAGGTGAGAACTTTTAAGACTTTGGTTCAAAATTGGACTTGTGATACTTCTTTCCCCATTCATTGTTCAAAGTAAGTCTCAAGGCCAAACCCAAAATCAAGGGGTAGGGAAGTCCATTTTGCCTTTTATAAGAGAAGATGCAACGTTAACAAGGCAAAGGGCATGGATACAGGATAGCATACAGAATTGGGGCTTAATAAACCAATCTCTCACAGTCCCTCATCTGCTTCCTTGGGCCCCAAAAGTCCGTCCAATCTGGCCTCATTCTGCTTGGGTCTTGTCAGGACTTGGGGATTCCCGCTATGCCTTTGCCTAAACTCCATTCCATAGTTCTTTTGGTGCCAGGGAAGTTAACTGCCAGAAACCTACCTGACTCCCTCGCCAGCTCTTTCCAAGGACTATACCTCTGTTTCTGATTCACTCCACCTCTCATCTAATTGAAATCCCAGATAATTATGCTGCGTGCACTTAACCATGAATATCAGCAATCCCCATATGCCAAAAGCCAAGCCACTTCCCCAGCTGGGGTACAGTCTCCTTATCTCCTGCATAGTCCTAAAAATCAGAACAGGAATAATTCTTTTTTTTAAAGATTTTATTTATTTATCTGAGAGAGAGAGAGAGCACAAGCAGGGGAAGGGGCAGAGGGAGAGGGAGAAGCAGACTCCCCGCTGAGCAGGGAGCCCAATACGGGGCTCCATCCCAGGACCCCAAGATCATAACCTAAGCCGAAGGCAGGCACTCAACCGACTAAGCCACCCAGGCGCCCCAGAGCAGGAATAATTCTGTGATGAACTCTGTCTTCCCTGAAGAGACTCAACGATATTTTGTGTTTTACCCTTTTTTTTTTTTTTTTTTTTTTGCGTCAGACCCTGTTGAAACTCAGCCAACCCCAACTGGGCCCCGTGCATGCTCTAAGGCCAGTGCCATTTTATAAGGTGTGTGTGTTGGATATGGTCTACTGGTATTCAGCATCCAGTCCTACTTCCTTCCATTGTGTCTTACTGTATTAATAAATCTGGAAAACTCAATTCTATATTTCACAGACTCCCTTGTAGCCAGGCTTCTGCATGAATCGCATTCACCAGCGTGGAGGCGTACATAAGGCAGAGACCATCTTCTTGCTGCTTTTCTGCCTTGAGCAGAGACATGGAGTATTTGCGAAGCATATTTCCAATGCTTAGTTTGCCCCTCTGGGGTGTTAAAAGTGCACCATGGTGACTCCCTGGTCCTTAGATGGTGTACTCCAGTGGCAGCCTTTGATAGCCCACCTTCTGAATTGTGCCAGAGGTAGGATTTCTTTGGGTTAGTCAGTTCTGTGATCTTCTGGCAATCATTCCTGTTTGTCCGGCCCTTCTAACAATATGGCAAGCACCTGATTCTCTGAATTCAAGACCTTTCCATTTTAATACCTAAAGGAGTTTCCAGCCCTGAACACCAATAGATACAACATGGTACCCCTCCTGGGCCTGAACTACAGGAGCACCAAGGTAAGTAGTATGCATTTTTGAAAAAGAATGATACTTGATGTATCCCTGTGAGTAGAGGTTTTCTGATGAATGTTGCCTAGACAACATTCTTTACTCAGCTGAGCCAGGGACAAAACAAGCAAATCCTTTCAGAACTTCACTCAGCAAAGAAGGAAGAATGTATCACGGCCAGGCCTAAGGGAGCCAGCATCAGGCTGCTCCCATCCCAACATCTTTGCTTCCTTCTGCTTGGCTGCACCTTGCCATGGGGCCTCCTCTGATGCCCTTGAACTCTCCAGGCTGATGCTAGGAGACTCTAGAGAATTCCTGTCAGACCACATGGACAAGGCCAAAGATTAGTCACCACCCACAGATACTCCTCAGAAACGACAAGCACAGCTTCTGTGTAATAAAGACAGGGAAAAGATGGGAGGATGGAGAATGATTAATGGCCCCTTCAGAGTTGACGGAAAGCAAGTGCGATGTGCATTTTCAGCACTGATATTTTCTCACACCACAACATTCTCACGTGGTAGCAACCTGGGACATCAAAACAACAGCCTTGCTTGGGGGAAGGCAGGGGGTTGGTGTTCCTCAGTTGTTTTGGAAGACAGCATGCGTTTCAGGAAGTGTCGCCATGGGTGGGGGGCGGGGGCATGGGCTCCCGTGGTGTTTGGCAAAGTTGGGATCTCTGGAAAGTCCAAAGGTGATATATTTAATAGGTGGCTTATTTTCTTTCATCTTCCTGGTAAGCGTCTAATCCCAAAGGCAGTTCTTAAAGCAAGACACAGTGGCTAAGAGGAAATGAACCCCCGGCAGACCCTGCTGCTGGAAACTGGGAGGGGAGAAAGGCTGAAACCCAGCAGCATGAGCTTCTGCTTCTGTAAGAAGAACTGACAGGAACACGAAGGAGCAGCTGATGGAGAGGAAGGGAACAAAGGAACAGAAGCCACAAAGCAGGAACCTATGAGCAGGATGCAGACAAAGGACCCATATCCGTGGGACGCCCACGGGGAAAAGGGAAGTGCTCCAGTGGAGCGAGATAAAGAGGCAGAGAGGGGGGCAGGACCTAGAAGGAAGGCATTTCAAAATGTGCCCTCTCCACAGTCACAACGGCTGCAAGGCTTCTGAATATTCGGAGTCTTGTTTGAAACAGTATGATTTTTTCCAAGACTAAAGCACACATAAATATCTGCTGCATACTTCCCCAGAACATATCAAAATGCCTAGAGGTAAAAAAAAAAAAAAAGAATTGTTAAGCTTTTTCTCTGATTATAAAAGTAACACATGTCCATTGTAGAAAATACAAGTATATAAGAAGGAACAAATACTTCATGCAGTCCCACCACCCAGATATTTAACTGCTGCTTTGCTATACCGTCCTGTGTGTGGATCTTTCAGGAAAATGAGACCTTCCAGTATATGAACTTGTATATGCACATCTCGTCACCTAAAATATTGTATTTTCCCAATATAGTCTTTAAAAACATGTCTTTGACTAAATTAGTATTCCTTGCATATAAATCTTTGGCAATTTTCCAAATTTTTCTTAGAATAAATCCCTAAAAGCTGAATTACTACATCAATGTAAATGTTTACTTCTAAAGCTCTTAATGCTTACTGCCAATTGTTTTACAAAACCTTTGCACCACTTTACATTCCGGCCACTTTGTATAAGGGTGCACTCAAACAACACTTTTTTGGCTTTTGCTTTAAAACAAAACAAAACAAAACAAAAACCAGCCAGTCTCAGTCAATGTGGTGCTATTGTGGAAACACAGGGAGAAGCCTGAAGTCTTACCCCTGCTTCTGTTATCTTTGGGAAAGTTAGTTCACCTTTGCATGTCTTAGTTATCTTTAGGGACACTTCAAGCTTTAACATTCTTTGAAACTGTTTTCTAAACTAAGAAAGATAACAAAAAGTGTCATATTTTATCCAATTAGTACAATATCAAAGATAAAATAGTATTAAATGAATGCATATATTATTGAAAATCTAATAAGCATCTGTGATTGGTAGAATTTAACACTCCTGAGAATAGTCACTAGAATATGCTATTAAGGGAGGACTTTGCATCTGTTTTATTCACTGTTACATAACCATGCCAAAATGCATGCTGGGAACATACTGGGAGCTTTATAAATATGTGTTGAATGCAAGAAATAATTCATGGGGGGATAATTTTATGAACTTAGGGTAGCCAACCAATGTAGCTGTTGGTGCCCCGCCAATATCCCTTTGGCCGACCTTAAGGTCATCCACAGCTTTGGTGGACAATTCCTGCACACACTGGCAAATTCTAGCCTCAGGCACCTGGGTCTCTCTGCCTGAGGACTTTATCTGGCCACAGTAGCATTCTCTGTCCATACAGGGCAAACCAGAAGTGCTAGGGAGCTAACATCCCCAGGAGTAACTCTCAAACAATGAGGGCTGGGAATTGGTAGATAAATACCCCAGCTTCCTCACCCCGCTGAGTAATGTTCTATAGGATCTTTCAGAGTATCCTCAATAGGACTGAGCCCAGTTGCCCACAGCAGTGACCTGTTCATCAACACACCCTCTTTTCCTTGCTCCCTCCCTTCAGCTTCCTGGGATCACCTTCCAAATCAACCACATGCACCTAAATCCTCATCTCAGTCTACTTTGGGGGGAACCCAAATACCAGAGTTGATGCTTGCAAAATTATAGGTGTATAATTTGCAAATATAACCTCCTTTTTACAAGGAACATACTCTCTCCATCATTTTAATTCCTGAAGGCAGGAAGTAGACTCCCAAATTCACTTAGAGGCAATGATGTAAGTGGGATTTTCTGAGTGTGTGTGTATGTCCCCAGAACAGCCTTGGTCTCAAGGCTGATTTGAGATCAGATGCCACGAAAAAGAGAAGGCAGCTAATAATTATGTTAGAGAAATGAAGAGTTAAATGTAGCTCTAAGTAGGAGAGGCATCAGAACCTATTCCCCTCTGCCCTGTGGAAGACCATGGCACCAGGATGCTAATTACCACACATCATCACCTCTGTGAGTTATTGGAATAAGGCAACCAAAGCTCATATTTTTCTGATTCCCCCTAGCTACTATCACAGTGCTGAACAAAAAGTGGTTCTTCAAGCAAGAGTCATTGGCTGTTTGAAACACTGGGTATTTGGGGACTACTATACAGCAAGTTTAGAAAACCCTATCCTTAAAAAAAAGGGGGGTGGGTGCCTGGGTGGCTCAGTTGGTTAAACCTCTGCCTTCAGCTCAGGTCATGATCCCAGGGTCCTGGGATTGAGCTCCATGTCAGGCCCCCTGCTAAGTGGAGAATCTGCTTCTCCCTTTGCCCCTCCCTACTGCTCATGCACTCTCACTCTCTCTCTCTCAAATAAATAAAATCCTTAAAAAAAAAGAAAGAAAACCCTGTATATCAGTAGGATTTTAGTTGTAAATGACAGAATCCATTCTAACCAGAAAAAAAATTTGAAGAATATAGACAGTCTCTGAAAGTCCAGAAAACCAGTTTAAGACTATGCAGTAAAGAACAATGCCACAAATTTCACCAAGAACTGGTCTGGTATAGACACACCCCTACCACCTCCTGGGCATCATCACAATAGCTGGCGCCACCCAACCATTCATGCCGACCCTCTGCTTCTCACTGCTGCTGGAAGCTGGTGGTGCCACCCTCACCCTCGTGGATTCCATACATTAACAACGGCCGCTTCCGGGTTAAACGCTAACTTCTGTGTGTTTGACTGGCTGAGCTCTGATCTCTACTGCAAAGGAGGTTGGGAGGATGAGAATCTTTCCCCCATTGTGGGGCATTCTCCAAATATAAGAAAGGTGTTCAGAGATGCTAGGTCAAAAAGGATCTCCACTGCACTTCCTCATCTGTCACTCTCCAGCACCCTCAGCCACTGCCATAATGCCAGGTCCCATCCCTGCTTCCCTGTGAGTTCCAACATACATTGGCCTAGTTGGAACCTCTTGACACAGGTTACCTAGTCAGAGAGCAGAGGTTAGAGGAAGAGCTTCAATGTGAATGAAATTCCCCTGGGGTTGGGGGGAGCTCTGTGACCAGGGCCCCTGCATGAGTTCAAGTACACATCTGTGCTACCACATACACCAGTGCTGTCCAATAAAAATATAGTTTCCTCTAAGATTTTGATGGATTTCTGTCTCACACTAAGGTCTTTCATCCACTTTGAGTTTATCTTTGTGTATGGCATGAGAGAATGGTCTAGTTTCATTCTTCTGTATGTAGCTGCCCAATTTTCCCAGCACCACTTATTGAAGAGACTGTCTTTTTTCCATTGGATATTTTTTCCTGGTTTATCAAAGATTCGTTGACCATAGAGTTGAGGGTCCATTTCTGGAGTCTCTATTCTGTTCCATCGGTCTATGTGTCTGTTTTTGTGCCAATACCATGCTGTCTTGGTGATCACAGCTTTGTAATATAGCTGGAAGTCAGGTAACGTGATGCTCCCAGCTTTGTTTTTCTTTTTCAACATTCCCTTGGCGATTCGGGGTCTTTTCTGGTTCTATACAAATTTTAGGATTGTTGGTTTCACTCATATGTGGAACATAAGGAATACCACGGAGGACCACAGCGGAAGGGAGGGAAAACTGAAGGGGTAGAAATCAGAGAGGGAGAGGAACCATGAGAGACTATGGACCTTGGGAAACAAGCTGAAAGTTTCAGAAGGGAGGGGGGTGGGGAGGTGGGGTAGCTAGGGGATGGGTATTAAGGAGGGCACGTGTTGTGATGAGCACTGGGTGTTAGATGCAACTAATGAATCACTGAACACTACATCAAAAAGTAATGTACTATACAGTGGCTAACTGAACATAATAAAAAAAATATAGTTTGAGCCACAGACACAAGCCACACATGTAATTTAAAATTTCCTTGTCAGTACATTTTAAAAAAAGACAAAAGAAACCAGTAAAATTCATTTTAATATTTTATTCAAACTAATGTATCCAAAATATTATCATTTCAACAGAAATCAATATAAACAAGTTTTGAATAGAATATAAGACCTTCTTTTATTTCATACTACCTCTTCAAAATCCATTATGATCTTTACACTCACAGTGCATCTCAGTCTGGACTGACCATGTTTCAAGTGTTCAAGAGCCACATGTGGCTGGTGGCTCCCATACTGGACGGTGCAGACACTCCCTTTGGGATGGTAATGCTCATGCTGTGTTTTCCTCCTCTTCAGCTGCAAGCCACCTGCCACACATGTTGTTGCAGCAACCCTTCAGAGAATGAATGTTTCTACACTGCACTGTAATTAAGAAGCACTGAGAAATTCTGTTTAGGAGTTGAGCAGAGTTGTGAAGTTTCTCGCTCATGGTTCTCAGTCATCCTGGCTCCCTGAGCAGTCTATGATCCTCTTCCCTCTCTACTCTTGTCTGCTGCTAATGGGCTAGGGACAAGGGGGAGGCAAATGAGGTACTCATTTCAGGTGTAAAATTTAAAGGATGTCAAAAAACTCAGTAATCATGGCACCTGGTTGGCTCAGTCAGTTAAGCGTCTGCCTTTGGCTCAGGTCATAATCCCAGGGTCCTGGGATTGGGTCCCACACTGGGCTCCCTGCTCAGTGGGGAGCCTGCTTCTCCCTCTCCTCCCTGCTCATGCTCTCTCTCACTATATCTGTGTGTGTCTCTCTCTAATAAATGAATAAAATCTTTTTTTAAAAAAACTCAGTAATAGGGGTGCCCAGGTGGCTCAGTCGTTAAGCATCTGCCTTCAGCTCAGGTCATGATCCCAGGGTCCTGGGATCGAGCCCTGCATCGGGCTCCCTGCTCCACGGGAAGCCTGCTTCTCCCTCTCCCACTCCCCCTGCTTGTGTTCCGTCTCTCGCTGTGTCTCTCTCTGTCACATAAATAAATAAAATCTTTAAAAAAAACAACTCAGTAATAAAAATAAATATTTTAATGCAGTATTTTTCAAATTAAAATTAATGCAAAAATGTCTATTCAGGTCCTCTGCCATTTTTCATTGGATTATTTTATTTTGGTGTTGAGTTGTAGGAGTTCTTAACATATTTTAGATATCAACCCATTATTCCATGCTCATGGACTGAAAACAAATATTGTTAAAATGTCTATGCTACCCAAACCAATCTACACATTTAATGCAATCCCCATGAAAATAACACTAGCATTTTTCACAGAGCTTGAACAAACCTCAGCATCAGGGAAATACAAATCAAAACCACAATGAGATACCACCTCATACCAGTCAGAATGTCTACAACGAAAAACTCAGGAAACAACAGATGTTGGTGAGGATGCAGAGAAAGGGGAACCCTCTTACACTGTTGGTGGGAATGCAAACTGGCGCAGCCACTCTGGAAAAAAAGAGATTCCTCTTAAAAATAGAGCTACCCTACGACCCAGCAATTGTACTACTAGGTATTTATCCAAAGGATACAAAAATAGTGATTCGAAGGGGCACCTGCACCCCAATGTTTATAGCAGCAAGGTCCACAATAGCCAAACTATGGAAAGAGCCCAGATGTCCATCGACAGATGAATGGATAAAGAAGTAGTAGTATGTATACACACACACACACACACACACACACACAATGGAATATTACTCAGCCACCAAAAAGAATGAAATCTTGCCATTTGCAACAATGTGGATGGAGCTAGAGAGTATTATGCTAAGTGAAATAAGTCAGAGAAAGACAAATACCATATGATTTCACTCATGTGGAATTTAAGAAACAAAACAGATGACGAAAGGGGAAGGGAAGGAAAAATAAGATGAAAACAGACAGAGGCAAACTATAAGAGACTCTTAACTCTAGGAAACAAACTGAGGGTTGCTGGAGGGGAGGAAGTGGGGGGAGAAGAGATAATTGGGTGACGGGCATTAAGGAGGGCACTTGATGAGCATTGGGTGTTACATGCAACTTATGAATCACTAAATTATACCCCTGAAACTAATAATATACTATATGTTAATGAAATTGAATTTAAATAAAAAATTTTTAAAAATAATTATCAAGATATATCATTTGCAAATACTTTCCCCCATTCAGTAGGTTGTCTTTTTGTTTTGTTGATGGTTTCCTTCACTGTAAAAACTTTTTGACTTGATGTAGTACCAATTATTAATTTTTGTTTTTGTTTCCCTAGCCTGAGGAGACAGATGCAGAAAAATATTGCTAAAGGTGATGTCCAAAAAGATCATTATTTATGTTTTCTTTTAGGAGTTTTATGGTTTCAAGTCTTAAATTTAGGTCTTTTTTTTAAGATTTTTATTTATTTGAAAGAGTGAGTGAGCACGGGCGAGGGGGAGGGGCAGAGGGAGAGGGAGAAGCGGACTCCCTGCTGTGCAGACAGCCCAATGCAGAGCTCGATCTCACAATCCTGAGATCATGACCTGAGCCAAAGGCAGCCACTTAACCAACTGAGCCACCCAGGCACCCCTTGATTACTACAGCTTTGTAATATTACCTTGAAATCTGGGACTGTAATACCTCCAGCTTTGTTCTTTCTCAAGATTGCTTTGGCTATTTGGGGTCTTTTTTGGTTCTATACAAATTTTAGGATTTTTTGGTTCTAGTTCTGTGAAATATACTATTGGTATTTTGATAGGGATTGCATTGAATCTGTAGATTGCTCTAGGTAGTATAGACATTTTAACAATAGTAATTCATCTAATCCATGATCATGTTATATCTTTCCATTTGTTTGTGTCATCTATATTTCTTTCATCAATGTCTTATAGTTTTCAGAGTATGAGTCTTTTACCTCTTTGGTTAAATTTACTCCTAGGGATGGGGTGGCTGAGTGATAGACTTTGGGGAGGGTATGTGCTATGGTGAGTGCTGTGAATTGTGTAAGACTGATGAATTACAGACCTGTACCTCTGAAACAAATAATACATTATATGTTAAAAAAAAAAGAAGAAGAAGAAGAAGATAGCAGGAGGGGAAGAATGAAAGGGGGGAAATCAGAAGAGGAGACGAACCATGAGAGACTATGGACTGTGAAAAACAAACTGAGGGCTCTAGAGGGGAGGGGGGTGGGGGAATGGGTTAGCCTGGTGATGGGTATTAAAGAGGGCACATTCTGCATGGAGCACTGGGTGTTCTATGCAAACAATGAAACATGGAACACTACATCAAAAACTAATGATGTAATGTATGGTGATTAACATAATAAAAAAAAATTACTCCTAGGTATTTTATTCTTTTTGCTACTACTGTAAATGGGGTTGTTTTCTTAATTTTCCTTTCTTCTGTTTCCTTGGTAGCATATAGAAATGCAACAAATTTCTGTATATTGATTTTGCATCCTGTCACTTTAATGAATTCATTTATTAGTTCTAACAGATTTTTCACAGAGTCTTTAAGATTTTCTCTATATAGTATCATGTCATCTGCAAATAGCCAACAGACACATGAAAAGATGCTCAACATCTCTAATCATTATAGAAATGCAAACTGAAACTGAACCGCACAGCAGTCAGAATGGCTAGTATCAAAAAGACAAGAAATAACAAGTGTTGGTGAAGATGTGGAAGAAAGGAACCCTTGTGCACTGTTGGTGAGAATGTAAATTGGTGCAACCACTGTGGAAAACATTATGGAGGATCCTCAAAACACTAAAAAGAGAAGTACCATGTAATCCAGTAATACTACTTCTGGGTATTTATCCCCCAAAATGAAAACACTAATTAGAAAAGATATATGGACCCCTGGAGGGAGGAGCAAGATGGCAGAGGAGTAGGAGACCTAAATTTCCTCTGGTCCCAGGAATTCAGCTAGATAGGGATCAAACCATTCTGAACACCTACAAACTCTACAGGAGATTGAAGAAAAGAATGGCAGCAACTCTCTGAACAGAAAAGCAACCACTTTCTGGAAGCAGGGACCCAACAAGCGGCAGATCCGGAGAGACTCCCCTTCCTCCCCAGGGAGGAGTGGCGCAGGAGTGCACCGCAGGAATCTGCTGGGTTTGGAGACTCCACACAGGGTCGGGTGCCAGAGATAGAAATGCTCAGTCACAGGCCAGATGAGCTCGGAGTGTGGCCAGAGACCAAGGAGATGGGAGTGACTGACAGCTTTTCTCTGGGGGTGCACTGAGGAGCGGGGCCCCGAGTTCTCGGCTCCTCTGGGGCAGAGACTGGGAGGCCGCCATTTTCATTCTCTTCCTCCAAAGCTGTACAGAGAGATTTCAGGGAACAAAGCTCCCGAGAGCAAACCTGAGCAGATTACCTAGCCTGGCCCCTGACAAGGGTGGTGCAATTCTGCCTCGGGCAAAGACATTTGAGAATCACTGCAACAGGCCCCTCCCCCAGAAGATCAGCAAGAACAGCCAGCCAAGACCAAGTTTACTGATCAATGAGAACGGCAGGACTCCAGCACTAAGGGAATACAGCACAAAGAATTCATGGCTTTTTTTCCCTGATTCTTTAGTCTTTCAAAGTTAATTTTTTAAATTTTCTTTATTTTTCTCTTTTTCTTTTTTTTTGAATTTTTCTTTTTCCTTTTTTCAACTGTCTTATCAATTCCTTTTTTTAAAATCTTTTTTTAAACGATTTTATTTATTTATTCATGAGAGACAGAGAGAAAGAGGCAGAGGCAGAGGAAGAGGGAGAAGCAGGTTTCCTGCAGAGGAGGGAGCGAGATGTGGGACTCGATCCCAGGACCCTGGGATCATGACCTGAGCCAAAGGCAGACACTTAACTGACTGAGCCACCCAGGCGCCCTAAAATCTTTTTTAATGTTCATTTTTAGAGTCATATTCTATCCCTTCATTGTAGGTAACCTTATTTTTTGTATATATATAAGTTTTGCTCTCTTTAAAACTTTGGGATACAGTTTCTTCTAACAAACCAAAATATACACTAAATGTCTAATGTATGGCTTTGTTCTACTCTCCTGCCTGATCACATTCTCTCCCTTTCTTATTTCTATTTTTTTAAACTTTTTCTTCTTTCTTTTTTCAACCAACTTATCTTATCAATTCCTTTTATAAAATCTTTTACAATTTTCATCTTTACAGTCATATCTCATCCCTGCATTGTATTTACCCTTATTTTTGTACATATATGTTTTTCTTTCTTTAAAATTTTGGGAGACACTTTCTTCTAACAGACCAAAACACACCCAAAATCTAGTGTGGCTGGGATCTATTCACCAGCCTGATCATATTCTTTTTTTTTTTCTTTCCCTTTCTTTTCCCCCAGTTTTGGGTCTCTTCTGATTTGTTTAGTGTATATTTTTCTGGGGTCATTGTTACCCTGTTAGCATTTTGTTCTCTCATTCATCTATTCTCCTCTGGACAAAATGACAACATGGGAAAAATCACCTCAAAACAAAAGAACAAAAGGAAGTACTGACTGCCAGGGACCCAATTAATACGGACATTAGTAAGATGTCGGAACTAGAATTCAGAATGACGATTATAAAGATACTAGTGGGGCTTGAAAAAAGCATGGAAGATACTAGAGAATCCCTTTCTGGAGAACTAAAAGAACTAAAATCTAACCAAGTCGAAATCAAAAGGGCTATTAATGAGGTGCAATCAAAAATGGAGGCTCTAACTGCTATGATAAATGAGGCAGAAGAGAGAATCAGTGATACAGAAGACCAAATGATGGAGACTAAAGAAGCTGAGAAAAAGAGAGATAAACAACTACTGGATCACGAGGGCAGAATTCAAGAGATAAGTGATACCATAAGACAAAACAATATTAGAATAATTGGGATCTCAGAAGAAGAAGAAAGACAGAGAGGGGCAGAAGGTATATGGGAGCAAATTATAACAGAGAACTTCCCTAATTTGGGGAAGGAAACAGGCATCAAAATCCAGGAGGCACAGAGAACCCCTCCCTCAAAATCAATAAAAATATGTCAACACCCCGACATCTAATAGTAAAACTTACAAGTCTCAGAGACAAAGAGAAAATCCTGAAAGCAGCTCGGGACAAGAGGTCTGTAACCTACAAGGGTAGAAACATTAGCTTGGAAGCAGACCTATCCACAGAGACCTGGCAGGCCAGAAAGGACTGGCAGGATATATTCAGAG
>NC_138385.1:93901556-93953858 GCF_054177405.1 Leptonychotes weddellii | reverse complement strand
ATGATCCTCTCAATAGATGCAGAAAAAGCATTTGACAAAGTACTGCATCCTTTCTTGATTAAAACTCTTCACAGTGTAGGGATAGAGGGTAAATACCTCAATATCATAAAAGCCATCTATGAAAAACCCACAGCGAGTATCATTCTCAATGGGGAAAAACTGAGAGCTTTCCCCCTAAGGTCAGGAACACGGCAGGGATGTCCACTATCACCACTGCTATTCAACATAGTGCTAGAAGTCCTAGCCACAGGAATCAGACAACAAAAAGAAATAAAAGGCATCTGAATTGGCAAAGAAGTCAAACTCTCACCCAATGTTTATAGCAGCAATGTCCACAATAGCCAAACTATGGAAAGAGCTAAGATGTCCATCAATGGATGAATGGATAAAAAAGATGTGGTATATATATACAATGGAATATTATGCAGCCATCAAAAAAAAACCGAAATCTTGCCTTTTGCAATGACATGGATAGAACTAGAGGGTATTATGCTAAGCGAAATAAGTCAATCAGAGAAAGACAAGTATCATATGATCTCACTGATATCATGAAGTTGAGAAAGAAGACAGAGGATCATAGAGGAAGGGAGGAAAAAATGAAACAAGATGAAACCAGAGAGGGAGACAAACCATAAGAGACCCTTAATCTCAGGAAACGAACTGAGGGTTGCTAGAGATGTGGGGGGTGGGAGGGATGGGGTGCCTGGGTGATAGACATTGGGGAGGGTATGTGCTATGGTGAGCGCTGTGAACTGTATAAGACTGATGAATCACAGATCTGTACCTCTGAAAGAAATACATTATATGTTAAAAAAAAAAAAAAGATATATGTACCCCTACATTAATCATAGCATTATTTACAATTGCCAATATATGGAAGCAACCTAAGTGTCTACTGACAGATGAATGGAAAAAGATGTGTGTACACACACACACACACACACACACACACACACAATGGAATATTACTGAGCCATAAAAAAGAATGAAATCTTGCCATTCGTGACAACATGGATGGACCTAGAGGGTATTAAGCTAAGTGAAATAAAATCAAACACGGCTGCCTGGGTGGCTCAGTTGGTTAAGCATCTGACTCTTGATTTTGGCTCAGGTCATGATCTCGGGGTTGTGAAATCAAGCCCCATGTCGGACTCGGCACTGGGCGAAGAGTCTGCTTAAGATTCTCTCTCTCTCCCTTTCCCTCTGCCCCTCTGCCCCCCACTTGCAAACACTCTCTAAAAAAATAAAAATAAAAATAAATCAGATGCAGAAGACAAATACCATATGATTCCACTTATATGTGGGCAGAGGGGTGGGGGGATAGGCAAAATAGGTGAAGGAGAGTAAGAGGTATAAATTTCCAGTTATAAAATAAGTCATGTGGATGAAAAGTATGGCATAGGGAATATGGTCAATAATACTGTAATAATTTTGTATGATGACAGATGGTAAGCACACTTATTGTGGTAAGCATTATGAAATGCCTTTCATAATGCTTACCACAACTGTCAAATCACTATGTTGTATACCTGAAACTGATATGTCAACTATACTTCAGTTTTTAAAAATAAAATTTAAAAAGTAATTTCAAAAAAATAATGCAAAATTCCATGATGAAGATAATATCAAATGTTTAAATGGTAACAGGATCCACCAAGGCTGGGATTAGGGCAAGGTAAGGGAGGTGGGTCATACAAATACTAGGATGGTACTTCCCCTTCTCTTTGCCTCAAGTATCTCTCAGCATCCTCAGACAATGGGGCCAATTTCCTATTGCTTTCCTAAGTGCTCAATTTATATTGCTGAGTAAATGAATAAATGAATGAGCAAACAAATTAAAAAGTCCTTTCTGACTGGTTCTTTAGTATTTGGTCTCAAATTTGGTTTTAATTAAAAGCAGTAATATACTGGTTTGACACAATTATAGTCAAAATCCCATAAGAACTTTTTTTAACTTGACAAATTGATTCTAGCATTTACAGTGAAGAATAAGTAGATGAGAATAGTGAACAAGAACATGAATGAAAGAGGCCTTTTTATAGTCCAGCAGCCCTCAGCCACCCCCGCCACACAGTCATGCCCCCGCAGCAGCACTCCAGGGTAGGGCAAATCATACTGTGAGGGATCCCCGACAGATCTTTTTAACCCCTCACTCCTACCCCTAGACCACCCCCCACCCCATCCCCAGGTCCTGGCTACCTTGCACCCACCTCTCTTCTAGCAGCATATACTGGTACACTCCATTTCTACCTCTTGACCATCTCTGGCCACCCCCATTGAGTGGACTCAAAACCCAAGCTGAGGATGGCACTCTTGCTTGGTCTAACTCTATCACTCATGCTTTTCTCCACCTTTAATGCCCTATTCTCTGTCTCATATCTCTCTCTCAGTCACACACACACACACACACACACACACACACTCCCTTCTTTCTTGGCCCATCTGTCCCAGACAGTCTACGTGTTCTTCTTGCTCCCTTTTCCATCACCCATGATGCATTTGCATTCACAAACATGCATTTGCCAAATTCTTCACTGCAAGGCGCTCTTTCTGCAGAGGGAAGCCTGGGGTGGAGGGCCTGAGGCTGAGAATGGCTACAAGCTTAATGAACTACACTGTCTGCAGATGTGGGGGAGGTTGTGGAGAGCAAAAGCCACATCAGATGGCTGGTTGGTGGGACTTTCTCAGCAGCTGAGGGCCATACGCATCCTTGCATTGTGTCAGTGGGTTGATGCTACATGGCCTCAGTGATGCTAAGTGTCAAAGGATTTGAGCAACGGAAAAGGGGCTGTAGGAATCTATCCAGCAGAGATTGGAAATTCGGTACCACTTCTGTCAGTGGAAGGCCATGTCCCAGTGTCCTGATGTCACAGCACACCCTCATTTCCTCTAGCACCAGAGGTAGAAATGGGACAAGAGACAAAGAGCTAGACTCCTTCCTCTAGAATGATGTCTCAGTCCATTCGAGCTGCTATAACACAACACCATAGACTGGGGGGCTTATAAACAACAGAAATGTATTTCTCACAGTTCTAGAGGCTCTAAGTCCAAGATCAAGGTGCCAGCAGATTCGGAGTCTGGTGAGAACCAGCTCCCTGGTTCGTATATGGCTGTCTCCTCACTATGTCCTCATATGGCAGAAGAGGTGAGGGAACTCTCTGTTGTTTCTTTTATGAGGCCACTAATCACATTCATGAGGGCTCCCCCCTCATGACTTAAGTACCTCCAAAGGTCCTACCTTCTAATACCATCACTTTGAGGGTTGGGTTTCAACATACGGATTTGGGGGAGACACAGACATTCAGACCATAGCAAGTAGGTAGGTACTCATTTCCTACCTTTCTTCCCTTGAAGTAAGAAGTTTGTCCTTTAGGGATGACCTCTCGCTTTCAGCTTTTTGGCCTTTGAAACTGTACTCTGTAATCTGGCTTCTCTCCAGAAAGTAGTTCTGGCCCAGAGATACAAAAGTTCATGGTTACAGCTTGGGCCTTCCTTGACCTCAGTGACTGTGACCCTGGGAATGAGGCCCTGTATCAATGTCTGGGCCCAAGCCTCTGCCATGCAGCTTCCTTTCAACTCCCCTTCACCCTCTACCTGTTCTTTCCCCCAGTCATCTTCTCCTAGTACCAGACTCTGGGACAGACCCTTGAGGAATCTGGTTACCTTCCTGCATCACCCACAGCCAAGGCAACATTTATAAAAGGAAAGCTGATCCAAGAATAACTGCTAGTTAACATATTACTGTGATTACTGAAGTAGTTCTGTACTTTCTGGGAAGAAAATATCAACTAGCCTGTTAAATGGGTCTTCTTGGTCTGATAGGATCCATCTTCCAACATCTTCCTTTCCTCCAAAGACAACTGAAACTCCAGAACCAAGAATTTTCTGACCCCTCTGCTACTCCTTCCCTGTTCCATCAAAGCGTCCCCATCATGTGTTCACATCATCAGGATTTTCACAGTGCCTTATCAGCTAATTAATAAAGCAGTGATTTTCCAGCTGATCTGTCTAAAGATTTAATATGATTTTCTTGCCTATAAAATGTTTACATTATTTTAAAAATCCATTATGTTTCAATAGTTGTGAAAAAATGGTGCCACAATTAATATGCAGGTGAATGTTGCCAAACTTTGGAATAAAGTGTCTCCTGTTATCTCTGAAAGTATTTTTGAGCTTCTTGTGAATGAGCCCTTGGTCAGAAAGAGAACGCCTAGTGAAAATCTTAAAAAACCTCTAAGCCTGCACACATCTGCTCATATGCGGCTCACATGTCCAGGGGAGGCACAGAGCCGAGCCTGGATGCTAGGCACTCAAGAGCCTGTCAGAAAATTACAGGAGAACACCACGAAGTAAGACATCATGTTATAGGAAGTCGCTGAATTTTTTCACCTTGGAGTTCTTTTCTGTATTTCCCTGCAGAAGACTCTCGTCTGGATAGCCAGGGGCACCCACGTTGCCTTGAGGATTATTGGAAGCAGAATGCAGAGAGGATGTTCAGATTTTACTGTCCAAAAGAAGACCTTGAAGCCCACAGGAGGAAAAAAAAATACAATCATTGTGAAGGTGAACGCAGGACTGATTAAGAGAAAAAAATCCTGATAAAAAGAGAAGAGCAGTTTTGTCACTGTGGTACAGTCTATCCCATTGTGATGAATAAAACACCTGGTGATAGAGAGCAAAGAGCCTAATGGAAACAGACAGCAAATGTCAAAAAATGTGGCCTAAAAAAAGTGTTCTCCAAAGTGATGATGTAGGTTTTCTAAGTTTGAGGTTTTTCAAATACCTCAATTTATGAAGCTACACACAGAGGAACTTGACCAACAAAAAGGAGAAAGAATGTCCTTCCTTTCAGGCTTTTTTTTTTTCCTGTGTAGCTGAAGATTTATCTGTCATTTGTCATTTAACATTCCTTCACATGATTTAAGTAAAAGGCAGGTACTATTCTAAAACACAAAATCAAAAAAGCCAAAGCATAAAACCAGTTCTTCCTTTTTTTCTTAAGGAATTTTATATTAGATGGAAAGAAATTCTTAAAACCCTGGAGCTATCCTTCTGTACATAAGTCTACCCTCTTTTTCTTCTAGAATGAATTTTCCTTGTGTTGCATCTATTCAGACAGTCAAAAACACTATAATAGACCATATATAGTTTTCCTGATCAAATGTGCGTGGATTATAGAATGTGCCAGCTATGCACTTTGTGTGAACTTTAAACTCATTTCAGTCCCCAGTTTTATTATCGTTTTTTTTCTCCATATACTTTTCTCTAAGTTTCTACGCTGTTCAGGGAACAATTGGGAAGGAAGTGTGCAGGTAAAATTAAAACCTGCCATTTCCCACATAAAATATGTAAATAGTACAATGCAACTTGGCATTTTAAAGGCAGCAACTTCAAATTCTCTTAAGTACTCTAAGAAAAAACAAGGATTAATTTAACCCTGTGACCTCCAACCCTTCGCATTCCACAGGATTTTTATTCTAATTAATGGGAAGGATTAAACATCTGGATGTTTGGCCTCCCTCTAACATCTGCCATTCAGTTGACTTAGTTTATTATCTGCATATGGCTGAATGAGTCCCTTAATCTCATTCTTCAACTTCTATGAAAAGCAACCAAAATAAAAAATCTCTTCTGGCTCCTGCCTTGGAAAAGAATGTACTGGTCAGCATTATCAGAATCAGACTATGGGGAAGTATGGTGCATACTGCCTTATAGCTAGCTACTGACACTCTTAGGTGTCTAAATGAGATGCTGGAGCCTTACAGAGACTCCAAAGAACTGAGGACTGTTGAAGGACTTGATTTTGTTGATATGTTTTTTTGAAATTGTAATTATTTATAATACACAGTTTTACACTAGTGGGAATAAATGCACATTGTTAGTTGATATACATAAACGCTGATGCCTGCCCCTACATTTCCCCAACTCTTCTAAACTTCTGGAGTTGCCTTTTTTTGTTTTAATTTAAATTCAATTTCGTTAAGATATAGTGTATTATTAGTTTCAGGGGTAGAATTCAGTGATTCTTAAGTTGCATATAACACCCAGTGCTCATTACATCATGTGCCCTCCTTAACGCCCATCACCCAGTTACCCCCTCACCCCACCCCTCCCCTCCCGCAACTCTCAGTTTGTTTCCTAGAGTTAAGAGTCTCTTATGGTTTGCCTCCCTCTGTTTTTATCTTATTTTTCCTTCCCTTCCCCTTTCTTCATCTCTTTTGTTTCTTAAATTCCACATATGAGTGAAATCATATGGTATTTGTCTTTCTCTTATTTCACTTAGCATAATACCCTCTAGCTCCATCCACATTGTTGCAAATAGCAAGATGTCATTCTTTTTGATGGTTGAGTAATATTTCATTATATGGACTATTCCATTCTTCTTTATCCATTCATCTATTGATAGACATCTGGGCTCTTTCCATAGTGGACCTTGTTGCTATAAACATTGGGGTGCAGGTGCCCCTTCGGATCACTACACTTGCATCCTTTGGATAAATACCTAGTAGTACAATCGCTGGATCATAGGGCAGTTCATTTTTAACTTTTTGAGGAACCTCCATGCTATTTTCCAGAGTGGCTGCACCAGCTTGCATTCCCACCAGCAGTGTACGAGGATTCCCCTTTCTCCACGTCCTCTCCAATATCTTTTGTTTCCTGAATTTTTCATTGTAGCCATTCTGACCGGTGTGAGGTGGTATCTCATTGTGGTTTTGATTTGTATTTCCCTGAGGCTGAGTGATGTTGAGCATTTTTTCATGTGTCTGATAGCCATCTGTACATCTTTTTTAGAGAAATGTCTGTTCATGTCTTCTGCCCATTTCTTGATTGGATTTTTTGGTTTTTTGGGTGTTGAGTTTGATAAATTCTTTATGGATTTTGGATACCAGCCCTTTATCTGATATGTCATTTGCAAATATCTTCTCCCATTCCATAGGTTGCCTTTTAGTTTTGTTGACTGTTTCCTTTGCTGTGCAAAAGCCTTTATCCTGATGAAGTCCCAATAGTTCATGTTTGCAACCCTTGCCTTTGGAGATGTGTCTAGCAAGAAGTTGCTGTGGCCAAGATCAAAGAGGTTGTTGCCTATGTTCTCCTCTAGGATTTTGATGGATTCCTGTCTCACATTTAGGTCTTTCATCCATTTTGAATTTATTTTTGTGTATGGTGTAATAAAGTGTTCCAGTTTCATTCTTCTGCATGTGGCTGTCCAATATTGCCAGCACCATTTGATGAAGAGACTGTCTTTTTTTTCATTGGATATTCTTTCCTGCTCTGTTGAAGATTAGTTGATGATAGAGTTGAGGGTCCATTTCTGGGTTCTCTGTTCTGCTCCACGGATCCATGTGTCTGTTTTTGTGCCAGGACCATACTGTCTTGATGATTACACTTTGTAATAGAGCTTGAAGTCCAGAATTGTGATGCCTCCAGCTTTGGTTTTCTTTTTCAATATTACTTTGGCTATTTGGGATCTTTTCTGGTTCCATACAAATTTTAGAATTGTTTGTTCCAACTCTGTGAAAAATGCTGGTGTTATTTTGATAGGGATTGCACTGAATGTGTAGATTGGTTTGGGTAGCATATATATTTTAACAATATTTGTTCTTTTAATCCATAAGCATGGAATGTTTTTCCATTTCTTCGTGTCTTCCTCAATTTCTTTCCTAAGTGTTCTATAGTTTTCAGAGTACACATCTTTTACCTCCTTGGTTAGGTTTACTCCTAGGCATCTTATAGTTTTTGGTGCAATTGTAAATGGGATTGATTCCTTGATTCTCTTTCTGCTGCTTCATTGTTGGTACATAGAAATGCAACAGACTTCTGTGCATTGATTTTATATCCTGTGACTTCACTGAATTCTGGCATCAGTTCTAGCAATTTCAGCAGCTGGGGGGGGAATCTTTCAGGTTTCCTACATAGAGTATCATGTCATCTGTGAAGAGTGAAAGTTTCACTCCTTCTTTGCCGATTTGGATGCCTTTTATTTCTTTTTGTTGTCTGATTGCTGAGACTAGGACTTCCAGTACCATGTTGAACAATAGTTGGAGTTGCAGTACTTTTTAGTATCAAATGTTCTGAGCCCCTGAACTAGTCAGGTTAAGCTAGGCTATGCTGCAGTAATTAATTCCAAATTCTAACATATATTACTTCTCACACAAAATCCAGCATGGGTGTTATAGTTGACAGGCTCTCCCAGGTGGCTTTACTTCAAGCAGGGGTCCAGACTCTTACCTTATAAGCCCATCCTTCCCTAGATGCTTGGGATTCTCTGAATTTGGTTAGCTGATGAATAAAGTGACTGAATACAGATGATCACATGGTATGATTTAGGGGCCAGACTTAGAAGTGATGGACAGCACCTCCACCCACATTCAGTTAACCATAACTGATTACATGGCCCCACCTAGAGATGAGAAAGTTGAAAAATGCAGTTAACTGAGTGCCCAAGAAGAGCAAATGGGTCGGATGAGCCTCTAGCCAATCTCTGTCAGAGCCCCATGCCACCCACACAGTGCTCTCTCCCACCAAAATATATTATTAAATATCATTATATGTAGTATTCTACATAGTGTTATAGCAATGATTCACAACTGAGGGTGATCTGACTTCTCTCCAGAAAAAAACCTAGCAGTTTTGGTTGTCACAAGTTGGGGGTGGCAAACTTCTGGTTTCTGTCCAGCATGTAAGGATCTTGGAAGTCACTACTCCCATCCTCACAATAAGAAAAAAGCTGAAGAAACTGAAAATCAACAACTTCTCTTAGGTCCATCCAAAACTCGAGGTCACAGTGCAAACCCCAAAATTTAGAGAGACAAACTGACAGATACAAAGAATCACGGCTTACTATCAGGAGCAGAAACCACTACTGGAACCAGTACCAGTGAAGAAAAACATACATTTTAATTGATAAAATGCTGGTGGCAAAGTATGGACAAGGCTGTGAAAATTAAAATGCCAGGGGGGCCCAGCCCTAAGGTGAGCCCACAGTTTTGTGACTTTTATCTTCAGGAGCCCTATCAGATGGTTCTCAGAGTTAAGACTGGGGGGAAAAGTCTCCACTTGCTTCTAGCAGGGGGAGGGGAAAAGTGGTCATTTTAAAATATGCCCAGAGCATTCTGTTTTTCTTAACAAGGCCTACCCTCAAGAAAAACTATTTTCCTAGAGCATAATCAATTGGAGTTTTACTAGAGCCTATGTGACCTGGGAAAAGGGAAACACCCAACTTTAGCCCCATCTACCTTCCTGTCTCACCTAAGGGTGGGGAGGGATGAAAAGCACTTGTGGAGGTCACAGCCCGGGGGCATAGGCTCACTAAAAGACCAAGACCTAATCATAAGATTAGAAAATGTGTCTCACCCCCCACACCTTACCACCACATCAGTAGGGTTCTTGTATAATAACAGAGGAATACAACTGAGAGACTTGTACATCTCAGAGCTTATTTAAGAAGTCTCTAGGGAAACCCAAAGGCAACAGCGGTACAAAAATAAGGACAACAGAGAAAATTTTAGCCTTTTCACCTACAGCTACAGCAAACAGTAAACACAGTCTAACTCCTAGCCAGATAAAACATAAAACCTCACACTAGTGCCCTATTTACCTCAGGTCTTTTTACCCATTATATCATGTCTGGCTTTCTTCAAAAAAAATTACAAGGCATACCAAAAGGCAAAAATCACAGTCTGAAGAGACAAACCAAGCATCAGAACCAGACTCAGACAGATATGGTAGAGATTTTGTAATTATTAGACTGAGAATTTAAAGCTACTATAATTAATATACCAAGAGCTCTAATGGAAACAGTAGACAACATAAAGAAGCAGACAGATAATATAAGCAGAGACATGGGAATTCTAAGAGTCAAAAGGAGATGCTGGAGATAAAAACACTAAAAGAAATGAAGAATGCTTTTGATGGGCTCAGCAACAGGTTAGACATGGCTGAAGAAGGAATCAGTGAGCTTGAAGATATGTCAACAGAAACTTCTAAAACTGAAATGTAAAGAGAAAAAAATGAAAAGACAGAACAGGACTATGGGATAATTACAAAAGTGTCACATACACATACTGGAATACCAGAAGGAGAAGAAAGAGAGGAAGGAACAAAAGAAATATCTGAAATAATAATGACTGAGTATTTTCTAAAATTAATAACAGACACCAAACCACAGATCCAAGCATTCAGAGAACACCAAGCAAAATAAGTATTTAAACTTCAGAAAATCAAAGACAAAGAAAAATATTGAAAGAAGACAAAGAAATAAAAACACCTTACTTATAGAGAAGTAAAGATAAGAACTACATCTGACTTTTCTTCAGAAATCATGCAAGTAAGAAGAAAGTGAAGTGAAATATTTATCATGTTGAAAGAAAAAACCCACCAACCAAGATTTCTGTATCCAATAAAATTATCCTTCAAAAGTGAAGGAGAAATAAAGGCTTTCTCAGACAAACAAAATTAAGGGAATTTGTTGCCAGTAGACCTGTCTTGCAAGAATTGTTAAAAGAAGTTCTTCAAAGAGAAGGAAAATGATACAGGTCAGAAAGTCAGATCTACATAAGGAAAGGAAGGATGCTAGAGAAGGAATAAAGGAGAAGAAGGGAAAAATGAAGGGGGGGATATCAGAGGGGGAGACAAACCGTGAGAGACTATGGACTCCGAGAAACAAACTGAGCGTTTTAGAGGGGAGGGGGGTGGGGGGATGGGTTAGCCCGGTGATGGGCATTAAGGAGGGCAGTACTGCATGGAGCACTGGGTGTTATACAAAAACAATGAATCATGGATGACTAAATGTGGCAGAGATAGCTAATTGTACAATAAAAATCATACATTCCCTTCCATGGTATAGAACTGTTGCTAAGAAATGGCTTCTCAGCTGGGTACTATATTTCCAGCATCTAGGTGGAGCAATATAGGTAGTTTGTGACAAAGGAAGGTGAGCAAAATGATGTGTGCCCCTTCTGAACCCAGGGGATTAGGAAGCAGGTGTGCCTTCCCTACTTTCTTTTCTTCCACTTGGCTACTAGCTAAATGCAAAGGATTGAACAGTGAAGTCTGATGCCCTGGGGACAGCAAAGACACAAGATGCAAAGAGCCTGGGTCCCTGTATGACTGCATGGAACACTCTGCTGACCAGGAACTGTCCCTTGAATAGTTACGAAGGCAAGAACCAATTCTATTGTGTTAAGCCACTAAAATTGGGGGCCATACTTGTTATAGCACCTAGAGTTTCCCTAGCTAATACATCAAAAGTTCTGTTTTGTTTTTGTTTTTGAGAAGGAGAGAGAGGGGAGGGAATGGCAGAGGGAGAGAGAGAATCCTAAGCAGGTTCCATGCCCAGTGTGGAGCCCAATGCAGGGCTTGATCTCACAACCCTGAGATCATGACCTGAGCCAAAATCAAGAGTTGGACAATTAACCAGCTGAGCCACCCAGGCACCCCCAGCAAAAGTTTTAAAAGGCTCTTTCTTCCAAAAGAATCTTGAATCACCAACATTAAAAACTTACCATTGAGGTAACACATCTTTTGAATCACCTTCTTCAACCGTTCTAAGACACTGCAGATTCTGTCATGAGGGCTAGGTTATGAAGATGCCACAACTCAAAGTTTTCAAATGAGTTTTTGTCATCTTGAAATAATGACTTTTGCATGTCATTCTACTTTATCCTACTCCCCCTGACCCAGTTTAGTGAGATGTACGGTATCATTTTCTTGTAACAGTCCCTAACTAAATTGCCTGGGGACTCCAGGTCAATCCAGCTTCCAGCCCTTCCACAAAGAGAACTGTAGGTACCATCTCACTTGCTAGTAGAAAACCAATTCTGTTTCTGTTCACTAGAAAACACTGAGTCCAGTAAAGTCTGGTCAGTCCTTGTTAATACTTTGCATATTAAAAGAAGTGAGATCTTGGGTGCCTGGGTGGCTCAGTTGTTAGGCATCTGCCTTCGGCTCAGGTCATGATCCCAGAGTCCTGGGATCGAGCCCCACATCAGGCTCCCTGCTTGGTGGGAAGCCTGCTTCTCCCTCTCCCACTCCCCCTGCTTGTGTTTCTTCTCTCGCTGTGTCTCTCTCTGTCAAATAAATAAATAAAATCTTAAAAAAAAAAAAGAACTGAGACCTTATCTATAGCTAAACATACCCCACCTAAAGCTATAGTGAACCATCATAGACAAATACATATAAGAATCTGGTATGTAACAAAGGTCATCATACTAATCAGTGGTGAAATAAAGGGTTATTAAATAAACTATACCAGGTCAACTGGTTGACTAAATCAGAAAAAAAAAAAAAAAGCCCCAAAGTTAAATTCTTATCTCCCCTCATACCACAAAATAATTTCTTAATGGGTTAATGATTAAAAAAGAAACACAAATTTTAAAACAAATGTTTAAATCATACCGATATGGTAACAACTTTTCTAAGTATAAAAGCAGGGAAAAAGATACTTGCAGGGAAGATAGCAGAGTAGAAGGACCCTAAACTCACCTTGTCCCATGGATACAACTAGATAGACTCATATCCATGTAAATAACCCAGAAAACAACCCAAAGACTAGCGGAACAAACTCACAACTAAATGTACAGAAGAGGCCACATCTAAAAGTGCAAGAAGGGTGGAGATGTGGTGGGGAGCTAAATTCCATGGGACTGGCTACTGGATGGAGGGAGCCCCCAGGCATGGAGAGGGGTGAGAAACAGACTATCACACCAGGGAGCCTGCATGGGGAAAATAAATCCCCATAGCATTTGGCTTTGAAAAATCAGGCCAAATTTTGTGAGTTCTTACAACTGGTGGGACTTAAAGCCTAGAACTTTCAAAATTAGCAGGCTCAGCTCTATGAGAGCCCAGAGGTCAATAGGAAGCTGAGTCCCTGCCTTTAAAGAAACAGCACAACAAACAGCCTGTGGAAATACAGCAGAGAGGCAGCAGTTTGAAAAACACCTGGGGCATGTGGGAGAGTTATTTACTTATCTAGAATTCTCTGAGGGACTTCTCCAGGAAAAAAGTTGCTGCTAGGCACCATTTCCTTCCCCACGCCCCAGCAAAAAACATACCACCACTTGCAGGAAACAGCCTGGAACCAGCATTCACTACCTAACTTGCTTACACTGCACTGTGCCCCGCCCCCTCCAACCTCAGTCCCAGCACTGTGGGTACTCTCCCCCAGAAGACTGTTGCAAACCTTACCAACACTGTGTCTCCCCACTGTGTGCCCTGCAGGGCCTTGGTCCCAGCAGAAGCAGCTGGTCACCTCTTTCAGAGGATGCTCACACATTGTTAAAACTGTACCTCCACCCCATCCCACATACTTTGCAGAGCAGCCCCATCAAGCCCTGGTTTCCACAGCAGCTGTGCATCCTGGGGTGGGGGAAGAGGGCTGGCACACAAAGCTTGTAAGGCTGCACCCCCACCCATGTGCACTTTGCAGAGTGGCCTCAGCCAGCCCTGGTTTCAGCAGCAGGTTTTTGTCCCCTGAGGGAGAGGACCAGCACCTTGTTAAAAGTGCGTGCCCTGCCCAATACTTTCAAGAGCAAGAGACAGAGCTGACTTTCCTAATGGAGTAACAGACAAAGAGAGGGTGTTAGACAAAATGAGGACACAGAGGAATATGTTCCAAATGAAAGAATAGGACAAACAGTACAGCAAGAGACCTAAGCTGAACAGAAATAAGTAATAGGCTTATAGACAATTAAAGTAAGAATCATAAAGATACTCACTGGACTTGAGAACAAAGTGGAGGACATCAGTGAGACCTTTAACACAGAGATATAAAAGAACCAATCAGACATGAAGAACACAATAATTGAAATTAAAAATACACTAGATGGAATAAACAGCAGGCTAGAAGAAGCAGAAGAACGAATCAGCAACATGGAGGACAGAGTAATGGAAAGTAATCAAGCTGAGCAGGTGAAAGAAAAAAAATTATGCCAAATGAGAACAGACTCAGGAAACTCAGTGACTCCAAAAGCATAATAACATTTTCATTATAGGGATCATAGAAGCAGAAGAGAGAGAAAAGGGGGCAGAAATGTATTTGAAGAAATAATAGCTGAAAGCTTCCTAAATGTGGGAAAAGAAAAAGAAATTAGATCCAAAAGGCACAGAAAACTCCCAACAAATTCAGCCCAAGGAGGTCCAAACCAAGACACATAGTAATTAAAATGTCAAAGAACAGTAATAAATAAAGAATTTTAAAAGGAGGAAGAGAAAAGAAAACCATTGTATACAAGGGAAACCCCATATGGCTATCATCTGATTTTTCAGCAGAAACTTTGCAGGCCCGAAGAGAGTGGCATGATATATTCAAAGTGCTGAAAGAAAAAAAAAAAAACCTGCAGGCAAGATTACTCTATCCAGAAAGGGCATCATTCAGAATAGGAGGAGAGATAAAGAGTTTCCTAGACAAACAAAAGTTAAGGGAGTTCATGACCATTAAACCAGCCCTACAAGAAATGTTAAAGGGGACTCTATGAGTGGAAAGGAAAGACCATAAGTAAGAGTAAGAAAAGTAGGAAGCACAAAACCAGTAAAAATAATTATATCTGTAAAAATCTGCCAAGGGATTCACAGAATAAAAGGAAATAAAGTACGATGCCATATGCCTAAAAATATGGGGAAGAGAGGAGCAAAAATGGGTTCAAACTTAAGTGACCATCAACTTAAGAAAGACTGCTATATGGGGCGCCTGGGTGGCTCAGTTGGTTGGGCGACTGCCTTCGGCTCAGGTCATGATCCTGGAGTCCCTGGATCGAGTCCCGCATCGGGTTCCCTGCTCGGTGGGGAGTCTGCTTCTCCCTCTGACCCTCCCCCCTCTCATGTGCTCTCTCTCATTCTCTCTCTCTCTCTCAAATAAATACATAAAATCTTTAAAAAAAAAAAAAAAAAAGAAAGACTGCTATATGCATATACAAACCTAATGGTAACCACAAATCAAAAACCAGTAATAGATATGCAAAAAATAAAAAGAAATCCAAGTATATCACTAAAGAAAAACAACTTATGGTGAAAGAAGAGAGTAAGGAAAGAAAGGAATAGAGAAAATCCATAAAAACAAATACAAAACAAATAAAATGGCAATAAATATATACCTATCAATAATTACTTTGAATGTAAATGGACTAAATGCTTCAATCAAAATACATAGGGTGATGGAATGGATAAAAAAACAAGACCCACCTATATGCTGCCTACAAGAGACTCACTTCAGACCTAAGACATGTGCAGACTGAAAGTGAGGGGATGGAGAAATATTTATCATGCAAATGGATGTGAAAAGAAAGCTGGAATGGCAATACTGACATCAGACAAAATTGACCTTAAAACAAAGGCTGTAGGGGCCCCTGGGTGGCTCAGTTGGTTAAGTGTCCGACTCTCAATCTCAGCTTGGGTCTTGATCTCAGTGTCTGGAGTTCAAGCCCTGTATTGGAGCCTACTTTAAAAATTAATTAATTAATTAGTTAATTAATTAAAATAAAGACTGTAGGGGCACCTGGCTGGCTCAGTCGAAAGAACAGATGACTCTACATCTCAGGGTTATGAGTTTGAGTCCCACATGGGGTATAGAGATTACTTAAATAAAAAACTTAAAAAAATTTTTTTAATAAAAAAAGACTGTACCAAGAGACAAAGAAGGACACTATATAATTATTAATCAACAAGAAGACATAACAATTGTAAATATTTATGCACCCAACACAGGAGCACTCAAATACATAAAAAGTTAATAACAAATATATAAGAACTAATTGATAGTAATACAATAAAAGTAGCGGACTTTTGCGTCAATGAACAGATCATCTAAACATAATATCAAGGAAACAGTGGCTTTGAATGACACACTGGACCAAATGGATTTAATAGATATTCTCAGAACATTCCTCCTAAAACAGCAGAAAACACATTCTTTTCAAGTGTACACAGAACATTCTCCAGAACAGATCACATATTCGCCCATAAAACAAACCTCAACAAATTCAAGATCAAAGTCATACCATGCATCTTTTCTGACCCCAACGCTATGAAACAAGAAGCCGACCACAAGAAAAAATCTGGAAAGAACACAAATACATGGAAGTTAAATAACATGCTACTAAACAATGAATGGGTCAACCAAGAAATAAAAAAAGAAATAAAAAGTACACAGAAACAAATGAAAATAAAAACACAATGGTCCAAAAACTTTGGTATGCAGCAAAAGCAGTTCTAAGAGGGAAGTTTATAGCAATACAGGCCTACCTGAAAAAGCAAGAAAAATCACAAATAAACAAACTAACCTTACATCTAAAGGAGCTAGAAAAAGAACAACAAATACATAAAACCATCAAAAGGAAGGAAATAACAAAGATTAGACCAGAAACAAATTTAATAGAAACTAAAAACAACTACAGAACAAATCAATGAAACCAGGAACTTGATCTTCAAAAACATCAATAAAATTAATAAACTTCTAGCCAGACATATCAAGAAAAAAAAGAGAAAGGACTCAAAAAAATAAAATCACAAATGACAGAGGAGAAATGACAACCAACACCAGAGAAATACAATTGTAAGAGAATATTATAAAAAACTATATGCCAACAAACTGGACAACCTAGAAAAAAATGGATAAATTCTTAGAAACATAAAACCCACCAAAACTGAATCAGGAAAAAATAGAAAATTTGAACAGACCAGTTACCAGCAATGAAATTGAATCAGTAATCAAAAAAGTCCCAACAAACAAAAGTCCAGGACCAGACAGTTTCACAGGTGAATTCTACCAAACATTTAAAGAAGAGTTAATACTTATTCTTCTCAAACTATTCCAAAAAATAGAAGAAGGAAAACTTCCAAATTCATTCCATGAGGCCAGCATTACCCTGATATCAAAACCAGTTAAAGACACTACAAAAAAAGAGAACTACAGGCCAGTATCTCTGATGGACATAGATGCCAAAATCCTCAACAAAATATTAGCAAACTGAATCCAACAATACATTAAAAGAATCACTCACCATGATCAAGTGGGATTTATTCCTGGGGTGCAAGGGTGGTTCAACATGTGCAAATCAATCAACATGATACATCACATCAATAAGAGAAAGGATAAGAAACGTATGAACATTTCAAAAGATGCAGAAAAGGCTTTTGAAAAAGTACAACATCATGATAAAAAAAAACTCTCAACAAAGGTTTAGACAGAACATATCTCAACATAAGAAAGGCCATATATGAAAAACCCACAGCTAACATTATCCTTAATGGGGGAAAACTGAGAGCTATTCCCCTAAGGTCAGGAACAAGACAAGGATGTCCCCTCTTACCACTTTTATTCAATATAGTACTGGAAGTCCTAGCTACAGCAATCAATCAATCAATCAATCAATCAGTGGCATCCAAATTGGTAAGGAAGAAGTAAAACTTTCACTATATGCAGATGACATGATACTCTATATAGAAAACGCGGAAGGCTCCATCAAAAAACTACTAGAACTGATAAACGAATTCAGTTAAGTCACAGGATACAAAATCAATGTACAGAAATCCATTGCATTTCTGTAGACCAATAATGAAGCAGCAGAAAGAGAAATTAAGAGAACAAGCCCATTTACAATTGCACCAAAAATAATATAATACCTAGGAATAAAGCTAACTAAAAGGCAACCTACAAAATGGGAGAGGATATTTGCAAATGACATATCTGACAAAGGGTTAATATCCATATTATAGAAAGAACTTACACAACACTGAAAAAAACAAATAATCCAATTAAAAAGTGGGGAGAAGACATGAAGAGACATTTCTCCAAAGAAAACATACAGATGGCCAACAGACATATGAAAAGATGCTCAACATCATTTATCACCAGGGAAATGCAAATCAAAGCCCCAATGAGATATCACCTCAACACCTGTCAGAATGGCTAAAATCAACAACACAAGAAACAAGTGCTGGTGAGGATATGGAGAAATACAAATACTCATGTACTGTTGGTGGAAATGCAAACTGGTGTGGCCACTGTGGAAGACAGTATGGCGGTTCCTCAAAAAATTAAAAATAGAAATACCATATGATCGATTCAGTAATTCACTACTGGGTATGTACCTAAAGAATATGAAAACACTAATTCAAAGGGTTACATGAACCCCTATGTTTATTGCAGCATTATTCGCAACAGCCAAATTATGGTAGCAACCTAAGTGTCCATTAATAGATGAATGGATAAAGATATGGAGATACACACACACACACACACACACACACAGAGGAATATTATTCAGCCATAAAAAATAATGAAATCTTGCCATTTGCAATGACATGGATGGAGCTAGAGAATACAATGCTTAGCAAGTAAGGCAGTCAGAGAAAGAAAAATACCATATGATTTCACTCATATGTGGAATTTAAGGAACAAAACAAAGAGAGAAAAAAAGGAGAGAGAAACAAACCAAGAAATAGACTCTCAACTATAGAGAACAAACTGGTGGTTACCACAGAAGAGGTGGATGGAGGAGATAGGTAAAATAGGTGATGGGGATTAAGGAGTGCACATGTCCTGATGACCACTGAGTAACTTACAGAATTGTTGAATCACTATATTGTACACCTGAAACTAATATAACACAGTATGTTAACTCTACTATCCTGACAATGCCCACTTCCTGACAATACCTCAGACTTCCATTTAGGTGTCTTTCCTCCTCACCCCACCTACACCTGTGAAAGGAAGCTGACTCATCCCCAATATTACTGGTGGGGCTAACTGGGCTAAATAATTACAGCCCCTTTGACAGCGATTGGACAGACTGCCAGGCCTAAGCCTGTTAGCACATGGTATTCTCCCAGCTTCCTGGATTATTCAGAGGCTGGTGTACAACCAGATTTGGGCCAATGAGGAACAAAGGACAATTTGGGGGCACTTCTTAAAAGAGAGCCAGTTCCTGTCTTCCTTGGGTATTTGGGGGTGTGGATCTGAGCCCCCAAGGGTGCTGCAGTATCCTCTAGAAGCCTGAGAATCAAACCACACTGTGGAGGAGAGCTGAGAGATTCTCAAGAGATCTTGAGAATATATATTCAAGAGAAAATAAGTCAGAGCTTTGATAGACCCAGGGCTGATCACTGCCCTGCCACTGGGGTCTTCCTTTATGTGGGGCTATTAACTTCCCATATTTTTGAAGCCACTTTAACATAGGTTTCCTAGTATATGAAACCAAAACTGATTTTTCCCACTTGCAAAATGAAGCTATCATGACGCAAAAAGAAATGAAGACAAACACTTTGAAAACTAAAAGAAATTTTGCTCTTTAACATCAGGGATAATTCAGGTGCCTGAGTGGCTCAGTTGGTTGGGTGTCTGCCTTCGGCTCGGGTCATGATCTCAGGGTCCCTGCTCAGTGGGGAGTCTGCTTCTCCCTCTCCCTCTGCTGCTCCCCCTACTTGTGCTTTCTCTCTCTCTCCCTCTCTCTGTCAAATAAGTAAATAAAATCTAAAACAACAAAAACATTAGGGGTAATTATATCTATTTGAACCAAACCAAAGTTTAGGACAGCTCTCCTATAATATGGACAAGGGTATTACCAAGCAGGTCTGGTCCAGTATGCCCAGAACCAATAAAGGTTATGCCCATAGGCCCAACAGACAACTGCTTTGGGGAGTGCCTGAACAGGATGTGGTAGTGTGGGTCTGGGGTCCCAGATGGGAGAACCAAAAGTTCTGGAACTCTGAGCTGTGGTGAGGAGCAGCAGGAAAGTCCACAGAAAACTGGTTGTCAGAATGGGTATGAAGTGGCACTGAGAGGTCCACCACTTTTGGCCAGTGCCCAAAATGCCATGAGCCCCTTGATTTAAGGCTAAGAAGTGGAACATGATGAAGTTTATGAGTCACTAGCATCTCACCACAAATTGGGATTTTTAGCCCCTACTGAGATTTGTGTAGAATATTTGTATGGAATAAGAGAACAGTGGGATGCCACAAAGGTGAAGGGAGAGAGAAAGAGATCCCAAAATCTAGAGGGCATTGAAGACCAACTGCTGAATCACACTTCTGCAGATGGCAGAAAAATATGGCTGACACAGTTTTGCCAATGGCAGGCCATTTATGTTATTTAAGAGATCTAGAAATAGACCTGCTATATACCAGGCACTGTTCTGAGTGCTTTACAAACATTTATTTATTCCCCTCAACAACCCCATGAAATAGGTATTCTTATCATCCTTATTTTAAAGATCAGCAAACTGAGGCACATAGAGGTTAAGAAACTTGCCCAAGTTCACACAGCTAGAAACCAAGGCACAAAGAGATGAAGAAATTGGCTCTAGGTCACACAGCTGGAAAGTGGTAGAGTCAGGATTCGAATGCAGGATTTACAGCCAGGGCCCATGCTCCTGACCACCATACTCCACTGCATAGGCTATCACATTTCAGTGTCTTTGCAGACTTGCTGCTAAATATCCCCTCATAGGGATGTTCCTCTCTGCGTGACAGTTCCCCCTGGGGCTTTAGTGAAGCTACAACAGATCTCAGTACATGTAATAGTTGTGGGTGGTTTTTATGTCAGGTCTGGCCCTCAATTCTGGGACCTCGTGTTGCCACAAACTCTGCTTCTGTCACCTTTAACAGCCTGAAGAACAGCCATAACTTTGGGCTTGTTAAAAATGCAGTCGATCAGGAGGGTCAGGCCAACCATTTCCCTCTTTACCCAAGCTTCCTCATCATTCCAGTCCTCTGCCCATCACACACCCTCCTTCTTAAATACTATCATCAGTGTCGGGGTCATTAGGGAGAAAACCAATGAAGAGGAAATGATTATAAAAGTTACATCTGCTGTTCAGGCAGCTGTTCTCTTTCCTCATTAGGATAATCAATCATTTTTCAACATCATTTTTGTAACTAGAAAAGGCTTCATTTATTCTAAGACTAAGGAGCAGGAATAAGGGAATTAAATCCCATAGGTCTTTAGCTGATGGAATTTTTTTAATATTCTGTCCTCACCAATGACCTAATTAAGCTTTCAGAGAATGATAAACTCTCAGCTCCTCTGTCTCGTTTCCATCTGTGCCTTTGCAGAAGGGGAGCTCCACACCCCTAGGAGTCCACGCCTTTTCTTCTGGCTTTCTGTTTAGCTTCATCTTCATAGATTAAGCCCAACTTTCTCTGACTTCCTGCAAGGGCCTCTTGGAAAGGTGTCATCGTCACTAAAACCTTACCATTAAGCCGCAGATTTTCACAGAGACATTAAGTCATATTTCTGTGGAGTCACAGAACAGTAGGGCAGGAAAATTACCCCTTGTAATGACCATGAGCCCCAACCACGAGGGAGAAACTGCCCAGGTTCATATATCAACTTTGTCCCTTACTAGTTATTTGACCTTGGGCACATTACTTAGCCTCTTGGTGCCTTGGTGTCTTCATTTGTAAAATGGAGAAGGAAAGTACATACATACCTCCTAGGGTTGTCACGAGGATTAAGTTGACAGTACATGTAAAGCACTTACAATGCCTGGCACACAGTAAAGGCAAAATCATAGGTTTCTCTATTATCATCGTGGCTACTGCTGTTGCTGCTACCATTGGTATTATCTGGTCCACCCGGCTCTGATGCTTAGGTGCCCTCTTGAACATCCTCTTCAAACCATCAAGGTCGGTTCACCCCAACCACATGCCTTCTCCATGCCTATGCCCTGGCTCTCAAGAGCTTTGGGGAAAATCAAACAAGTGTGTGAACTACAAACTCATTGTCTCCCAGCTAAGCCGACTCCCCAGATACTCTGTCGTCTGTGCCTCTCTGCATCGGTCATGGTCCAGGAAGAAAGACAAGCAGCACAGTTAGTTCTGCAGAGGTAAAGCAGGGATTGGAGGTGAAATTGCTGAAATGAGTTTTGGAGGACTCAAAAAGTAGACAGGGGATGCTGAGATAACACAGAGATGGGAGCTGCAGGAATTAGAGGCCACCCCAAAGATGTGGGGGGAATGGAAGGGAGAGACTGGGGTTATCAGAGCCTGGAAGCCTGGAAGAGGGACCCCATGGGGCTGTGACCCAGACCCCCAAAGAGGGGCATCACCCATCTCTGATGGGACACAATAAGGCTGATTATGAGAGTGTTGGGAAAATCACAAACTGGATGATTTGAACTACTACCACCAGGCTGATGCTCACAGCAATAGGAAATAGACACGAAACCCACAGGAAGCAAATGGGAAGGAGTAGCCACCTGTTCTGGCTACCATAGCCAGACTGATCTTTCTAAAAAGCAAGCATGGGGGTGCTTGGGTGGCTCAGTCGTTAAGCGTCTGCCTTCGGCTCAGGTCATGATCCCAGGGTCCTGGGATGGAGCCCTGCATCGGGCTCCCTGCTCTGTGGAAAGCCTGCTTCTCCCTCTCCCACTGCCCCCTGCTTGTGTTCCTCTCTCACTGTGTCTCTCTCTGTCAAATAAATAAAATCTTAAAAAAATAAAATAAAAAGCAAGCACGGCTGGGTCACAAGCCTTCTTAAAGCCCTTCTGTGGCTCTCTCTGCATCTCCCGCGAGTCTGGAATGTAGTCTGGCATAGGGGGGTACTGGAGCTGGCCCTCACCTACGCCTAGTACTTTCCCACACCCGACACCCTCTCCCCTATGATACCAGTGCCAGCCATATTGAATTCATCACATTCTTCCAAACACTCCATGCCTTTGTTCCAGCCTGGAAAGCTCTTCTTTCTGAAGTCTTTGTTGATCACCTAAGTTAGGAATGGCTAACCCGGTGTGTACTCACTGTAAGCCCAACATACTTCTTTTAGCAGATGCTGCTGGGGCCCTTCCCACATCTCTTTGGCCTTTGCCTCTACATGGAAGGCTGCTTACTATAAACACCAGTGGCTCCACTTGGGACTGTATATCTGCCCACCAGCATGCATTTGGCCAGGTGGTCAGGAGTTGCGCTAGGGAGTTAATCTCCCTTGGGGCAGTCTTCAAACACTGATGGAGAGAGATGTGATGGCTAACTGGCCCAGCTGCGTGGCCCCTTGGTGGGGAGAACAAGGCATGTTTTATGTGCCCAGAGCTCCCTGGGGAGGTTGAACCCCAGTTGCCTGTAGTAGTAATTACGCGGATAGGCTTTCTTCTGTTCCCTTCCTCAACTCCCTGATCTTTTCTACCAGTGCTTCCTGGGATCACTTCCCAAATAAACTACTTACACTCAAATCCTTTTCCCACAGCCTGTTTTGGGAGAAATCCAAAGGAAGACACTTTTCTGATAGCCCATTACATAGTGTTATACTTATTTGCTTAAAGGTCCCCACCACCCTAACGGCTTTCAACTCTCTGAGGGCCAGGACCTTATATCATCCTTTTTTGTATCCTCAGATCATAACACAGCGCCAGGCACATAATATGCCCTCCATCCATGCTTATTGACTGAGGGGAGATATCTGAAAACCAGAACAGTGACACTGTAGAATGTGATGCGTGATGAGCAGGGATTACTGAAGGAAGCTGGCAAAGAGCTTTGAGATTACAATTCACATTTTTGGAGGTAGGGCTCCTCAGGCAGCCAAAGCAAGGGAGTACAACTGCTACTTTTAATCCCTCTGTTTCTTCAGAGGAGAATGAAATAGTAGTACCAGAAATGTAGACACATCCACACACACAATGAAATGTGAGTCACAGGCATTTTGCCCCTTCACCATGTCGCATAGGTATGGTCCCCAGAGCAGCTGCCACCTCTGATTCTAACAAGCATAGATCCCTTCACCGGGCTCAAAGAAATGTCACACCAAAGTCGTATCAGTGGGCCAGCCCTTTTACTCTGAGAAGCTCAGAGAACACACAGTCCTAATACTGGCATGGCCCATGTCCAGATTAAAGGCCATCTGCTTCCTCTCTAATCAGGACCAGCCATATTGGGAATACTCCATCCTACCTAATCCTTCCTCTGAATGAGACTGACCATAAATAAGAGCCCTGCCACAATGCCCAAGAGTGTCCCAGTTCTCTTATGATTGCCAGCATTAGAAATAAAACCTCCATGTACCGGAGTCATCTCAGCTTCTTGCCCAGGAAGACTTCTGCACCGCCCAAGGGCTGGGTTCTATGATGTAAGCTAGTCTCACCTCTTCTAGCCAAGTTCCACATCAACAGTTTCCTACCATATGCCCTCCTGCCTGGACAGCTTGGGGGCCTCTAAATCAAGACATTTCCTGACTTTTTCCAATACTGTAACTACTAGACAAGATTTTAAAATAACAATTATTTTATTTTCTAACTTTTTTGAGCACCTACAATATACCAGTACCAGTTACAAGCACTGTGCAAAATGTTTTACATATAGTAGCCCATTCAAACCTCCAAACAACTCGATAGGAAAGGTAGGTGGATTAGCCTCATGTCACAGCAGGGGAAACAGAGGGTGTGCTGACTTGCTTAAACACAGGCTTTCCAACTCCCAAGCCTGGACACTCTACCACAGTATTATTCTGGCATTATTTCAAATGTGATACAACAGAGTTTTAGTTCTGGAAGGGACCACAGAGATTAACCAAAATCCAACACCCTTCTGAGGTGCTGTTCCTTGGTAATTTAAGGTATGGTCTTGGCAGCCAGACAGACCTCAGTAGGACTTACAGACCTGCCACTTAACAATCTGTGTGATCCTAGACAAGCCTCAATCTCCCCATCTGTAAAATGGGGGTAATAATAGGTACCTGCTAAGGATAGGATTGCTGTGAAGAAAAAATGAGATCCTGTATGAAAAGCACTTAGCAAGTGCTGATTAAATATTAGCTAACACTTACGTAGTACTAACTACATTCCAGGTACTCGTCTAAGTGCTTGTCACATATTGAATTAATTTTAATTCCCACAACATGAAGTAGCTATTATAATCCCTACTTTATAGATCGATTAACTGAGGCACATGTTGGCCACCAAACCACAGATCCAAGAAGCTCAGAGAACACCAAGCAGGATAAATACCAAAAAACCCCATCAAAAATCAAAAACCAGGGGCACCTGGGTGGCTCAGTCGGTTAAGCGGCTGCCTTCGGCTCAGGTCATGATCCCAGGGTCCTGGGATCGAGCCCCATGTCGGGCTCCCTGCTCGATGGAGAGTCTGCTTCTCCCTCTCCCTCTGCCTGCCTCTCTGCCTACTTGTGCTCTCTATCTCTCTGTCAAATAAATAAATAAAATCTTTAAAAAAAAAATCAAAAACCAAAAAACAAAAACCCACTGCACCTAAACATATCACATTCAAACTGCAGAAAATCAAAGATAAAGAAAAAAAATCTCGAAAGAAGCCAGAGGAAAAAACATGTTACCAATAAAGAAACAAGGATAAGAATTATATCTGACTTCTCATAAACCATGCAAGCAAGAAGACAGTGAAATGAAATATATAAAGTATGAAGAGAAAAAAAACCCACCAACCTAAAACTCTGTACCATTTGAAATTATCCTTCAAAAGTAAATGAGAAACAAAAACTTTCTAAGACAAAAATGAAGAGAATTTGTTGCCAGTAGACCCACCTTGCAAGAAATGTTAAAAGAAGTGCTTCCAGTTATAGAACAAATAAGTCACAGGAATAAAAGTCACAACATAATGAATATAGTCAATGCTATTGTAATACTGATGTATTGAGATAGATGGTAGCTACACATGTAGTAAACATAGCATAATAGGTAAATTTGTTGAATCACTATGCTGTACACTTGAAACTACTGTAATGCTGTATGTCAACTACACTAAAAAAAAAGTTCCTCAGAGAAAAGGAAAATTGTATAGATCAGAAACTTGGACAGACATACATAAAGGAAGAACATCAAAGAATAAGAGAAGGTAAAAACTTATTTTTCTTATTCTTAACTGCTCTAACAGATAGATTATTTGTTCAAAAAATAATGGCAACAATGTATGCAATTATGTATGCTTACATGTATGTATTTATGCTTACTTTATTGTATATATAAGTGAAATGAATGACAGTAATGATTCAAGAGATGGGAGGGAGGAATTAGGATTCTTTTGTTATTATAAGGTACCTGCACGATTCATGAAGTGGTATAGTGTTATTTTATTTTATTTTTTTTTTTAATTTTTTTTTTTTAAAGATTTTTATTTATTTATTCATGAGAAACAGAGAGAGAGAGAGAGAGGCAGAGGGAGAAGCAGGCTCCCAAGGAGCAGGGAGCCCGATGCGGGACTCGATCCCAGGACCCTGAGATCATGACCTGAGCCGAAGGCAGACACTTAACCATCTGAGCCACCCAGGCGCCCGGTATAGTGTTATTTTAAAGTGGACCTGGGGCCACGTGGCTGGCTCAGTCAGTGGAGTGTGTGACTCTTGATCTCAGGGTTGTGAGTTCAAGCCCCATGTTGGGTATAGAGATTAGTTAAACATAAAACCTTTAAAAAAATTAAATTAAATTAAAAAATAAAGTGGACATGGATTCACTGTACTTGTATACTGCAAATTCTAGAGCAGCCACTTTAAAAGTAAATTAAGTAGTAGATATACTAAAAAATGAGACAAATGAAATCATATAAAATGCTCAGTCAAAACCACAAAAGGCAGAAAATGTATGGGAGACAAAAGTAGACCAAAAAATAAGGGCAACAGAGTAACAAATATTGTAGATAGCAATCCAACTATATCAATAATCACTTTAAACATCAATGGTCTAAATACACCAATTAAAAGGCAGTGATTGTCAGAGTAGATCAAAAAAACAAGATTCAACTATATGTCATCTACAAGAAACTCACTTTAGATATAATAACACAGGAGTGCCTGGGTGGCTCAGTCAGTTAAGCATCTGACTCTTGATTTTGGCTCAGGTCATGATCTCAGGGTCATGGGATCATGCCCCACATCAGGCTCTGCACTGGGCATGGAGCCTGCTTAAGATTCTCTCTCCCTCGCCCTCTGCCCCTCCCCCTACCACTCACACGCATGCACACTCTCTCTCTCAAAAATAAATAATAAATATGTCAAATAAATATTATTTAATATAATTTATTTAATACATTTATTTAATATAATTACAATTATTAAATAAATAACATATAGATGAAATATAAAGGAATGGAGAAAGATATGCCATGCTAACACTACTCGAAAGAAAGCAGGAGTAGCTATATTAATTTCAGACAAAGCAGACTTTAAACAAGGAAAGTTATCAGGGATAAAGAGGGGCATTTCATAATGATTGAAAGGTCAGTACTCTAAGAAGACAATGTGCATGCACCTAACAACAGAGCATCAAAACATGTGAGGCAAAACAGATAAACTGCAAGAAGAAATAGATAAGTCCACTATTGTAGGTGGAGACTTCAACATCCCTCTATCAGAAATAGACAGATACAGCAGGCAGAAAATCAGTAAAGATAGTTGAACTCAACAGCACCATCAATCAACTGGATTTCACTGACATCTATAGATGACTTCATTCAACAATAGCAGAGTACAAATTCTTCTCTAGCTCACATGGAACATTCAGCAAGATAGACCACATTCTGGGCCATAAAATGCACCTTAATAAATTTAAAATATACCTTAATAAGTTTAAAAGAATAGAAATCATATAATGTGTGCTCTCAGACCACAATGGAATTAAAGTAGAAATCAATAACAGAAAGATAGCTGGAAAATACCAAAATACTTGGAGATTAACAATACACTTCTAATTAACATGTAATTCAAAGAAGAAATCAAGAGAAATTTAAAAATATTTTGAATTAAATAAAAGTGAAAACACAACTTATCAAAGTTCATGGGACACAGTGAAAACAGTGCTTTAAAGGTTATTTATAGCATCGAATGCATATACTGCAAAAGCATAAAGATCTAAAATCAATAATCTAAGCTTCCACCTTAGAAAACTAGAAAAAGGGCACCTGGGTGGCTCAGTCATTAAGCGTCTGCCTTCGGCTCAGGTCATGATCTCAGAGTCCTGGGATCGAGTCCCACATCGGGCTCCCTGCTCGGCGGGAGGCCTGCTTCTCCCTCTCCCACCCCTCCTGCTTATATTCCCTCTCTCACTGTGTCTCTCTCTGTCAAATAAATAAAATCTTAAAAAAAAAAAGTTATAAAAAAAACTAGAAAAAGAAGAGCAAATTAAATCCAAAGCAGAAGAAATAACAAAAATTCAAGCAGAAATCAATGAAACTGAAATCAATAGAGAAAATCAACAAAACCAAAAGCCATTTCTTTGAAAAGGTCAATAAAATCGATGAGCCTCGAGCCAGGCTAAAAAAAAAAAAGAGAGAGAGAGTAGACACAAATTACTAGCATCAGAAATGAAAGAGGAGACATCACTCAAAGATAAAGGACATTTAGGGGCGGCTGGGTGGCTCAGTCGTTAAGCGTCTGCCTTCAGCTCAGGTCATGATCCCAGGGTCCTGGGATCGAGCCCCGCATCGGGCTCCCTGCTCGGCGGGAAGCCTGCTTCTCCCTCTCCCACTCCCCCTGCTTGTGTTCCCTCTCTCGCTGTCTCTCTCTCTGTCAAATAAATAAATAAAATATTTAAAAAAAAAAAAAGATAAAGGACATTTAAAGATCTCATGGACATTAAAAAGCAGATAAAGGGGGCATCTGGGTGGCTCAGTTGGTTAAGCGACTGCCTTCGGCTCAGGTCATGATCCTGGAGTCCCTGGATCGAGTCCTGCATCGGGCTCCCTGCTCGGCAGGGAGTCTGCTTCTCCCTCTGACCCTCCCGACCCTCCCCCCTCTCATGCTCTCTCTCAGTCTCTCTCAAATAAATAAATAAAATCTTAAAAAAAAGGCAGGGTGCCTGGGTGGCTCAGATGGTTAAGCGTCTGCCTTCAGCTCAGGTCATGATCCCAGGGTCCTGGGATCGAGTCCCGCATCGGGCTCCCGGCTCAGCGGGGAGCCTGCTTCTCCCTCTGACCCTCTCCCCTCTCATGCTGTTTCTCTCTCGCTCGCTCTCTAAAAAATAAATAAAATCTTTAAAAAAAAAAAAGCAGATAAAGGAATATTATGGACAACTCCATGCCAGAAACTGATAACCTAGATGAAACAAACCAATCCCTTAAAACACAAAATCTGCTAAAACTCACACTTGATAAGCTGTTTTAAAAAATAGCTAAAAATACTCTTAACATAGGATTGGTCCTCGGTATTTATCCAAATGAATTAGAAACTTATATCCACACAAAAACCTGCACATGGATGTTTGCGGCAGGTTTTTATTTTTAATAAATTGACAAATTATTAATAATTGCCAAAACTTGGAAGCAATCAAAATGTCCTTCAAAAGGTAAATGGATAAACTGTAGTATGTCCAGACAATAGAATATTATTCAGTGCTAAAAAAAAAATGAGCTAGATGAAAAGACATGGAGGAAACTTAATGCATACTACTAATTGAAAGAAGCCAATCTGAAAAGGCTACATACTATACGATTCCAAATATCTGACATTCTGGAAAAGGCAAAACTATGGAGAGAGTGGAAAGATCAGTGGTTGCCAGGGGTTAGCAGGGAGACAGGAATAAAGAGAGCACAGTGGATTTTTAGGGCACTGAAACTCTCCTGTTATAAAACTATAATGGTGGATACATGTCATTATACATTTGTCCAAATCCAGAGACTGTACAATATCAAAATTGAGCCCCTAATGTAAACTGTGGTCTTTGGATGATTGTGATATGTCAGTATAGGTTCACTGATTGTAAAAAATGTCCTAGTCTGGTGGGGAATGTTGTTAGTGGGGGAGGCTGAGCATGTGCATGTATGGGACCAGGGGGTAAATGGGTCTCTGTACTTTTGCTCAATTTTGCTGTGAACCTAAAACTTCTCTAAAAAAATAAAGTTTATTAATTTTTTAATAACTAAAATGGTACATTCTGCAACCAGCAGACGAGTTCAAGCTTCAGCTAAATGTAATATAAAGGGGCGCCTGGGTGGCTCAGTTGGTTAAGCGACTGCCTTCGGCTCAGGTCATGATCCTGGAGTCCCGGGATCGAGTCTCGCATCGGGCTCCCTGCTCGGCGGGGAGTCTGCTTCTCCCTCTGACCCTCCCCCCTCTCATGTGCTTTCTCTCATTCTCTCTCTCTCAAATAAATAAATAAAATCTTTAAAAATAAATAAATAAATAAATAAATGTAATATAAAGAAGAAAAAAAAAAAGAAAGAAGCTGAGGTACAGACTGTTTTAGGTAATAACGGCAGAGCCAGAATTTGAACCCTGGCAACCTTTCTCTGGAATGTGTTCACTTGCCCTCTATACCACCTTGCCTCTCAACTGTTTGTTACTATTATTACTATTATTTTGCAAATGGGAAAATTGAGGCTCAGAGGGATCTGCCCACTTGCCAGAGTCCTAGATTCAGTGAGAAACAGTCTAAGATTCTGGGTTTCCTGAACCTCTAAATCCCAGTTCTTCCTCCACTCTCTGACATTGCCTCTACATATCCCCATGTCCCCCCCACCCAACAATATCTGGAAAGATCCATGTGTATTGTCCTGAAAAGGGGGAAACTTTTGTTCCAAGCACAACATTTCAATACTCAAATCCTTTTGGAAGCAAAACATTCTCCTCCTCACTTTCAACCTGGCTTTACCATCAAACTGAGAAGAGGATATGTGCTAATGCAAGCCATCAGTAAATAAATGGTAGGTAGGGCCAATCTGCTCAGGACTCCAGCACTTTCAGCATGCCCAGTTTGGGCACCAATTTGCATGGATGCATGAGACACATAGCATGAGTAGAACAGAGACCAGAATGAAATTCAAGTAGATATATAGCTGGGAAATGGCTGGTAGATGCAGATTTTAAAAAGAAAAATAAAAGATACCCACTGAGAGGCACTAGAAAAGAGCAGGAGACCATTTTTTTCTTTTAAAGCTTGTCCAGCTGAAAGAGATCTGCTTTGGTATAATTCCCTGACCCACTTTTTTTTTCCTGATAAGAGATAGATAGCCAAGATATCCAGATGTGAGGGATAGTCTATCTCTAGAAGGCACTTATTTGATTAGACACTGCTTTCATTTTATAGCAATTCATATTTCCAAGGGCATCTCCTTCTTCGCTTCATTTTACATCCCAATTTCTATTTCCTTCCACAAAACCCAAAGCTCTATATTTTTCAAGTTAATACCACAGTGCACCAGAATGCATGATTATGTGCAGTCTAATTTCCTTTAGGTCATGCGCTCACATTCAGTTATTTTATACATATTGAGAATAGAGCTATCTTTGCTTTGAATTTTTAAGCTGTGAGTTCTGGCTGCTCTAAGATAAATTAGACATAATTCCTAAGGCTTAGTCTGCTCTGGTGAACTACCCTAAGGCCCCAGAGTTTCAAACAAATGCCTTTCTTTTTCTCCTTTCAGAAAACTAAGCTGGGTCTCAACGTATGTCCCTTGCTATTGTGATTTCTTATTATTTTCTTTCATCCTTAGAAGAAATCTTGCAGTTCAGTATGATCCAGTGCCTCGGTCACAATTGGCTGAGTGATGTTTTTTTAAATAATAACCCTTCCCAGATGGCTGATGTTAGCTTTAGGTCAAAACATCACGAAATTAAAGAGTGAACAACGTTCAAAAATCATTGGCATGTTGCTAGGTGTGTAGGCATAAATCAGATTCTTTGATTCATAGCAAACCTGAGAAGAAGAAGTTGGAGGAGGCAATTTTTTTGTTGTTGTTTGCTTAGTTGGGGAGTTAGTGGTAAGAGGAGTTTCCGACTGCTGAGGATGAAGGGCTTCAGAAAAATGACAAAGTAGGGGCACCTGGGTGGCTCAGTCGGTTAAGTGTCTGCCTTCAGCTCAGGTCATGTTCCCAGGTTCCTGGGATCAAGCCCCACGTCGGACTCCCTGCTGATTGGGGAGCCTGCTTCTCCTTCTCCTCCCTGCTCATGCTCTCTCTCACTATCACTGGCTCTCTCTCTCTCTCTCTCTCAAATAAATAAATAAATAAAATCTTTTCAAAAATGACAAAGGAGCTGTGTGTGTGTATGTGTGTCCATAATTAGAAGTCATGTGGAACAATCCTAATAGATATTCCATTTACAATACCCAGTCCAGGGAAGACTTTCAAAGAGGAAAGAATGTACCACCTATTATCAAACCTATGGTAGGTTTTATTGTCTGGGAGGTTAGAAGCGTCTTCAGGAGCCTGGCAAAAAATTAGTACTTTCCCTTAAATCCATCCTAGTATACTTTCACCAAGGCATTCATATTATGAAATGCCAAAGGTTCATTTACAATCTTTATTTTTGCCCCATATGAGAAAATATATTATCCCATTAAATATACTTATACTTGGTATATACTGTGACCAACTTATAAGGAGTCCTACCAAAGACAGAACACGTTTTTTTCCACTCCTAAAATTAACACTCAAAGGTAGGTAAGCTAAGCAATAATGATTCCCTTCCTGTATATCCTGTATACGTTGATTTACAGTTTTCAAGACTTTTTCACACAGGTAATCTCCTTTGACCTTTACAATAACTCCATGGAGAAGGAAGAACAGATTTTATTTGAATCATTTTACCATTGAGGAAACCAAAACCTAGAGAGTAAGGCCAGTTATTTACCAAACGGTGTCCCTTTTCCTTTTTGGCATACATCAAGACTACATTTTCCAAGATCCTTTGCAGTTAGGTGTGAACATGGGATGGGTCCTGTCCAATAGAAGGTAGGTAGAAGTGATTTGTACCACTACAAGGCCGGACCCATAAAATCCTCCAAAATATAAGCTCCCCATTCTTTTTTTTTTTTTTTTTGAACACCAGCAGTTTAGCAAATATTTACTGAGTATTAGAAAGACCAGGCATCAGAAGCTGGAGTACAAGATGTCAGGGAGTAAGTAGAGAGAGAACAGCATTCCAAGGTGATGGCAGAACAACTCCTATGAAGAGCTGGGAGAGAACCGGGTGCAAGAGAACAGACTGCCCAAAACAGGCCCCAGCAGGAACCCACTGAAGAATAACCAAAGGGCTAGAACACTGGTCTTGACTGTCCCCTAAGGAATTGGGCAGTGGTCCCAGTGAGAATGATAGTCACTCATTCACAGTCAGAGAAAGCACACTCCCCATTTTTTCCCCTCACTGACTAGCTGAATGAAGATTACTCAAAAAACTTAGAGAATAGCAAGGCTATAATCTGGAAGAAGTTTGAGTCACCACTTGGAGGAAAGTTATCCAGGAAAGCCAGTCAACCAGGAATATGTATTAGATTGTTGTATGAGTGACAAAGAAGCTTACATTGTTTTAAGTGATTGCAATTTGGGGGTTGTTTGCTGCAGCAGTTACCTTACATTAATACAGAGAAGTTAAATGATTTGTCCAATGTTATACAATTAGTCAGTTAAAAAAAAATAAAGTCATGGGACACCTGGGTGGCTCAGTCGGTTAAGCGTCTGCCTTCGGCTCAGGTCATGATCCCGGGATCCTGGGATCTAGTCCCTCATCGGGCTCCCTGCTCAGCGGGGAGTCTGCTTCTCCCTCTGCCTCTGCCTGCCACTCCCCCTGCTTGTGCTCTCTCTCTCTCTCTGGCAAATAAATAAATAAAATCTTTAAAAAAAAATAAATTCAGGACTAGAACTTTGTTCTCCTAGTGCATAGTTTAATATTCATTTGTTTGCCAGCACCAACCTTATATAAGGCACCTTGCTATACCCTGTTGCTATGCAGTAAGTGAAGGACTGAAAAGTATGACAAATGAGTCACATGTAGTCAACTCTCTGAAGATGTCTTCTTTCTGTTTCTTCCATGTGTTCTTCTAGTACTTTCTCAGGTATGAAGACATATCTGAAAATTATCTCTCCTGAGTTCCTTTCCTTCCTGATAGTACAACCAAAAGTTATTAAAACATGTATTCTCTCCTACTGAGATAACTTCAAATAGACTTCCTTTAGGACAATGATAAATGAAGCGGCCAGCACAGGCAGATAAAAAACAGTGACTGAAGTCCCACTAGGCATGAGTCACAGACAGATTGTATCAAGGAGTTAGAGGCCAGAGGGCAAGTGTCAAGGCAAGAAGAGGTAGTGAATCCTTTAGGTGAGAGACAGTGAGATGAAGATTCCATCAGGTTGGAGAAAGGTGCAGTTTTTCAGAACCTTGGAGAGCTCCTAGTGCTCATTACTGCTCTGAGAATGTTTACTCTGAGACCCAAACATGTAGTTTGCCTGTTCTTCTGAACTCTCTAGCTGATAACAGGGGTCTTGTCTTTTCTGTGAAAGTCTTCATCTGTATAAAATAAGAGAGTCATTCTCATTCCTTCTGAGTTCAAGGCCTGTGTCCAGTAGGTAAGTTGGAGCTGCCTCATCTAGCCTTACTGAAAACCACATGAGAGGCTCACACCATGGAAAAACCAGAAAAGTGCATTCTCAAGGGACTTCATCCTCTTTATGTTTTAGAAACTCTCTTCTGGGTTAGAGGCTAGTGCTTAGGTGGGCCTGGGCTCCAAACATTTCACCCAACCAAAACCATATTACTATATGAACTACATCATAGCCCTATAATCTTAACTGGATGATCATCAAAATTATGGGTCCCTTTCTTCCTGAAGGTGTGTTCGCAAACTTCTTAATAGTCTATGAAAAAGAATTCTATAGAAAAATTAATTTGAGAAAATTTGGATTAAAATATTTAATACTTAATTTGCTTTCATATATGTTTTCTCTCTCTTTATAAAATACAATGTGATGAACATCTTCAGGTATATAAGTTTTTTTTCCTCTCTTGGGATTATTTTTCCCTTTGGAGATATGTTCCCCAAAGTAGAATTCCTAAGTTAAAGGATTTGAACAATGCTATCAATTGACAGGTATGGCCAAATCCAAATGGGATTGTGTAATTTTACTTTCAATGGCAGTGTATAAAAGTATCAGTTTTGGGGTGCCTGAGTGGCACAGTCAGTTAAGCATCCAACTCTTGGTTTTGGCTCAGGTCACAATCTCAGGGTCATGAGATCAAGCCCTGTGTCAGGCTCCACGCTTGGCATGGAGCCTGCTTGAGATTCTCTCTCTTCCTCTCCCTCTGCCCCTCCTGCTCGTGCTCTCTCTCTTTCATGCTCTCTCTAAAATAAATAAACAAACCTAAAATATATATGTAAGTATCAGTCTCACTAGTATCTGATTAGTAATTTGATTTGTATTCTTTGGTGTCTGTACGTAGAACTCCTTTGATAAAGTGCCTAGAATTGTGTCTGGCCCATTGTAGATGCTTAGTAAGTATTTAAGATTGAAGTGAAAGGTTTAACACTTTCCCATTTATCTGTTTACTGAGCATAATTCCTCATTTGGCATTGCCTTGTCTTTTTCTTCTTTATTATTGTGATATTAATGTTTTCCTTTTAATTTGTCTAAGATATTAAGCCTCTTTTTTTGTTAAAAATATTTTTTGTTAAAAAATATTTCCTCTGTGCTTTTAAAATTCCTTTTATATAAAGTTTTAAGTTTTTTATGTAGTCAGATTTTTCAATCATAATTGTAAGGTCTATCACTTTAAAGCTTATAAACTTTAGAGAGAACTCAAGAGACCTCATTAAAATTCAATGTTTTTCTTTATGAATAAGTTTTTATATATATTTTATTCATCTGGCATTATGGGGTGAGGTGTGGGTCTAAATTGATTTTTCTCTAGATTAGTAACAGATATACCAATACAATTTATAGTTGAAGCTTCTTTTTCCAGTGTCTTCTGATTTTTACCAATGGCTCTTGGTAAGACACGTGGGTTGAAACAAAAGAGGATGAGTTTCAAATATGAGAGAATATGAGGTAAAAAGGAATTATCTAACACTTCGCTGTGTGGGTTACACGACCCTGCTCTCAAAGGGTTTACAATCTTGTTGTCAAAGGTCAGATTTTGTTTACTTCATTTATGTGTTCGAATATAACAATCTCGTAGCCTTAAAGTGTTTCAAAGTGGGCATTGAAATTTCACTTTTACTACAATTCAGATATGCAGTATAAATGTGGTTTCTCTATTTCCTAAAAACCTGATATAATTATTCTTCACAAATCCCTATGGCACTTATTTCTGACCCCTGGGGACTTCTCAAGGCTAGAGCCTGGGTGATAGAAATGGAACTGGTCTTGGAGAAAAGGTGTCCTTGTATTCTCTGATGCTGTGTCCCCACTAGCCTTGAGGTCAGGGTCCACAGCTTATGACCTTTTTGTCTATTTCTGTTTTTGTTTTTTTGGCTCAGTCACTATTCTAGGAGCATATTGACCCTCTCCCTCTAGCTGCTTCAATCTCATCTCTAGAAATCCTCTGACTCCCTGTCACAACTTCCTTCTCACCCCCGGACACAGAGTTCACCATTTATTCTCTGTGGTGGCCAGCATCTTGGCAGGCTTCCAGGCTCCAACACAGGATTCATACAACGTGAGAATAAAGGTTGACTCAGATGTGTTAATCAAGTCCTCACTGCAGAGGACACTATTGGTACTCCACAGTGATCCCCTTTGCTAACCAATTCAACAATCCTTCCAGAGGTTGTGTGTTGGTTGCTGTGTACAAATGTCCCTTTCTTTAAAGAATGTCACCCAGCTGAGTGGGGGCCACTTTTACCCAGGAAGCTAGGCTTACCCCCACCTTTGGGATACAACCCACAGCCAAGGACTAAATGCTACAGGGGGGTATGGAATTCTGACCCCCTTGCCTCAAGGGGAAACAACTCTATGGTACAATTCATAGTACAGAACTCCCTATGGGATCAGGCTAGAGCTAAGAACACATCCTTGCTTAGCACCTTCCCCTGCCCTGTCCCACTTCCCTCACTCCCTTTCTCCTGAGAGCATTCCTCCAATATACAGCAGGCACCAGAATCTTTGTCTCAAGCTCTGCTTCTAATGAACATGACTAAGACACTCACAATGTCTGATAATGCCTCTCTTTACTAGGCTGAGTCATCCCATGTTGGCAAATAGGTCTCTGTCCAGAGGACTTTTCTGAGACTTTCAAACCATGAATGAGACAAAAGTTTCCTGGCCTCGGTTTTCCCCAAATTTGTCTGTCAGCACAACCCCATCCTTTTCCCCAGGCCATGCCTATATAAGAGTTCTTAATACATCAAAATACTAGTTTTCTCAGTTTTGTGAATTGAAAATACCTTCCCTCACTCTCTTTCTTGGTTTATCTTTGCACTCTTTGTATTGTTTTTTGATGAACAGAAGTCTCCCTTCCTTCTAGTTAGGGTATCTTTTGCATCTTGTTTATGCAATTACCCACTAGCTCATGAAGATATTTCCCTATATTATCTTCTACAAGCTTCTTATTTTTCCTTTCATGTTTAGGTTTTTAATACATGAATATACAGGAATATATTTGGGGGTATAGTGTGAGATAGGGGTTTAATTTAATTTAATTATAGCCACTCATCTCAGTACTATTTATTATAAGGACTGACATTTCTCCTCTGTTCTACAGTACAACATATGTCAAATATTGACCTTCTGCATGGATATGTTTCTGAGTTCTCCATTCTATTTCACTGGTCTATTTTTCTATCCCCGAAAAAAATACATACTGTCTTGATTACTAAAGCTTTATAATACTCTTCTTATCCAGTAAAGTCTTCCCCTTTATTCTTCTACTTCAAAAGGTTAATGGCTATCCTTATCCTTTTGTATTTCTATATGAATTTTAAAATCAGTTTGTCAAGTTCCACCAAAACACATCTATTGCAATTGCATTGAATTTAGAATTAAATTTGGGGAGAATTGGCATCTTTTTTGCTCATATTTACTATGGCATATCTCCCCCTTTTTATATTTCTCTAATGCCTCAGAATAAGGTTTGATCATTTTTTTCTGTAGATGTCTTGCACATCTTTTATTAGATTTATTCCTCAGTATTTTATATTAATTTCATTTTGTTTGTTGCTGGTATGGAGAAATATATTGGATTTTTGGATACTGAGCTTTTATATCCTGAGACTGGGTTAAATTCTCTTATTAATTCCAATAGTTTATCTGCCAAACCATTTGGATTTTCTATGAATATAGTTATATCATACGTAAATACTCCCCGTTTTCAGTTTCTTTCTTTCTAATTCTTATGCCTTTTTATTGTTTTGTGCACTGGCCAGAACACTGAAAGATGCTGAATAGCAGTGATTATCAGGGGCATCCTTGTCTTGTTCCTGATCTCCAAGGAAAAGTTTTCAACTTTTTATCATTTAGTATGTTTGCAGTAGGTTTTTTAGAGACTAAAAAAGTTCTCTTCTGAGAACTTCCAGGGAAGATGGCAGAGAAGGAGGACCCTAGGCTCACCATAGATATGCCTAGGTAACACCCACATCAGTGTAAATAACCCAGAAAACAACCCAAAGCCTGGCAGAACAGACTCTCCACAGCTAAATGTAGAGTAGAGGCCATATCAAAGAGGATAGGAAGGGCAGAGACATGGTCAGGAACCAAGCTGACCTATGGGACTGTCCAGAGGAAGGAGGAGTGCTGTGGGCACAGAGGAGAGAGGAGCAGACCCCACCCCAGGCACGGGGAACAAGCACCAGAAGACAAATCCCCATAACATTTGGCTTTGAAAACTAGAGAGGCGTACCTTCATGAGTTCTTACAATCAGTGGGACTTGACAAGTAGAACTTTTAAAAATCAGTGGGCTTGGCTCTTGGAGAGCCAAAGGGTGACAGGAAACAGAGTCCCCCACCCTTAAAGAGACAGCACAACAAACAGCCCCACAGAGATACAGCATCGAAGCAGCAGTTTGAAAAATGCCTGCGGTATACAGGATGGAGAATTGTTTACTAATCTCAGGGTGTGGTGGAGGGGAAGGGGTCTTTGGGAAACTTCTCTAGGAACAAAAGAGCTTGTAGGCACTATTTCACTAACCCATCCCCCAGCCTAGATACACAGTCACCTGTGAGAACCAGCAGAGTGTGAACACTCTCCACCTAGCTTGTTAATAGTGCACCCACCCCTGCACTCTTCTGCAGACTCACCCCCTCCAAACCAGCCATGGCAGAAGAACTCCAAAGTAGCTACAAGTCGCCTCCCACAGCAAACCAGCCCAGACCTTGCTAACACCACACACCTCACCCCTGTGTTCTCCTGCAGACCCTCCCCCTCCAACACCACCTCTGCAGGAGTCCATCCAAACTGGTGCCACAAGCCACAGTGTGAAAGCAGCCCTAACAGTGGTTAGCACCACCCCAAAGTGACTCCTGCCCTGGAGAGAGAGGAGAAGAAAGCCACACACACCAGGCCAACTGAGGCCCCAGCAGTGGGCTGGGGGCAGACATCTGGTCTGCCTGCAGGCCCTACCCACCAATGAAAGCTTTTCAGGGGACAACACAGGGAGAGCACCCTGCAGCTTACTGCTACTGCAGCTCTGGCAAACACCTGGTCTGACCAAACTCAGGCCCAAGGTGGCCCCAGACTGGCCCACTAACACCACCATGACCAACCCCTGCCCATAACAGGCAAAGAAAGCCATTGCAGATGACTGGACTGCAGGCAAATGCAGCTCAGCCACAATAGTAAGGCACATGCAACGCACATGGGATATACCCCTGAAGCACCAGGTTCTGGTGAATAGGGCACATTGCACTGCAGGGCACTACAGGACCTCTTACTCATAAGCAGGAGATGTAGCTGACTTCCTTAACACAGAGAAACAGACACAGAGAAATAGACAAAATGAGGAGACAGAGGAATGTGTCCCAAATGAAAGAACAGGAAAAAAAAAATCACAGCAAGAGAGCTAAACGAAACAGAGATAAGTAAGCCTGATAGAGAATTTAAAGTAATTGTCATAATTGTCACTGGACTTGAGAAAAGAATGGAGGACCTCAGTGAGACCTTCAACAAAGACATATAAAACATAAAAAAGAACCAACCAGAGATGAAGAACTCAATAACTGAAATTAAAAACACACTAAAGGGAATAAATAATAGAATGAAAAAGCAGAAGAATGGATCCGTGGTCTGGAGGACAGAGTATCAGAAAGAAATCAAGCTGAACAGGAGAGAGAAAAAAGAATAATAGAAAATGAAAATGGACTACAGGAACTCAGTGATATCATCAAATGTAGTAATACTGATATTATAGGGATCCCAGAAGAAGAGAGAAGGTGGGGGGCAGAAAATGTATTTGAGGAAAAAATAGCTGAAAATTTCCCAAATCTGGAGAAGGAATTAGAAATCCAGATCCAGGAGGCACAGTTTCCAAAAAAAACAATCCAAGGAGGTCCACACCAAAACACACAGTAATTAAAATGGCAAAAAGTAGTGATAGAGAATTTAAAGGCAGCAAGAAAAAAGAAAACAGTTATGTACAAGGGAAACCCCAAAAGCTATCAGCTGATCTTTCAGCAGAAACTTTGCAGGCCAGAAGAGAATGGCATGATATATTCAAAGTGTTGAAAGAAAAATCTGTAGCCAAGAATACCTATCCAGCAATGGGATCATTCAGAATAGAAGGAGAGATAAAGAATTTCCTAGACACAAAAAAGTTAAAGGAGTTAATGACCACTAGCCCAGCCCTACAAGAAATGTTAAAGGGGACTCTTTGAGTAGAAAGGAAAGTCCATAAGCAGAAGTAAGAAAAGTAGGAGACACAAAGGCAGTAAAATTAAGTATATGCATAAAAATCCGTGAAGGGATTCACAAAATAACAAGATGTAAAGTATGACACAATATACCTAAAACGTAGGGGAGAGAGGAGTAAAAATTTAGTGCTTCTGGAATGGGTTCAAACTTAAGCAACCATCACCTTAATATAGAACGCTATATGCAGAAAATGTTATAAACCTAATGGTCACTATATATAAATCAATAACTGGTAATAGATAAGTAAAGAATAAAGAAAAAGGAATGCAAGCCTGTCACTAAAGAAAGCCAGCAAGCTGTAAGAGGAGAGAGCAAGAGAAGAAAGGAACAGAGAAAAACTACAAAAACAACCATAAAACAAGTAACAAAATGGTAGTAAGTACATACTCATCAATAGTTACTTTGAGTGTAAATGGACTAAATGCATCAGTCAAAAGACAAAAGGTGACAGAATGGATAAAAAAGCAAGACTTATCTATATGCTGCACACAAGTATTCATTTCACACTTAAAGACACATGCAGATTGAAGTGAAGGGATGAAAAATCATTTATCATGCAAATGGAAGTGAAAAGAAAGCCAGGTTAGCAATACTAATATCAGACAAAATAGCCTTCAAAGCAAAGACTGTAACAAGAGACAAAGAGGGATACTACATAATCATAAGGGGAACAATTCAACAAGAAGATGTAACAATTGTAAATATTTATGCACCCAATATGGGAGCATCCAAATACATAAAACAACTAATAACAAACATAAAGGAAGTAATCAATAGTAATACAAAAATGGTAGGAGACTTTTACACCTCACTTACATCAACGGATGGGTCATCCAAACAGAAAATGAACAAGGAAACGGTGTCTTTGAATGACACATTGGACCAGATGGATCTAACAGATATATTCAGAACATTCCACTCTAAAACAGCAGAATACACATTCATTTCAAGTGCATATGGAATATTCTCCAGAATTGATCACATGTTAGGCCACAAAACAAGTCTCAACAAATTCAAAAAGACTGAAGTCAAATCATGCATCTTTTCCAACCACTATGCTACGAAACTAGAAATTACAAGAAAAAAAAATCTTTAAAGAACATACATACATGGAGGTTAAATAACATGCTATTAAACGGTGATTGGGTCAACCAAGAAGTCAAAGAGGAAATTAAAAAATACACAGAGATAAATGAAAATGAAAACACAACAGTCCAAAATCTTTGGGATGCAGAAAAGGCTGTTCTAAGAGGGAATTCAGAGCAATACAAGCCTACCTCATGAAGCAAGAAAATTCTCAAATAAACAACCTAGCCTTACACCTAAAGGAGCTAGAAAAAGAACAACAAACAAAACCCAAAACTGGTAGAAAGAAAGAAATAATAAAGATTGGAGCAGAAATAAATGTAATAGAAACTAAAAAACAATAGAACAGATCAAGGAAACTAGGAGCTGCTTCTTTGAAAAGATAAACAAAAGTCATAAACCTCTAGCCAGATTCATCAAAAGAGAGAGAGAGAGAGGACTCAAATAAACAAAATCAGAAATGAAAGAAGAGGAATAACAACAGAAACCACAGAAATACAAACAACTGTAAGAGAATATTATGAAAAATTATATGCCAACAAATTGAACAACCTAGAAGAAACGGATAAATTCCTAGAAACCTATGTCCTGCTAAAACTGAATCAAGAAGAAATAGAAAATTGAACAGACTGATTACCAGCAATGAAATTGAATCAGTAATCAAAAAACTCCCAACAATTAAAGAAGAGTTAATACGTATTCTTCTCACACTATTCCAAAAAATAGAAGAGGAAGGAAAACCCAAATTCATTCTATGAGGCCAGCATTAGCCTTCTACCAAAACCAGATAAAAACACTACAAAAAAAGAGAACTATAGTCCAATAACTCTGATGGACACAGATGCCAAAAATCTGAACAAAACATTAGCAAACCAAATCCAACAATACATTAAAAGAATCATTCACCATGATCAAGTGGGATTTATTCCTGGGATGCAAAGGTTGCAAATCAATCAACATGATACATCACATCAGTAAGAGAAAAGATAAGAAACATAAGATCATTTCAATATATGCAGAAAAATCATTTGACAAAGTACAACATACATTCATGATAAAAACTCTCAACAAAGTAGGTTTAGATGAAACACAACTTAACATAATAAAGGCCACATATGAAAAACCCACAGTTAACATCATCCTCAGTGGTGAAAAACAGAGCTTTTCCCCTAAGGTCAGGAACAAGACAAGGATGTCCACTCTCACCACTTTTACTCAACACAATATGGAAGTCCTAGCCACAGCAATCAGACAACAAAAATAAAAGGCATCCAAATTGGTAAGAAAGAAGTGAAACTTTTACTATTTGCAGAGGACATGATACCATATATAGAAAACCTGGGGTGCCTGGATGGCTCAGTCAGCTGAGCATCCAACTCCTGGTTTCAGCTCAGGTTATGATTTCAGGGTTGTGAGATAAGGCCCCACTTCAGGCTCCACACTGGGCATGGAGACTGCTTGGAATTCTTTCTCTCCCTCTCCCTTTGCCCCTCTCCCCCATAGAAAAAAAAAAAACCTGCAAGACTCCACCAAAAAACTACTAGAACTGATAAATGAATTCAATAAGTTTACAGAATATAATATCAATATACAGAAATTCATTGCATTTCTATACAGAAATGATACACTAATAATAAAGTAGCAGAAAGAGAAATTAAGAAAACAATCCCGGGCGCCTGGATGGCTCAGTCATTAAGTGTCTGCCTTCAGCTCAGGTCATGATCCCAGGGTCCTGGGATCGAGCCCCACATCAGGCTCTCTGCTCGATGGGAAGCCTGCTTCTCCCTCTCCCACTCCCCCTGTTTGTGTTCCCTCTCTCGCTATGTCTCTGTCAAATAAATAAATAAAATCTTTAAAAAAAAAAAGAAAACAATCCCATTTAGAATTGTACCAAAAATAATAAAATACTTGGGAATAAACCTAACCAAGGACATGAAAGACCTAGACTCTGAAAACTATAAAACACTGATGAAAGAAATTGAAGAGGACACAAAGAAATGGAAAGACATTCTATGCTCATGGATCAGAAGAACAAATACTGTTAAAATGTCTATACTACCCAAAGCAATCTATACATTTAATGCAATCCCTATCAAAATACCAACATCATTTTTCACAGAGCTAGAACAAACAATCCTAAAATTAGTATGGAACCACAAAAGACTCCAAATAGCCAAAGCAACCTTGAAAAAGAAAAACAAAACTAGAGGCATCACAATTCTGTACTTCAAGTTATATTACAAAGCTCTAGTGATCAAAACATTATGGCACTGGCACAAAAATAGACATATAGATCAATAGAACAGAACAGAAAACCCAGAAATAAGCCCATAATTACATGATCAAATAATCTTCAGCAAAGGAGGAAAAAATATACAATGGGAAAAAGACAGTCTCTTCAACAAATAGTGCTGGGAAAACTGGAGAGCTACATGCAAAAGAATGACACTGGGCCACTTTCTTACACAAAAATAAATTCAAAATGGATTAAAGACCTGAATGTGAGACCTGAAAGCATAAAAATCCTAGAAGAGAGCAGAGGCAGTAATTTCTCTGACATTGGCCATAGTAATATTTTTCTAGGTATGTCTCCTGAGGCAAGGAAAACAAAAGCAAAAATAAACTATTGGGACTACATCAAAATAAAAAGCTTCTACACAGCGGAGGAAACAATCAACAAAACTAAAAGGCAACCTATGGAATGGGAGAAGATATTTGCAAATGACATATCTGAATAAGGGGTTAGTATCCAAAATATATAAAGAACTTTATACAACTCAACACCCAAAAAAACCAAATAATCCAATTAAAAAATGGGCAGAAGACATGAGCAGACATTTCTCCAAAGAAGACATCTAGATGGCCAAGAGACACATAAAAAGATGCTCAACATCACTTATTATCAGGGAAATGCACATCAAAACCACAATGAGATATCACCTCACACCTGTCAGAATGGTTAGTATCAAGAACACAAGAAATGGGCACCTGGGTGGCTCAGTTGGTTAAGCGACTGCCTTTGGCTCAGGTCATGATCCTGGAGTCCCGGGATCGAGTCCCACATCGGGCTCCCTGCTCAGCAGGGAGTCTGCTTCTGCCTCTGACCCTCCCCCCTCTTGTGTTCTCTCTCTCTCAGATAAATAAATAAAATCTTAAAAAAAAAAACACAAGAAATAAGTGCTGCTGAAAAGGTGGAGAAAAAGGAATCCTCATGCACTGTTGGGAATGCAAACTGGTGCAGCCACTGTGAAGACAGTATGCGGTTCCTCAAAAATTAAAAATAGAATTACCATAGGATCTAGTAATTCCACTACTATTTGCCCAAAAAGTACAAAAACACTAATTTGAAAAGATATATGCACCCATTTATTGCAGTATTTACAATAGCCAAATTATGGAAGTAAGCCAAGTGTCCATCAATAGATGAAAGGATAAAAAGACATGGGGTGTGTGTATGTGTGTGTGTGCAGAGAGAGAGAGAGGAATAAATATTACTGAGCCATAAAAAAGAATGAAATCTTGCCATTTGTAACAATATGGATGAATCTAGAGTATAATGCTAAGTGAAATAAGTCAGAGAAAGACAAATGCATAATTTCACTCATATGTGGAATTTAAGAAACAAAACAAAGAAAAAAAGAGACAAATAAAAATCACTCTGAAGGGGCGCCTGGGTGGCTCAGTCAGTTAAGCATCTGCCTTCAGCTCAGGTCATGATCCTGGAGTCCTGAGATCCAGCCCTGCATTGGGCTCCCTGCTCAGCAAGGAGCCTGCTTCTCCCTCTCCCTCTGCTGCTCGCCCCTGCATGTGCTCTCTCACTCTCAATAAATAAATAAATAAATAAATAAATAAATAAATAAATAAATAAAATCTTTTGTAAAAAAATCACTCTGGGGGCGCCTGGGTGGCTCAGTTGTTAAGCGTCTGCCTTCAGCTCAGGTCATGATCCCAGTGTCCTGGGATCGAGCCCCATGTCAGGCTTCCTGCTCAGCGGGAAGCCTGCTTCTCCCTCTCCCACTCCCCCTGCTTTTGTTCCTTCTCTCGCTGTCTCTCTCTGTCAAATAAATAAATAAAATCTTAAAAATAAAATAAAAGAAAAAATCACTCTGAATACAGAGAACAACCTAGTGGTAATCGGAAGGGAGGTGGGGAGGGAATGTGTGGAATATGTGAAGGGGATTAAGAATACACCCATCATGGGGCGCCCGGGTGGCTCAGTTGGTTAAGTGACGGCCTTCAGCTTGGGTCATGATCCTGGAGTCCCGGGATCGAGTCCCACATCAGGCTCCCAGCTCAGCAGGGAGTCTACTTCTCCCTCTGACCCTCCCCCCTCTCATGTTCTCTCTCTCTCATTCTCTCTCTCAAATAAATAAATAAAATCTTTAAAAAAAAAAAAAAAGAATACGCTCATCATGATGAGCACTGAGTAATATACAGAACTGTTGAATCATGAGTGGGGGAAGACGGCAGCAGCCATTCCACAGTGGACCTAGACCATGGAGCAGCAAGCAGCGACCCAAGAAGGACATTATCAAATTTTTACAGGACTACAGTTCAGATTTGTTTCTTGCAGAACATAAGTTATTAGGAAACATTGAAAATGTGGTCAAAACAGCTAACAAGGACCATTTGGTTACAGCCTATAATCATCTTTTTGAAAGTAAGCATTTCAAAGGTACTGAAAATTTAAGTAAAGTGAGCACGTGAAAAATGTGAAGCTTAATGAAGATAAACCCAAAGAAACCCAAGTTGAAGAGACTCTGGATGAGGGTCCACCAAAATATATAAATTGTGTTCTTAAAAAAGGAGATAAAACCAACTTTCCCAAAACAGGAGATGTTGTTCACTGCTGGTATACAGGAACACCACAGGATGGGACTGGTTTCGATACTATATTCAAACAAGTTCAAAGAAGAAAAATACCACACCCTTAAGTTTTAAGGTTGGAACAGGCAAAATTATCAGAGGATGGGATGAAGCATTCTTGACTATGAGTAAAGGAGAAAAGGCTCAACCGGAGATTGAACCAGAATGGGTTTATGGTAAGAAAGGACAGCCTGATGCCAAAATTCCACCAAATGCAAAACTCAGTTTCAAAGTGGAATTAGTGGATATTGATTAAAAGAGCAATGCTTCAGATACAAAGACATCAGCAACAATAAAACATGGCTTTGAAGAAACTTATGTAACTAATTAAAGCTGGTTACCACTGTTAGGGAAGAGTCAACTTGAAAATTCAAGAAGCCAAATATTGTTTACTCGATTCCCAACTTTTAAGATATGTAATCCATTAAAATTCCCTAAAGTTTGAAATATTTTACTACAGCTGTGTAAAATATTGGTTAAGGAGAACTGACATTCCTTTTACCTCATGTTGTAAACTAAAAGGCTCAATAAAAATATATCCAGTGTCCAAAAAAAAAAAAAAAGCAATTTTTGAGTCACTATGTTGTATACCTGAAACTAATATAACACTGCATGTTAATTATATTGGATTTAAAATTTAAAAGAAAGAATATTCTCTTCTCCTACTTTGCTAAGAGTTTTTACATGAAAGGATGTTTAATATTGTCAATGAACTTTCTACATCTGTTGAAATAATCACATGATTCCCCCCCTTATTCTGTTAATGTGATGAATTAAACTGTTTGATTTTTAAATTGAAACCCAACTTTGCATTCCTGGGTGAAGCCGCATTTGGTCATGATGTGTCATGCCCTATGAACATTCTTATACATGTCTTTTGATGCACTGTGCACACATTTCTTTTAGCTACACATATAGGAGTGGAAATGCTGGGTCATAAAGTATGGAAGTTGGTTTTAAGGAAAGAGCAAGGCTTTAGGTGTACTGAGTCAAGGCTTCAGGAGGACCTCTAGGGGTAAATGTCCAGCAGGCAATTAAAAATGTGGGACTGGAGTTTGGGTAGAAACAGAGGTGTGGATTTGCAAGTCATCAACATAAAGCTTACATCTGAAACCACTGGGACAGAATGCTCTGTGTGGGGGAGGATCACTGAAGAGAGAAGAGGACTCCAGATCAATACTTGAGAAACACCTGTAGCTAGGAGGCAGGATGACAAAGAGCCAGGAGAGAGAGGCATGACTTCAAATGGGTGGGACAAAAACAAAGAGTATCAAGTTTTCAACATTATGGAGAAAACAAGGGTAGGGAGTCCATAGTTTTGGTGACCAAGAGGCCTTCGTACTATTTTCTCCCTTGCTATAGCTACTGCTATGCTCTTCTGTTTACTTTTCAACTTTATAAAGTTCTTTGGCTACTTCTGAAATCATGCCAATTTGCAGGACTGTTATCACCCTGGCAGCTGCTAAGAACATTCTCTACCACCCCACAGAAATACTCGGGACACAGTACTTAATGAGCACTTACTAATTATAGGCCTATCAGTCAAAATTATGCCATCCAAAATAGCAGGCTTTCAAAAGTCAGCTGAAGGTGCATGTGTCACAGGACAAAGCAGTGACACAAATGAACAAAGAGAAAAAAAGAGGTTGCCTTTAAAAAACTATTAACTTCATAGAATTGGGCAGCTGAGATTTCATGACTTGATATACTGAACTTTCCTTCATGCTACCTCTTGTAATTTCCTGTCATACTATTTAAGGCACCTTTCCAAAGGCTACTGGAGAAAAATCATGAGAAAAGAGAAGGGGAAGAAGAGGACAGGTCAGCTGAGTTCTGAGGATAGAAACACTGGAGAAAGTTTGGGAAGATTTCAGTAGCTTGCCCTACACTCTCTGTGAGCAGAAAGTAAAGCAACATATACACTATATGTTATTAGGTACACAGCAGCATCCCTCAATATGCAGTGAATGTTATTCCACAAAATAAATAGCTATCATGCTTTTACTCTATTCCAAACAAAACAAAGATAACTAACCTTGCAGTAGATATCTTATCAGCAACATAAAAGGTTAAAAGGCAATGGAAAGTGAGAGCAGGGGCCCCTGGTTGGCTCAGTAGATTAAGCGTCTGACTCTTAGTTTCTGCTCAGGTCCTGATCTCAGGTTTGTGAGATCAAGCCCTGTGTCAGGCTCCTCGCTAAGTGCACGGTCTTCTTAAGACTCTCTCCCTCTCCCTCTGCCCCTCCCCGCTCCCCCCAATCTCTCTCTCTCTCTTTTCCCCTCTCTAAAATCAATAAGTAAATCTTAAAAAAAAAAAAAGTGAGAGGGTAAATGTTAAAAAAACAAAATGGATAACTTCCAAAACAGAAGAAGAAAGCAAAAATCAAATAAACAGGAACAACAAGAAAGCAAAAATTAAACTCAAATATATTCATAATCTAAATTTTTAATCACTATCTTTAATAGATAATTAAGTCTGTTCATATTGGGTGAGTGAAAACAAAAACTAGAGATGGGCACACCTAAAACACAATGACATACATAAGCTAAAATAAAAGGAATGGGAAAAAATATACTAGACAAATAACAAAAAATCTATCTAGCAAAATTAGTAACAGGCAAAACAAAATTTAAAGGGGAAAGACTTAGTAGTAATAAAGCAGGACCTCATTTGATGACAAAAAAAAGCAATCTACAAGAAGCTATAACAATTTTGAACTTCCATGCATTAATAACATAGTTTAAAAATATATAAAGCAACACTTTTATAAAATCCACCATTCTAGAAGATTTTAGTTTATTTCTCTTAAAAAGTTATCAATAAGAGGAGCAAGATGGCAGAGGAGTAGGAGACCTAAATTTCATCTGGTCCCAGGAATTCAGCTGGATAGGGATCAAACCATTCTGAACACCTACGAACTCAACAGGAGATTGAAGAAAATAGCAGCAACTCTCTGAAGAGAAAAGCGACCACTTTCTGGAAGGTAGGACATGTGGAGAAGTGAATCCAAGGTGATATTCGGGAGGATAGACGGCAGGGGAGGGGACCTCCGCCGGCCACTTCTGACAAGTGATAGAGCCGAGGAGCACAAAATCGGAACTTGTAGAAGTCTGCTCCACTGAGGGACGTCACTCCAGTGGCTAAGCTGGGGGTGGAACCCTCGCGGGGACAGTGTGGTCTCAGGACCCTCGGGGTCACAGAAAGACCGGGGGTGCCTGAGTGCAGCAGAGCTCCCAAGTATCGGAGCAGGGAAGCCAGCTGCAGAGACGGAGCCGAGGAGCAGGCTCTCAGCTCAGGGTTACCATAAACCATGATCCGTGGCACAGTCGGGCCACTGCTCCTCCAGCAGGGACCCAACAAGCAGCAGATCCGGGGAGACTCCCCCTCCTCCCCCAGGAGGAGCAGCGCGGGAGCGCAACGCAGGGATCTGCTGCGTTTGGAGACTCCAATCGGGGTCGGGTGCCAGAGATAGAAACACTCGGTCACAGGCCGGGTGAGCACGGAGTGCGGCCGGAGACCAGGGAGATGGGAGTGGTTGACTGCTTTTCTCTGGGGGTGCACTGAGGAGCAGGCCCCGAGTTCTCGGCTCCTCCGGGGCGGAGATTGGGAGGCTGCCATTTTCACTCTCATCCTCCAAAAAGCTTGCAGAGAAAGCTTGCAGGGAACAAAAGCTACAAGAGCAAACCCGAGCAGATTACTTAGCCGGGACCTGGCAAGGGCAGGGCAATTCTGCCTCCCGCAAAGACATTTGGGAACCATGGCAACAGGCCCCTCCCCCAGAAGATCCACAAGAACAGCCAGCCAAGACCAAGTTTACCGATCAGTGAGAACAGCAGAACTCCAGCGCTAGGGGAATACTGCACATAGAATTCATGGCTTTTTCCCCATGATTCTTCAGCCTTTCAAAGTTAATTTTTTTAATTTTCTTTTTTTGTTGTTTATTTGAATTTTTCTTTTTCCCTTTTTCAACCAACATCTTATCGATCCCTTTTTTAAAAAATCTTTTTTATTTTTCATTTTTAGAGTCATATTCTATCCCTTCATAGTAGTTAACCTTATTTTTGGTATATATATAAGTTGTTCTCTCTTTAAAATTTTGGGATACAGTTTCTTCTAACAGACCAAAATATACCCTAAATCTCTAGTGTATGGTTTTGTTCTAGTCTCCTGCCTGATCACATTCTGTCCCTTTTTTTTTTTAAATCCTCTTCTTTCTTTTTTCAACCAACTTATCTTATCAATTCCTTTTATAAAATGTTTTATAATTTTCATCTTTACAGTCATATTCCATCCCTTCATCGTATTTACCCTTATTTTTGTACATACATAAGTTTTTCTTTCTTTAAAATTTTGGGAGGCACTTTCTTCTAACAAACCAAAATACGCCCAAGATCTAGTGTGTGGCACTGATCTATGCACCAGCCTGATCATATTTGATCATATTCTGTTTTTTTTGTTTTGTTTTGTTTTCATTTATCTTTTTCTTTTTTTTCTTATTCTTTTTTCTTTCTTTCCCTTTCTTTTCCCCCAGTTCCAGGTCTCTTCTGATTTGTTTAGTGTATATTTTTCTGGGGTCATTGTTACCCTGTTAGCATTTTGTTCTCTCATTCATCTATTCTCCTCTGGACAAAATGAAAACACAGAAAAAAAATCATCAAAAAAAAAACAAGAGGCAATACCGACTGCCAGGGACCTAATCAATATGGACATCAGTAAGATGTCGGAACTATAGTTCAGAATGATGATTTTAAAGATACTACCTAGGCTTGAAAAAAAGCATGGAAGATATTAGAGAAACCCTTTCTGGAGAAATAAAAGAACTAAAATCTAACCAAGTTGAAATCAAAAAGACTATTAATGAGGTGCAATAAAAAATGGAGGCTCTAACCGCTACGATAAATGAGGCAGAAGAGAGAATCAGTGATATAGAAGACCAAATGATGGAAAATAAAGAAGCTGAGAAAAAGAGAGATAAACAACTACTGGATCACAAGGGCAGAATTCGAGAGATAAGTGATACCATAAGATGAAACAACATTAGAATAATGGGGATCCCAGAAAAAGAAAGAGAGAGGGGGGCAGAAGGTATACTGGAGCAAATTATACTAGAGAAGTTCCCTAATTTGGGGACAGAAACAGGCATCAAAATCCAGGAGGCACAGAGAACCCCCTCAAAATCAATAAAAATAGGTCAACACCCCGACATCTAATAGTAAAACTTACGAGTTTCAGAGACAAAGAGAAAATCCTGAAAGCAGCTCGGGACAAGAGGTCTGTAACCTACAAGGGTAGAACCATTAGATTGGCAACAGACCTATCCACAGAGACCTGGCAGGCCAGAAAGAACCGGCATGATATATTCAGAGCACTAAATGAGAAAAATATGCAGCCAAGAATACTATAGCCAGCTAGGCTGTCATTGAAAATAGAAGGAGAGATAAAAAGCTTCCAGGACAAACAAAAACTAAAGGAATTTGCAAACACCAAACCAGCCCTACAAGAAATATTGAAAGGCGTCCTCTAAGCAGAGAGCCTAAAAGTAACATAGACCAGAAAGGAACACAGACAATATACAGGAACAGTCACCTTACAGGCAATACAATGGCACTAAATTCATACCTTTCAATAATTACCTTGAATGTAAATGGGCTAAATGTCCCAATCAAAAGGCACAGGCTGTCAGATTGGATAAAAAAACAAGACCCACCGATATGCTGTCTGCAAGAGACTCATTTTAGAACCAAAGACACCCCCAGACTGAAAGTGAAGGGGTGGAAAACCATTTACCATGCTAATGGACACCAAAAGAAAGCTGGGGTGGCAATCCTTATATCAGACAAATTAGATTTTAA
>NC_138385.1:93867658-93901056 GCF_054177405.1 Leptonychotes weddellii | reverse complement strand
AAAAAAAAAAAAAAAAGGAAAAGAAAAACACTTTTCTAGAGTAATACCTAGGAAGAACAGGCAGAAAAAAAGATCAGTCTTCAATTTATCTGTCACCTGGTTAGCATTGAAAGAGTGACTAACAAAGCTTGACTCCCTCTGCCCCCAACAGAACCAAATAGTATCCTATAGGCCTGCGTATCAGACCCATCACACACTAGAATACGTACCTGCATACACAGATACACGCTAAGGCCTATGAAGTGGTTCATATCTTTTAATAAGTGGCAAGCTGGTAAGCGTGCCTATGTGAACACTTCTGTTCTCAAACCCACAGTTTGTAAATTTGGTAATGGCTTTTCTTATTAGGCTGGTATTCTTAGGCAGATCAAAAGGGTGTTTAAATAATAATGACCCTGGGAACCCAGTAGGTAAGTACAAGTACAGGATACTCTATTACCAGGCACCACAAAAACATATAATGTGTTGTATCTTCCTTAAATAAACATCATTCATCACTTAAGTGAACCAACAATTAGGTTGAAAACACAAGTGCTAAGAGAGAAAAGGGATATCCACTAAAATGTACATTTTATTTCAGGAACATCACTTTTCAGAAAGTGACTTACTTGGAAACTCACTTAAGTGGTGCCATTCAAAACTTGAAGTGTGAACATTCTTCGGAAATAGCAAAAATAAGCCACGCGATTATACAAGCGCCTCGTCCGGCTGGGCTTGGGTAGTCCTGCTTAAGACATCTCAGTTAAGCAGGCCCTTATCTGGTCATCTAGGGAGAAGGAAAATATATTGGACCATAAGCATGCATATATATGCTTCTCTCTCTCTCTTTCTCTCCCCTTCCCCCCGCCCCCACACACACCACTCTTCCTGTGTTTGAGAGGGGAAAAGAAAAGAAACCTGCCATAGCCTACACCTTGAAGGCTGCTGGCTGGCATTTCCTTCAAACAGACAACTGAAATAGCTTCTGTTTAAAACAACAAGGATTTCAAGGATTAAAAAGCAAGTACTTCAAGGGTCAGATGATGGGTGGAATGTAAAAAGTTCATTCCACTAAATACAACCCACTATGGTCAAATCCCTGCTTCCTAAGCCTGATGTGGATGCCAAAGGCCTGCTGAAGGACTCACTTGTGGCTCTGCCTAAAGGAAAGCTCGTGTTCTCCTTGTAGCCAGAGGTAAAGTCCTCCCCATTCCTCCTGGCCCCCAAATCTCTCGAAATTACAGGGCAAGGGAAAACCAAGCCACCCTACACTTGTCAACACAGTGAGCTAAGTAAGCAGACAGCTAAACTTACTAGAGCGGCTTTCAAATAGTTTTGAATTGTGACCCAAATAAGAAATGCGTTTTACAGGGCAACCCAGTTCCTATATACAGTAGGAATATAAAACTGAGACAAACATTTTCCAAAATCATATTGTCCTCAGATATTTTCTATTCTCTTTCTTAGAAATGCTAGTCCCAACTCATTAAACTGATTTTATCACCCGCTGGCAGTAAATGCCCTGCAGTGTGAAAGACATGGGCTGAGACCAAAACTGTATTTTTGTGCTGGACTGGATTCATAGAAGATCTTTGGCTATGGCTTTATTTAGAGCTGACTAAAATCCCACTGTTCAACCATACATTCACATTGTAGATGATTCAAACAATAGTGCCTTTCCACGCCTATTCCCATTCACTGCCCAGGATAGCCACAGTAAATAACCAGACAAATATCTTCCATCTTTTGTGATGCATTCACATATTACACATAACCACACCCATGGTTTTTAATAACGTTAAATGGAATTGTATTACATTTACTGTTCTGTAACTCACTGAACTTAAGAGATAAGTCTTTTGGAGTCAGGACATAATTTTCAAATCAGTTTATAGATTGACTACATTCTTTTTGTCAATAGTACTTTGTTGAGGTATAATTTATACAGTAAATGCACATAAGTACAGCTTGAGGACTTTTTACATATGTATATCCCTGTATGACCACCATGCAAATCAATACAGAGAACATTTCCATTAACCCAGAAAGGCTCCTTCACGCCCCTTCCAGTCAATACCATCCCCACAGAGGTATCCACTACTCTGACTTCCGACACTATACAGTAGTTTTGCCTGTTAAATTTCATATGCGTGCCATCATAGAGTAGCTATTCTTCTGTGTCTGGATTCTTTCACACAACCTAATATTTCTGAGGTTCATTTCTGGTTTTGCATGTATTAGTAGTTTTGTGGGGTGTTTGCTTTTGTTGTCAAGTGGTATACCCAACACAGTCTCGGTTGTTTTCAGTCTGGGGCTCTTGTGAATGAAGCTACCATGAGCATTCTTTTAGAAATCTTTCTGTGGCCATATGCACTAATTTCTCTTGAGAATATACTTCTGGGTCATAGGTTGTGTGCAACTTTATTAGAGACTACAAACATTTTGCGACTATGCCATCTTACCTTCCCACCAGCAGTGTAGAACCTTCCAGGGGTCCAATCCTCATCAGCATCTTGCACTGTCAGTCTTTACAATGTTAGTCATTCTGGTGGGTGTACGCTGGTATCTTGTTACGATTTTAATTTGCATTTTCCTGATGACCAACAATGTTGAGCACTTTTTCATGTACTTATTGGCCATTCCAATATTTTCTTTTATGAAATACCCATTTGAGAATTTTGACCAATTTTTTAATTGGGTTGTTCATCTTTTTGTGATTGGTTTATAGAATTTTTTTAATACATAATGGATACAAGTCCTCTATCAGACATATGTATGCTGAATATTTTCGATCTCCGGTCTGCCTTTCACTTTAGTTTCTGCCACACTCTTTGCAATGGATGCTTCTTTTCCCAATGTAGTAGCAGTTTCTTAATGTTACCATTTCTCTATTAATGGATATTTATACTCATGAGTAAAAATTTGTGCTTCAGTGGAAAACTGTTCATTGTTTGGAGCACGTCATTCTTGGTTAGCTGGTTCTGATTTTCCATTCTGTAAAATGTGTATTACTGATAGCAATGGAAAATAATTCTTAGCTATAGACATGCAAATAAATTCTCCAGTGGAGAATCAATTAATTGCCTTCCTCGACTGTGGGAGAAGTCAGTTTTGCCTCCATGTACAGTTTCCTTTCACTATTCCCAATCTAATAAAAATACGTTGTTTGGTTATCCTTTGAAATTGTTGTGGCATCTTACTGGTTCCCTAATTAGTAATGAGTTAAGTAAAACCTCTAACATATGTTCATTTTATATATGTACGAGAGCCATAATTTGTGTTTTAAAAAATATTCTTTAGGGGCGCCTGGGCGGCTCAGATGGTTAAGCGTCTGCCTTCAGCTCAGGTCATGATCCCGGGGTCCTGGGATCGAGCCCCGCATCGGGCTCCCTGCTCGGTGACGAGTCTGCTTCTCCCTCTCCCTGTGCCTCTCTCCCTGCTCATACTCTCTCTCTCTCTCTCTGTGTCTCAAATGAATGAATCTTTAAAAATAAAATAAGAAAAAATTAAAAATGTTCTTTAACGCATTGTTTCCAATTTTTTTTATCCTATTACAGAGAATGCTGCAACCCTTCTTGCACATTTATCTTCATGTAGAAGTCTCTCTCAAGACTAAGAAGTCCTCAGGCTCTCATGTTCCAAACTGAACCAACTTTGAGGAATGGATTTAACAAGTTCAGCTCCAAGAAGGCATAGAGGATGAATACAGAGGACTTAGATTTTTACAGGGGAAAAGGTCAAATTAGCGCCAAGTCAAAGAAATCAAACTAATGGTGAAATTTCAGGCATGGTAAGGCAGAGTGTATGAGGCATGCCTTTGTTTACTGGGCACCTACTACTCCTAGACCACTGAGTTAGGCACTGAAGACAAGAAGGTCAGGCTAGAGTGGGAGACAAATACTTGAGCAATTAACAATGTGAAGGCAGACTCTATGTGCTCTAATACACCAGCTGGAAGAAAGGGAGTTAATCCATCTCTAGTCTTCAAGTTATGGTCTCTGAAAGCTTTCAGAGTACCTGGGAATGCTTTCATATGGAAACAGACTTTTATATTTGAAAAAGAAAAAGAAAAAAGGAATCATCGTTTTGAGTTTTTTATTACTGAAATACAATTGACATACATTATATTAGCGTCAGGGTTACAATATACTGATTCAACAATTCTATACATTATTCAATGCTCACCACAGTAAATGCAGTTACCGTCTGTCACCATACAATGTTATTACAATACCACTGACTATACTCCCTAGGCTGTACTTTTCATTTCTATGACATTTATAACTGGAAGTTTGTACCTCTTAACCCTCTTCACCTATTTTGCCCATCCCCACACACACTTCCCTTCAAGGAACTACCAGTTTGTTCTCTGTATTTAAAAGTCTGTTTTTAGTCTGTTTGGTTCTTTGTTTCTTCATTCACTTTTTTAGATTCCACATATAAGGGGTGCCTGGGTGGCTCAGTCGTTAAGCGTCTGCCTTCGGCTCAGGTCATGATCCCAGGGTCCTGGGATCGAGCCCCGCATCAGGCTCTCTGCTCGGCAGGAAGCCTGCTTCTCCCTCTCCCACTCCCCCTGCTGTGTTCCCTCTTTTGCTGTGTTTCTCTCTGTCAAATAAATAAAATCTTTTAAAAAAAGATTCCACATATAAGTGGGATCATATGGTATTTGTCATTGTCTAACTTATTTCACTTAGCATAATACTCTCTAGGTTCATCCATGTTGTCACAAATGACAAAATCTCATCCATTTTATAGCTGAGTAATATTCCATTGTATATACATCACATCTTCTTCATCCATTCATCAACTGATGGACACCTGAGTTGCTTCCATATCTTGAATACCGTAAATAATGGTGTAATAAACATAGGGGTGCATGCATCTTTTCAAATTAGTGTTTTCATTTTCTTTGGGTAAATACCCAGTAATGGAATTACTGGATCGTAAGGTAGTTCTATTTGTAATTTTTGAGTAACATCCTTACTGTTTTCCACGGCTGTGCCAATTTACATTCCCACCAAAATGCATGAGGGTTCCCTTTCCTCCACACCCTGGCCAGCACTTGTTATTTCTTGTCTTTTTCGTGATAGCCATTCTGACAGGTGTGAGGTGATAGCTCACTGTGGTTTTGATTTGCATTTCCCTGATGATTAGTGATGTTGAGCACCTTTTCCCATGTTAAGAAATTAAGTCTTGGGGCTCCTGGGTGGCTCAGTCGTTAAGCGTCTGCCTTCGGCTCGGGTCATGATCCCAGGGTCCCAGGATCGAGCCCCGCATCAGGCTCCCTGCTCGGCAGGAAGCCTGCTTCTCCCTCTCCCACTCCCACTCCCCCTGCTTGTGTTCCTTCTCTCTCTGTGTCTCTGTCAAATAAATAAATAAAATCTTTAAAAAAAAATTAAGTCTTGATCATCACTCTTTTCATGTAGGAACACCCATTTTGACAACCCGTTCTGATAACAGAGATGTTCAGCTTTATTGCTAAGAATTATCTGAAGTAGTCATTAAACTGCTCGTGGGTGGACACGGGAGTGGCACAACTGACTTGTGAGTTCCCCCGTTTCTAATGGCGCCTTCTTACTCCTGGGCAGTGAGAGGATTAAATGCATGAACACGTGTTGTACTATGTCAGGGGTCAGTTAAGAAAGCAGGAATAAAGGGTTTTAGCATGGAAAATAGTAGTTTATGGGACTATTAAATGAGGTAGAAAAGACAAGGTCAAAGAAGGTGTCACCAAAGGTCAAGAAAGCAAACACTGGAGACCTCAGCTTGAAGCACCAAGGAAAATTCTTGAAAGGTTACTGGAAAGCTGAAGAATCTCCGAAAATCCCCTCACTCTACCCCCACCTGTCTGCAGCAGTGAAGTATGTGATCCTCATGAATTCTTCGGGAAGCTTCTGTAAATCTCACATCTGCCCATGTGTCCTCGTTGTGTTGCAAAACAGCTTCTTTTCTTCTGCCTTCAAATTTCATGCAAGTTCCTCTCATCAACAAACTCTAAACTGGGACCATACTGAGACAGAGGTTATGGGAAATGTGGCTCTCAGCTTCTCTTTTGCAAAGCCGAAGTCCTAGAAGTGGGAGGTGGTGATGCTGGGTTGAGATCTGGCCCACAGCCGAAGCTCACTAAGTGGTGACCAAAATCACCACCGTCCATGAAGCAGCAGGGACACTGAGCAAGTGCTTAACTTCACAGTGTTTGGAGTACTATTTTTTTCCTACGTTATCTGTCCATTGTTCAGCCTCCCCTTTCCCCTAGTTCATTGTGCAGGGACCAAACAAGGACTCGATGGTCACAATCCTAAAAGTCAAATGCTTAATAAGTCAGTAGTTTAGAAAAACATATGAAAGGATTTATAGGTTTGTGTTAATAAACCCTCACATAAAAGTGAGACTTGAGGTCCAGTCCTGGCTTTGGTGCTAACAACTCTAGGACTTGGGGCAAACTGCTGAACCTTCTAGTAACAGTTTTATTGAAAAATTCAAGAGGCTGTGAAGCTTTGAGAAGAGCACATCATTCCCAAGAGTGCATAACCTCAGTCTCATCAAGGGAACACTAGACAAATGCAAATTGAGGTACATGCTACAAAATGCCTGAACAGTACTCTTCAAAAATATCAAGGTCAGGAAGAACAAGGAAAGACAGAACTGCCATAGATTGGAGGATATTAGGAGACGTGAGAATTAAATGCAATATAGGATCTTGGATTGAATACTGAAAGTGAGAAAGAGTTTTCTTTAGTGGAAAACCTGGCAAAATACAAATAAAGTCTGGAGTTAACAGGATTGTACCATGTTAATTTCTGAATTTTGGTAATTACACCATGATTATGAAAGCTGTTAACATTAGGAGAAGCTGGGTGAAGGGTGTGCAGGAACCCTCTGTACTATTTTTATAACTCTTCTGTAAGTCCAAAATTCTCTCAAAATAAAATGTTAAAATATAAAACTGTGCTACTTAAATAGTACCAAATTTTAATTCATCATTTTCATTGGGCCCTGCAAATTATGTAGGCAGTCCTACATGGACGTCTATGGAGAACTGGATAAAACCCTTCCTGTGACACAAAATAATGAAGCAGCAGCAAAACGATTCCCATGAGCTTGAAGGGAACCTGGAAGGAGCAGAGATAGGCGCTTCTCCAACCGAACGGGTCTTGAGGACAGGAATAAGAATGGCTCTAGGCCAATGACTAAAGACCAGATGAGACAAATAGATACCTCAGCTGATGATGGCTAAGAAATATAACAAAAACCTGATTCTGAACCCTCTCCTCAGCTTTGGCAATGTAAAGACAACTAAAACTTAGAATCAATTCTGGATAAAAGGATGAAAATACCCACCCATTGGTATTCTCCCAGACCTATCTCCATTCATGTCCTGGGCTCTTTACTTGCATTCTTGGGAAACTCAAAAGCCTTTAATGACGAAGGCTAAGTTTCTACTCCCAGTGCATGAAGACTCAAAATAGAAATCAAGAGTGACGTCACCAAGATGGCGACATACAGAGTCCTGATTTCACTCGCCCTCACTGTAACTAACAACTATTCCTGAACAAAACACCACCGAAAGAATCCTGGAACACCGGGCTGACGCCGAGGCACCCCCTGCACCATAGAGACCAAGGCAGACGACCTCAGAGGGGTAAGAGCATGACACACACGGACCGCACTGCCCCTTCCCAGACCAGCACAGCACCACAGGGAGAGGCCTCCCCTGGGCCTCAGGTTCCTCCAGTGGGAAGAGAGAGCCCAGGTGACAAGCAGCGCCCCAACACTACGGGTAGCTCCGCGGGAGCCCCTGCCGGGACTGCAGGGGAATCTGAGTGGCACTGAGAAGGGGGCGGGGCTTGCAACAATTCACGCACGCCAGGCCGAGCTCCTAAGTGCAGTGCCCAAGCAGTAGCCCCAACCGCGAGTTTCGCTCAACCACAGAACCACTGAACTTGGCAGGGTGCACGTCTGCCGCACTCGGTCCTCAAACAAGGCGTTCTGCCCACCTTAGAGCCTACTCCGCCCAGGCCGCCACCAGGTGATGAGTCACAGGCGCACGGGCGGCGTGGAGAACGTCTCGGGACCGACCAGAGACCGGCGGGAACAGCTCCAAGCCTGCGCCTGCGCGCCTGAGCTCAGAGATGGGTAGGCGGGGCTGCTGCTCCGCGCAGACCCGGGCATTCATTCATTCATAGCCAGGGCTGAGGGTAGCTGAGGGTAGCTGAGGGTAGCTTCTACCCACTGGAAAGACTGTTTGAAAAATTGGGAGCTTCCGGGAGCGGCCCCACCCCGTCACACCAAGGCCTGGGAACTGAAACATAGCCCCACCCATCACGGGTCCCAGGCCCATCTAACTGGAACGTCTAGTGAGAACACCTGGAGGCTGTGTAATCAAAATAGAAATTCAGTTGTTATAGAAAAATAAAGTAATATTTCTTGCCCAGCTATGTTGGTGTAGACATTTGCACCTGTCACCCGTCAATCTTACAAATTAATTTTACTAATTGAGATTACCAAGTATTCCACCTCAAAGAGGACGAGCAGGATTTTTATCATGGTGAAAGAAGTCATTGCAAACTTAACATATTGTGAGTTAAAATAAATTAGGCTGGAGGAGGTAGCAGGGGAAATTTAAAAAAAATAAATGTTAGGGTGAAGGAAGCAGTGAGCGTGAATGTGGTTAGACCACCACTGTTGCAGAGATAGTCCTCTACTCTACTACATGCAGAAATAGTCTCTAAAAAGTGAGAAACAGGGGCGCCTGAGTGGCTCAGTCGTTAGGCGTCTGCCTTGGGCTGATTATGAGCCCAGGGTCCTGGGATCGAGCCCCGCATGGGGCTGCATCGGGCTCCCTGCTCAGCGGGAAGCCTGCTTCTCCCTCTCCCACTCCCCCTGCTTGTGTTCCCTTCTCGCTGCGTCTCTCTCTGTCAAATACATAAAATCTTTTTTAAAAAAGTGGAAAACAGCTGAATATCTAAGCCTTGCTGGCCAAAATAAAAATGCTACCGTAAAATAAATATTAAAGTATAAAATGATATTATGCTTTAGTAACACTTCGATTTTACCCAGGAAGGGTAAAACACTTCCAAAGTTTTCGATATACTTATGACTATGCCCACAATACTAAATTACTGTTACTGGGTTCAACTATTCTACTTTGCTTATTAAGCAAGAAAGCAAACATTCCAAGTGTGCCACATTTATGTAACTGGATGAAAAATGTTATCATTAATTTTTTAAAAACCACTGTGGATTGCATTAGTAAAAGTGCTGTAGAATTACTCCATTGTAAAGAACAACTTAAGCATCTGTATTAAGAATATCTTAAATGTTGGGCGCCTGGGTGGCTCAGTTGGTTGGGCGACTGCCTTCGGCTCAGGTCATGATCCTGGAGTCCCTGGATCGAGTCCCACATCGGGCTCCCTGCTGAGCGGGGATCTGCTTCTCCCTCTGACCCTCCACCCTCTCATGCTCTCTGTCTCTCATTCTCTCTCTCTCGCAAATAAATAAAATCTTAAAAAAAAAAAGAATATCTTAAATGTTTATTCATTGTATTTATTTGTAAAACAAGACGACATAACAAATATAAACTTACTTATCAAAAACTAGTCTTATGAACAGGCATTTAAAATCTTTAACATTGGATGAATACAGTAATGGAATGAACCTGTGAAATTTTGAAGGCAGAAAAGGTCTAATTTAGTTTAAAATAAAATATGAAGCACCTTTGTGAAATTTATTTTGCTCAATCAGTGTGATTGTAAAGAAGCTGTGTGTAAAAAAAATAAAAATAAAAATAAAGAAATCATGTATATAATTTTATAATTCAAACCATGGGAATCATTTTAAACACTTTCTTAAAAAAAATGGGTTTATAAACTATGCTAGCCAATACAGCACCCACTATTCACATACGGTTATCTAAATTTAATTTTTAATTAGCTAAAATGAGGTAAAATTTAAAATTTAGTTCCTCTAATTTTTTTAAAGATTTTATTTATTTATTTGACAGAGTGAGAGAGAGCACAAGCTGGTGGCGGGGGGGTGGGCAGCAGAGGGAGAGGGAGAAGCAGACTCCCCGCCAAGCAGGGAGCCCGACGTGAGGCTCCATCCCAGAACCCTGGCTGGGATCAGGACCAAGCCAAAGGCAGACCCGTAACTGACCAACTCACCCAGGCAGACACTTACTTAACCAACTGAGCCACCCAGGCACCCCCACATGTGGCTCTTAAGCACTTGAGATGTGGTCATTAGAGGAACTAAATTTTGGGACACCTGGGTGGCTCAGTTGATTAAGCATCTGCCTGGGTGGTTGTCGGTTAAGTGTCCCCCTTTGACCTGGGTCCTGATCCTGGGATGGGGCCTCACCCCAGGCTCCCTGCTCTGCGGGGAGCCTGCTTCTCCCTCCCCCTCTGCTGCTCCCCCTGCTTGTACTCTCTCTCTGTCAAATAAATAAATAAAATCTTAAAAAAAAAAAAAAAGCCACATGTGGCTAGTGATTACCATACTGGACAACATAAAGTTATAGAACATTATCAATACAATGGTACTCGACAGGACTGGTCTAACAAATTATATAAGCAACCACCATAATAAAGTCAACCATGTAAATCTTGAAAAATTTTTGTAAATATAAAGTTTTTGTTTTTGTAATTTTGCTTCTAGTCCAGGGACTATTTCAGATAGCACAAAATACAAATCAAATTTGAAATCTGCATATACAGTTTAAAATTTAATCTTGCCTAGAATATAATTTTACTTTTCCATATTAGCTGTATTACCAATAGTGTGTAAAATTATTTGTAAAACTGAATGGTGAAGACAAAGACTATCTTAGATGAATTCATCTGAATAACTCTGGTCAAAACTCTTTTGCCCTGTATGGGAGATTTTTTGACTTGAATTATTTACTTCTTAAGACCACTGTAGGCATAGCCTAAACATATAAAGATATGCATAGAAATACTATAATTTTATTAACCTAAAGGCAGCTAACAACAAATTAATTATTTGGAGAACAGGGTCATAAAAATTATATCTATTATGTCTTAATCTTTCTAAAATTAGTTATACTATATTTCACTAAAATACTCTAAAAATTGAATTTAATTTTCAAAAGACATATCACTTGAAAAAATGTATATATTCTACAAATTGACCACATAAAACCATCCCAAATTACAAGTCACAAAAATAACAAGACTTGTCAACTTTCACACTAATTACTTTGATCAATTTATTACTTTCTTTTGAATTTCTTCTTTGCCTTATCAAAAGAGCAAAGTTAATTAATGTCAACTATCTAAGAAAATCCATGGGTCATAAGCAAATGTGCACAACTAAAGACTGAACTCTCACAAGGAAAAAAACTGTTTTTTGAACAATAACTAAGAATGCGATAAAGCAAATATAACTGAGAACTGTTCCATAGGTTGAAAGCTGAGAGAGAACATTATAACTAACAAAACGTTTCTCTTTTTTCTGACAAAATGCTTCTTAAACACAAATGATCAAACAATGAAATTATACAGTATTTTCTATGGCTAAAACATTCAAGAACTTTAAAGTGCTTAAGCGAAACATAAAATCCTACTCATGAGCAAAATGGAATTATTTTTTTCATTTGCCAATATTCCTGTCAATATACTTCAAGACCACTTTTTTCTAATTGAATTTCTGATCAATATTTTTTTCATCTAAACACTGTAAGATTTAAATTTGTATGCACTTCAACTAGTAGAATCAATCAGAAAAACACAGTAAATACATAAAACCTTCATCCAGACATTTCAGAAACAACAACAACAAAAAACATTCGAATCTGGTCAGATTCTTTTTATTCATAGTGATATATTCTTAAATTTGAATTACTTCAATGGAAACAAAAAGCCTCCTGACATCATTTTCTGTGTTGACTCTTAGAAAACTGCTGTGATAAAATATTATCAGGAGGTAAATAAAAGGATGCTGTTCTTATCAGGAGTAAATCAAAAAACCATAGGTCTCATGCCTAGAAAGCTTGGGTCAAACAATAGGATGTCAATCCTATGAATCCCCTACTGATGGATATTTAAGAAAGCCAACATGGGTGTTTTGGTTATGTGTAAACCATACCTCCCTTCTGAATCAGTGGAGCTTAGACCTCAGATCTCCAGTGACAATTCACTTGACGAATATTGAATGTGTACTACCTACAAATTCCTACACCTGGAATTATGGTCTGCCTATCCAACTATGTCTCTCTACCTCACTATCTATTATGTGTGTCACTGATGCTCAGATCTCATCTATCACTAAGAGCTAAACGTGCTATTCTCATTCTACCTTAAAACAGCAATGGAAACAACCTTTAGGAATTTACTACCATTCCCTTAATCAGAGGTTCTTATTGGAGTACTGCCCATCACTTTGTTCACAAGATGAAACGTTACACATCTTCCTAAAGCAATTCTGTCTGCTGTGTGGGCAGAAAAAGAACATCGGATATTTCTTCAGTTGTGAATGCAGAACTACACCACCACTACGACAAGCTAATTTTGGAATTACAACTTGAGAAACTTACAGGATGATACAACAGTAAAAAAAAAAAAAAAAAGTAGGGTTGGCATTCAAGTACTTCAGTCATTATCTCTTGGCTCTGACTCTGCTGGAGGAGTTGTTGCTGGAAGCCGCTATGCTTTGGATGCGGACTTCTTGAGGTCATATCGAAGACTACGGATGGAGCTATTGATAGCTGTCACACACAACTTCCAGTCATATCCGGTTTCTGAGAGACTGCAAGTCGGGTAGATGTCTTGAAGGAATTCTGGTGGTAAAGCCCGAAAACATAAGTTACTTAGAAATCACTTCTCAGAGAAAAGAATTTATTCAACCTCAGTTCTATTGCTGTGACTATGAAAGGGTCATTAAAACTTTAACTAAAACACATGGAGTATTATAACTATTATTAAATTAGCTGAACAAATCTTTTCATCTAAAAGGGTAACAGGAAATAGCACCATTCTTAAATCACAGTAAAATAAGAGTATCCCATGACCTTGCTACCTAACCAGAATGGAAATCCTCTCCTGTCTTCGATACCCAACGTAAACTTTTCTCATTCTTAAATTTATCAAATTGTTCGTTATATCAAGGCTTGCTAAGGCTTCGTCACACACTACAGGCTGCAATGTCTTTATACTTTTAGAGACAAGAAGCTATAACTGCTAAATATTTTGGTACTGCCTGATTTCTCTCAGACAAGAAAGGAGTCTCTAGATCTTGCAGTTAGAGGAAAATGTCTATAAACGAAGGTAACAGAGCAACATGGCTCAAGGAACACACTTAGAGAGAGCGGGTGGACAGATGAAGGGAAAGGTGGGGAAGAGAGATGTTTTTAACTAGAAGAGCAGAACTGTCCTCGGATACATTTTTAGGTAACTTCCAAAGTACCTCTGAGGCCTTAGAAAGGGATCTGATGAGCACTACAGGCCTGCATTAGTTGGCTACATTAACCTCATTTGTTTTTCAATAAGATTAAGAAGCTGGGAAATCAGGACAATGCCATAAACACAACATAGGTCCAAAATTTTTAGCAAGGCATGTGACAGTTAAAAAGCTTTTATACTCAAAGGACTACTTAATACATCAGTGGTAGCCTGGAAGGAGGCTTTCAGTGGTATGTCCCTGGATTCAGGATCAGGCAGTGTTTTTATGTTTTTATGCTGCCGGCCATCTTTTTTTATTATTATTTTATTTGTATTATTATTATTTTATATTATTTTTTGCTGCCAGACATTTTTATTACCAAGAAAGAAGTTATGGAAAGCAGGCTTGTCCCATCTGCCCAGGACAGTGAAGCTGGGATGGATAACTAAGAGACTGGAAGACAAATACAGCACCCACAAGGCTTTCAACAGGCTGCAACAAGGAGCCTAAAGTGGTTGGTGTTTCCCAAAAAGTGCTCTCTGAAACACTAGTCATGAAGAAGTTTCCTGGGGAAAGAGATTCCGGTTGCGCAAACGAGCAATGCTACCCTCCAGAGTTAGTTCCCACTGAAAAATCCCACAGTAAAGAGACCTGCTGATTCAAAGGTGACAGATGCAGATGCGTTAGTTGGGCTTATAAATGAGGAAGGTGGCAATGCAAAAAACAACAGAAGGTCAGGACTGTGGAGATCTGGAAGGGCTTCAGAGCTAAAGGCATTCAAAACATGTTTTAAAACAGAGTCAAGTGAAATAGATCTTTGGACTAAGGCCCTGGGGGTGCCAAATCAAGAGCTTCCCTAGCCATTTCACTAAAAAGCACCTTATTCATGAAGCACCCATTAACATTCAGCTGTCTTTAAGAAATACTGTTTGGGGGACGCCTAGGTGGCTCAGTCAATTGAACATCTGCCTTTGGCTCAGGTCATGATCCCAAGGTCCTGGGATTGAGCCCTGCATCGGGCTCCTTGCTCCGTGGGGAGCCTGCTTCTCCCTCTACCTGCCACTCCCCCTGCTTATGCTCGCTCTCGTGCTCTCTCTGACAAATAAATAAATAAAATCTTTCAGAAAAAAAGAAACACAGTTTAGGAAATGCTACTCTACACTAACAGGATAAAATGCAGGAGGAATAAATATAAAATCCTACATTTACATTAAAAAAATAGTAACAGTATAAATAGAAATAGCCCAAACACTAACAACATAAGTACTAGATAAACATCAGTATATAGAAGAAAAGATCTAGGGGTCTTAGTTAACCATAAAATTAAAAATGGCAAGTGCCATTTTAGTCTGGATTAATATTGACATTTGTCTTGGCAATGATTTTTTTATTCTGACACCAAAAGCAAAAGCAACAAAAGCAAAAATAAACAAGGAAGCCATCAGCAAAATGAGAAGGCAACCCACTGAATGGGAGAAAAGATTTGTAAATCATATATCTGATAAGGGGTTAATATCCAAAATATAAAATAACTCATACAACTCAACAGGAAAAACACCAACCAACCACATGTTTTAAAATATGGGCAAAAGATCTGAATAGACATTTTCCCAAAGAAGACAAAGAGATGGCCAACAGGTATTTGAAAAGATACTAAACATCATTAACCATCAGGGAAATGTAAATCCAAACCACAATGAGATACCACCTCACCCCTGTCAGAATGGCTAAAATCAAAAAGACCAAGTACTGGCGAGGATGTGGAGAAAAGGGAACACTGTTGCTGGGAATGTAAATCGGTGCAGCCACTATAAAAAAAACAGTAATGGAAGTTCCTCAAAAAATTAAAAATAAAACTACCATACGATCCAGCAAGTCCACCTCTGAGTATTTATCCAAAGAAAACAAAAATGCTAACTCAAAAAGATATAGGCACCCGCCCTGTACACTCTAGCATTATTTATAATAGCCAAGATAGACAACCTAAGTGTCCAAGTGTCCATGGATGGATGAATGAATAAAGAAATTGTGGTGTATACACACACACACACAATTTTTATTCGGCCATAAAAAATAATGAAATCTTGTCATTTGTGACAACATGGATGGACCTTGAGGACATTATACTAAGTGAAATAAGCCAGACAGAGAAAGACAAATACCACATGATTTTACTTACGTGTGGAATCTAAAACAACAACAAAACAACAAGAAGATACAGAGAACAGACAGGTAGTTGCCAGAGGTAGGAGGTAGGGAGAGGAAGAAATGGGTGAAGGGGGTCAAAAGGTAAAAAGAAAAAAAATAATAAAATGAATACATATTACAACATGTATACACATAGGAAGGAAGGAAGGAAGGAAGGGAGAGAGGGAGGGAAGGAGAAAGGAAGGAGGGAAGAGAAAGAATGACCTCTTTGCAGGAACAATTTTCAGAGACAGCATGTTTATCAAAAAAATAAAATTTAAAAATTAAATTAAAATTAAAATGGCAAGTGCCATTTTAGACTGCATTAACAGCCTAAAAGGAAATAGTACCATTGTATTCTGGGTTACCTTGAGAACATCTGAAGTTATTCACTGAATCAGATCATGAAAGATGAGGAAAATATTTCTATGAGGACTTACTGAAGGAAATGGAGATATTTACCTGTAAAAGTGTAAGACTTAGTGGGGAAAAGGTTGTGAATAACACTTATTTTCTCAAATTCTCATGCTTCCATGTAGAGGGATCTCCAAATTGGAAAGTTTGAAAAAACTGTATGTATGATTAAAAAATAAAGCTGATATTTTTATCTCCACCTGCCAGATTCTAGCGGCTGTCTCTCACTTGGTTCTGAACTTGAAAGTGCGGGGAGAGGGTGTATTTACTATCTCCTAGTGCTCCAGCAGGAAGTAATAGCTGTCTCTACATACTTGAAGGCCTATCATGTGAAAAGTAACTGGATCTACCCTATTTAGCTCTGGAAGGGAGAAGTAGAACAAATGTGTATTACATGCAGGGAAGTAAATTTTGAGTCACTTGGAGGAAAAACTTTCTCATGAATTAGAGCCCCTTTAAAATGTATTGGATTGCTGGAGGTAAGAGAAGATGGTGACGGAGTAGGAGGACCCTAGGCTTGTCTCATCCCATGAACACAACTAGACAGCTATCAAATCATCCTAAATACCCCAGAAATCAACCTGAACACTGACAGAACAAACCCCACAACTAAAGGAAGAGAAGAGGCCACATGGAAGAAGGTAGGAAGTGTGGGGATATGGTTTGGGGAGAAGTGGATCGCAGGTGTTATAGAGGGGAGGGAGTTGTGGTTGCAGAAAGAGAGAGAGGAGCACACAGGGGAATGATGCACAAGAAGAAGACGGGCTGAATTTCCCGAGTGTTTGCAATCAGCAGGGATTAAAGCCTGGAGTTTTAAAGGTCAGCAGGCTTGGCTGGGATAGAGCCCAGAGGGCACTGCACTACTCCAGGGGGGTAAGGCAGGCAAACAACTCAAGGGCAGATGGTGTGGAAAGAGTGATTTGAAGACTGCCTGGAGCACACAGGGGGTAGATTACTCACTCTTCTTGGAGCACTGTCCCTGAGAGGCAGCGTTCACAGAGATGCCTCTCTGAGAACAAAGGACCTGGCTGGTGCCATTTCCCTCCCCCGCCCATCAGCATAAATATAGAGCCACCCGTGGGAAGCAGCACAGGGAGGACACTGGCTGCCTAACTTGCTTACACCAAGCCCCATCCCACCACACTCTGGCAGGACTGCCCTTCTCCGTCAAGCTTGCCTCTGTCCCAGCCCAGGGGGGGCCCTTCCCCAGAAACCAGCAGAAACCCCTGCCCACACCACGGCTCCCAACCAGAGAGCTCTGCGGGGCTTCAGTTCTAGTGGAAGCAGTATCAGGTCTCATTGAACAAGCAGATCATAGCACACCTAGTTAAAACTCACCACATTCTGGCCAAAGACCAACCACAGCCCACTGCAAGCAAGGAGAGCCTCTGCAGATGACTGGCCTGAGGGACAGAGCAGCCAAAACACAGCAGCAGAGTGCACACAGCACACACCAGAGACACCCCGTGAAGCACCAGGCCCTGGGCTTTACATGACCACTTCTTCATAAAGCCACACTCTCAGAAGCAGGAAACATAACTGGCTTTTCTAACACAGACAAGAAGACAGAGACTTAGACAAAATGCAAAGACAGAGGAATTCATCGCAAACGAAAGAGCAAGATAAGGCCATGGCCAGAGATCTAAGTAACACGCCTGATGGAGAATTTAAAGCAACAATCATAAGGATACTCACTGGGCTAGAGAAAAGAATGGAAGGCATCAGGGAGACCCCTACCACGGAGATAAAAGAGTTAAAAAAAGAATCCGTCAGAAATGAAGAATGCAATAAATAAGATTGGAAACAGGCTTGATGCACTGAACAGCAGGCTGGAAGAAGTGACAAAGTGACAAAGACAAGAAAGGATCAGAGAAAATCTCCAGAAACAATGCCAAAACAAGTAATAAAATGGCACTAAATACATATCTATCAATAATCACTCGGAATGTAAATGGACTAAATGTTCCAATCAAAAGACCTAGGGTGTCAGAATGGATAAATAAGCAAGACCCACCTATATGCTGCCTGCAAGAAACTCATTTTAGACCTAAAGACACCTGCAGATTGAAAGTGAGGGGGTGGGGCACCTCGGTGGCTCAGTCACTAAGTGTCTGCCTTCGGCTCACATCATGATCCCAGGGACCTGGGTCCTGGGATCGAGCCCCACATCGGGCTCCCTGCTCTGCAGAAAGCCTGCTTCTCCCTCCCGCGCTCCCCCTGCTTGTGTTCCCTCTCTCACTGTCTTTCTGTCAAATAAATAGAATCTTAAAAAAGAAAAAGTGAGGGGATAGAGAAACATTTATCATGCAAATGGACATCAAAAGAAAGCCAGAGTAGCAATAGTCCTATCAGACAAACTAGATTTTTAAACCAAAGACTATAACAAGAGATGAAGAAGGCCACTATATCATAATAAAGGGGACAAACCAACAAGAAGATCTAACAACTATAAATATTTATGCACCCAACATGGGAGCACCAAAATATATAAAATAGTAACAAACATAAAGGAACTCATTGATAATTATACAATAATAGTAGGGGACTTTAACACCCCAGTTACATCAATGGCAGATCATCTAAGCACAAAATCAACAAGGAAACAATGGCTTTGAAGGACACACTAGAACAGATGGACTTAACAGATCTATTCAGAACATCCCATCTTAAAACAGCAGAATACACATTCTTTTCAAGGGCACATGGGACATTATCCAGAATAGATCACATATTAGATCACAAATCAGGCTTTAACCAATACAAAAAGACTGAGATCATACCATGCACATTTTCTGACCCCAACACTATGAAACTAGAAGTCAATCACAAGAAAAATCTGGAAAGACCATAAATACATGGAGGTTAAATAACATGCTACTAAAAAAATGAACGGGTCAACCAGGAAATCAAAGAAGAAATTTTAAAAAATACATGGAAACAAATGAAAATGAAAACACAATGGTCCAAAACCTCTGGGATGCAGCAAAAGCAGTTGTAAGAGGGAAGTTTACAGCAATACTGGCCTACCTCAAAAAGCAAGAGAAGTCTCAAATATGCAACCTAACCTTACACCTAAAGGAGCTAGAAAAAGAACAATAAACAAAACCTAAATCCAGCAGAAGGAAGGAAATAATAAATATTAGAGCAAAAATAAATGATATAGAAACTAAAAAACAATAGAACAGATCAATGAAGTCAGGAGCTGAGTTTTTGAAAAAAGTAATAAAATTGATAAACCTCTAGCCAGACGCATCAAAGAGGAAAGAGAAATGACCCAAATAAGTAAAATCACAAATAAGAGAGGAGAAATAACAACCAACATCACAAAAATACAAACTATCATAAAAGAATATTAAGAAAAACTACATGCCAACAAATTGGACAACCTGGAAGAAACGGATAAATTCCTAGAAACCTATAAACTACCAAAACCAAAACAGGGAGAAATAGAAAACTTGAACAGATCGATAACCAGCAAAAAAAAAAAAAAAATTGAACCGGTAATAAAAAATCTCCCAATAAACAAAAATCCAGGACCAGATGACGTCACAGGTCAATTCTACCAAATATTTAAGGAGTTAATACCTATTCTTCTCTAACTATTCCAAAAAGTAGAAAAGGAAGGGAAACTTCCAAATTCATTCTATGAGGCCAGCATTACCTGATACCAAAACAGATAAAGATTCCACTAAAAAAGAAAACTACAGGCCAATATTCCTGATGAACCTGGATGCAAAAATTCTCAATAAAATACCAGCAAACCGAATGTTTCCTGAGGCAAGGGAAACAAAAGCAAAAATAAACTATTGGGACTTCATTAAAATAAAAACTTCGGCACGGTGGAGAAAACAATCAAACTAAACTAAAAGGCAACCTATGGAATGGGAGGAGATATTTGCAAATGACATATCTGATAAAGGCTTAGTATCCAAAATATATAAAGAACTTATAAAACTCAACACCCAAAAAACTGAATAATCCAAATAAAAAATGAACAGAAGACATGAGCAGCCACTTCTGCAAAGAAGACATCCAGATGGCCAACAGACACATGAAAAGATGCTCAACATTACTCATCATCAGGGAAATACAAATCAAAACCACACTGAGATATCACCTCACACCTGTCAGAATGGCTAAAATCAACAACATAAGAAACAACGAGTGTTGGTGAGGATGTGGAGAAAGAGGAACCCTCCTACACCATTGGTGGATATGCAAATTCGTGCAGCCACCGTGGAAGACAGTATGGAGGTTCCTCAAAAAGTCTTTTAAAAAGTTAAAAATAGAAGTACCCTAGGATCCAGCAACTGCACTACTATTTACCCAAAGTATACAAGAACGCTAATGCAAAGGGGTACACGCACCCCAATGTTTATAGCAGCATTACCTGCAACAGCCAAATTATGAAACCAGCCCACATGTCCATCAACTGATGAATGGATAAAGAAGAGGTGGTGTATATATATACATTGGAATGTTATTCGGCCATAAAAAAGAATGAAACCTTGCCATTTGCAAGGACATGAAAAGAACTACAAAGTATTACGCTAAGCAAAATAAGTCAGTCCAAGAAAGACAAATTCTACTCATATGTGGAATGCAATAAACAAAACAAATGAGCAGATGGAAAAAGAGAGAGAGAGCGAGAGAGAGGCAAACCAAGAAACAGACTCTTAACTATAAAGAACACAGTGATGGTCACCAGAGGGGAGGTGGGTGGGGGATGAGTGAAAAAGGTGATGGGGTTTAAGGAGGACACTTGTCCTGATGAGCACCGGGTGAAGTATTTAAGTGCTGAATCACTACATTGTACACCTGAAACTAATATTACACTCTATGTTAACTAAGTGCAATTTAAATAAAAACTTAAAATAAATAAATAAATAGAAACAAACTTTTAAAAAATGTAGTGGATTGCCATCAATGGAAGTGTTCGAACTGAGGGGAGGCAACTATATGTCAAAGCTGAGATCAAATTCCTGCTCTGGGGGAAAAGTTGTATTAGAGGATGTTTAATGTACTTCCTAGTGCTAAGACTTTACCGTTCTGTAATAGGCAGAAATGGATGGGAGGGTATAGGAGTAAGGGTTGTTCACTGATTGCAAATCTGCAGCCCACTAACCTTCTCCATGTAAACCATTCTCTAAGGAGCCCTTAAGTGACACTGAACTCTCATCAGAGAGCATCAAATAATAGTTTCTTCTGTGAAATCAATACCTTTGGCTAGTAGACATATTTACTTTTGACTACTAATTTCCAGAATAAAATCTTAGAATAGGAAATTATATTAGAGGGGCGCCTGGGTGGCTCAGACGGTTAAGCGTCTGCCTTCGGCTCAGGTCATGATCCCAGAGTCCTGGGATCGAGTCCCACATCGGGCTCCCTGTTCCTTGGGAGCCTGCTTCTCCCTCTGCTTCTCTCTCTCTGTCTCTCATGAATAAATCAATAAAATCTTAAAAAAAAAAAGAAATTATATTAGAATAGAAGAAAAAACTGGCTTATTCAGTCAGTGGAATACCAATCAGCAGTTAAAATGCATGAACTAGATCTCAAAAACATCATGTTGAATGATAAAAATTTGCAAAAGGATACATACTATATATCCCCATTTATGTATATTAAAACAACTATAGAACGACATTATATATTATTTATGGATCTATCAACATAGGTAGCAAAAGCATAAAATATGCATGGGAATGGTACATCTAACTCCAAGACTGTGGTTACTTCTGGGGAGAAAGACAGGGGAAAGGGATGATGATGAGTTTTCATTATATCAGTAATGTTTTATTACTTAAAAAAATAACCTACAGCACAAAAAGCAAAATATCTATATCTGTACTCCCAATAAACAAAAATCCAGGATCAGATGACGTCACAGGTCACAGGTGCTTATTATATTACTGTATCATTTTCTGTACATTTTTGTGTGTTTAAATTATACTGAACCAATACTTCTAAAGAAATTACGTTGGAGGCTATAATGCCCAGTCCGCCTATGAGTGCAGGAATCGCCTCTCCTCTCTGGTCACTCAGCCTTTGTTCTGACTCTTTTTGTTCTCCAAGTTCATTTTATCCTTCTATTAAAGTAAAACATGCTTTCTGGTCAGATTCTCCTCCTTGGGCCTGGCTCTGCCCACACCGCTAGGAAAGCGATGATGATTCTATCACATTCTCTCTGCTGAAATAACTCACATGGCTGCCCTTCTACACAGGAATAGAACTTTGAGTCTTATGGGAAATTTGTTAAAATATGCCCCATGTGGATAGTATGTCAAACTCGTACTGAGTATTTTTTACTACAAAAGACATCTTCTCGATTTGTAATATAATTCAATAAGGGATAAAAGAAAATGAAATGCATAGAATAATATCTCTAGTCCACTTTTAAGGAACTAATATATTCCAGATATTTAAAGAACTATAAAAGTCACCTTTTACTCACATTTACAATTTTTTTTTTTTAGAATGGGGCACCTGGGTGGCGCAGTCAGTTAGGCATCCAGCTCTTGGTTCTGGCTCAGGTCATGATCTCAGGATGGTGAGATCGTGCCCTACATTGGGCTCCACCCTCGGGGCGGGGAGAGGGGGGGAGTCTGCTTCTCTCCTTATCCCTCTCCCTCCGCCCCTCCCTGCTCCTTGCATGTGCGCACATGCACCCTTTCTCTCTCTCTCTATCTCTCAAAACTAAATAAATAACTCTTTTCATTTTTTTTTAACTAGAAAGATAATATTTCTTCTATAAACACCTTCATTTCCAAATTGGTTACAAAGTCTGTGTTCTTTTTTTACCATAATATAAGAGGAATTAGGTTTTGGTTTTTTGCCTGGTGGGTTAGCTCAGTGATGTCCAAATTGCCAACTGTGACCAATTATTAGGTCGTGATATCATTGGCGGCAGCAATTTTAAAAAATGTAATACAGGGGCGCCTGAGTGGCTCAGTTGGTTAAGTGTCTGCCTTTAGCTCAGGTCATGATCCCAGGGTCCTGGGATCGAGCCCCACAGCGGGCTCTCTGCTCAGTGGGGAGCCTGCTTCTCCTTCTCCCTCCGCCTGCCGCTCCCCCTGCTTGTGCTCTCTCTTTCTCTCTCTGTCAAATAAATAAATAATCTTTTTAAAAAGTGTAATAGAATAGAAACCACTGGAACGTAATTCTCATAGAAATAATAAGCATTGTGAAGCTGTTGCTTGCGTTTTTAAAAACTCATACATACATGTACTGAGTCACAACATAAACTGTATTTTTTACTATGAGTTGCAATAAAAAAAAAAAGACAAGTTTGAAAACAAGTGGATTAGACGATAGCAATTGCTTACAGAAGGCACTGTAAGCCAGGCCTCTTTAGTTTAGTCTGAAATACAAAGTGCTCACATTTGTTGGGTATGTGTGATATGAAGGCAGGAACCAAAGAAGAACCAACTAAGATCAGGCTGGGGCTCAGAATCTCTCTTTGCTGGGGACCAGTGACACAAGTAAGAAATATTCTGCTTCCTGCTTTGTCCAAATTTAAATTTTCACAGAATCGCTTTTGGAAGCTGTATTACTTCCTCTATATACGTCACAGATAAAGACTGCACTGGGCTCATGTGCACAAGAAAAATCTAGCCAATTAACCTGCTGTGCTATTGTTGACACTTGGGCAAATTGACAAAGCCCAGCAGCTTCGACCTTGATCCTCAGTAAACAAAGGTGTCTGAGTTTCCATAAGCCTGGCAAGACAGAGCAATTAGCCCCGAGAACCCAAAACCTGAAGAAACACAATTCATGAAACCACTCCTTGTTATACCCTAAGGAGGGAATTAGTAAGATCTCCATCTCTCCTCAGAACACATACAAACTGAATGGATTGTAGTTTCTGCCCCTCTGTAATGTAATTTGCTTTTTATTTATTCTCACATACTCAACATGGAACCAACCTCGAAGAGCGTTAATCGTATTCGGGTTAAGGGCATACATGCCATACCCCAGATTGCCATAGACGTTACTTTTTACCAAGACTTCCTCTGTGAACAGGTTGCGAATAAGGTATCTGGCTGCCAGCTCTGGGCGAGACTTCCCTTTGGCTATATTCAGTACGGAATGTGGCAACTGTATATTTCTACCTGGATTTCCAAGATATTCTAGAAGCAAAAGAGAAAGAAGATGTCAATTTTCATGGCAGACGTTAGGTTCAAGTTTGTTTATTTTTTTTTTTAAGGCTTTAAGAGAAAGGTTGATTTTTCTGATTTTTTTAGGCTCCAGAATTCGAGAAGGTAAGAAAATTAATCCCTTAGGTTTTTAGCATATCATGAGATAGCATGAGAAATGAAACAAAAATCACTGCTGATGTGATTGCACATGCTCTGATTGTTCGGGCAAACGACTCAGTGTTCTGTTACCTTTCAGGACAGAACGAGTTTGAACATTATGTTTAGTAACAAATTCTAAGTAATTTCAATGCCCTCTTGTCCTCTTTATAACAAAGCCTTGTTCAAAAAGAAGCAACAAGATTCTTACTGAAATATTTATAATTTTTAAGAAGTAGGTTTTCTGTTAGGTATTAAAGTCATCATTTAAGAATCAGCAAACTCAGCTATCATATTTTAGTTAACTTACTTGAACTGAAAAATAAATTTTAAGCCTATTTTCATTCCTCAACTCCACAGCCTAATCATCCCCATCTCTCCTCAGTCCTAGTGGTTCAAATTAACCACATTTTAAAATGTCCTATTTTATATACAATAAAGAATTATTTGTTGGAGAAAATATGTTAGAGAAATACAGTATGATTCTTACAAGTCAATAAGCATATTTTTCATCTTGGAACATTCATCATTTAATGGGTGACCATATTAATTACTGAATCCCCCAGATCCAACATTTACCAAGAGACACTGAATTATTTAAAAGTGCACTTAGTGGGTCCAAAGACTTCACTCTAGAAGATTAACCCAGCAGTATTTATCAAGGTCAGAAAAAAAAAGGTTAATACTCTTTAACCTGGTAATTTCAATTTGGAGAACCTAACTTAAGGATCCAAGGGTGCCTGGGTGGCTCAGTTGGTTAAGTGTCCGACTCTTGATTTCAGCTCGGGTCGTGATATCAGGGTCTTGGGACTGAGTCTCGCATCCAGCTCCATGCTCAGTGCAGAGTCAGCTTGTCCCTGTCCCTCTGCTCCTCCCCCTACTTGCATGCTCTCTCTCCCCCTCTCTCTTTCTCTCAAATAAATAAAAGAATAAAACATTTTTTAAAAATAACACTGAGTCTTCTAGTTCATGAACATGGGATATCTATGTATTTAGGTCTTCCTTAATTTATTTCAACAATATTTTATAGTTTTCAGAAAGCACATCTGGCACTTCTTTTGATAAATTCATCCCTAAACATTTTAATTGAACATCAGGCTCCATGCTCAGTGGGGAGTCTGCTGGAGATTCTCGCTCTCCCTCTCCCTCTCCCCCTCTTCCCGCTTGCTCACACTCTCTCTCTCAAATAAATAAATAAATCTTAAAAAAAGAAAAGAATCTAAAATATGTACAAAGCTACACAAATGAATTTTTTGACAGCATGATTTGTATGACTGATAATCCCCTCCCCAACAAATCCCCTCCCCTGCAAAAAAAGAGGAAGGTAGTTAAATAAATTAGGGTATACTTACTCAATTGACTATTATATAGCTGTTAAAAGCAATGATCATAAACAATGGAGATTCTTTATAAAAAACATACACATACCATGTTTAAAAAGAAGAGTGAATATATAGAGACTATAATGTTTTAAAAGGTAAGAAAAAAACTAGAAGAAAATTAAAATGTCCACAATAGTTTTTTACGGTATCTTGATTGTGGGAGCTTTTCTTCCCTGCTGGACTTTTTCCACTTTTTCAAAATAAAATGGTGTAACAGAAAATACACAAACTGGGCAGCTGCCTGGCTCCCAATTCACTTAGTTGGCCCTATCTCCTGGTTCTAGACCTGTGACTTAAGTGCTCCAAATCAGATTCTTTGTCCTAGGAGTCTGAGCAGTGACGAGAGGAAACTAGATCCTAGAGCTCATGCAAGATGCAGACAGAGCCCCACAGACCTCAGGGCCAGTTGCCACAATCTTAGGGTTGGCGGTTTGGCTCCTGCCTTTGGCTCGGTTGGTTTGTTCTCTGCTTCTTTAAATCTAGGAGCTATTTGTCCACTGATTTTTGTTATGGTTGAATTGGGCCAGAGTTTGTTTCTATGGCATACAACCTGAACAAATATAGTAGTTATATTGATTTTATAATGGAAAAAATACAAAGATGCATCATTTAAATAATTTCATTTGAACAGGTTCACAGGTAATATGCTACTGAGGGTTGACAGGGGGGCAGGAGAGAGACAGAAAATAGTTTTGCCAGCTCAGATGCCACTAAACCCCAGCACACTGAGGAGGAGGCGCCGGGAAGCATGAGTGGCAGATGACACCGTCACCTACGGAACCCACTGCCACTTGATACTAATGAAGTAGGATGTGCCTCCAGCAGACAGCGAGCAGTGGGGGCAAAATGTTCTGAGGAATGGGATTCATTAATTCACACAAAAACTCTTTAAGGAGCACCCGCCACGTGTCAGGCACAGAGAGAGCAAGACCCCTGAATTGCTTCTGGCTCCACCAGCTGTAGCTCCTTCTCATGCCTAACGTGAGAGCTCACACGGGTTGAAGGAATCGACCGAGAGCTGCTTTCCGAAGGAAAAATAGCAGATTTAGCTTAATGTTCAAAACGATCAGTCTCAGGGGCACCTGGAGGGTGCAGTCACTTAAGTGTCCGACTCTTGGTTTCAGCTCAGGGCTGATCTCAGGGTCGTGAAATCGAGCCCCGCGTTGGGCTCCGCACTCAGCACGGAGTCTGCTGGAGATTCTCTCCCTCTGCCCCTCCCCACTGAGCGCGCGTGCTCGCGCGCTCTCTCAAATAAATAATAAATAAATCTCTCTCAAATAAATAAAGTTTAAAAAAAAAACTATCGGTCCCAGAACTAGGTATCTGTATTTCATTAACTCATTAATATAAGAGATTAAGTTGTTTAGATTTCTCATCATGAAAAACGTCAAACATACTTGAAAGTAGAACAGTACAATGAGGCCCACAACCGCATCACCCAGATTCGACATTTATCATCAAGAGAACTTATTTTAATAACTCACCCAGTGCTTCATAAGATACCAGTGAATTCTCCATGGAAGGTTCTTTAATTCTTTGATGGCAAACACTGCTGTTCCACTGAGAATTCCCTTTTCTTGTTTCTGAGGCAGCTGTTGGCCGAGATAACTGGGAACTGCTTTCACTGCCTTTGCCACCCCTTTCATGGTTCACATCTGCAGACGCTGGAATGCCAAGACTGGTAGGGCCTTTAATGTGGCCACCAGCTTTCTGCTGAAACACAACATTGTGTCTGTACCCAAAGTCCCCTCATGAGAAAATATGACATGCTCCATCATCTACCAGGGCCCCCCAGGTTGGTAGGGAAGCAACTATCTCTAACAAGGTCAGAAAAAGCCCACGGATATCGTGCACTGTGATAGAAGAAGGAGACGTGTGGCTTATTCCTCAAGCAGCCGTGATGCGCTGCCTCTTGGAGGGCTCGGTAGCTTTAGCTAATGATAACTGCTGGCGCAAAATAAGGGCTTAGTAAACGTTTCAGGAATAAACGAATAAATGAGTCTCTTCAAGATGACAACTTCAGTTTTTGGTTTTTTCTTAAATGTTCTTGTTTGTTTTCTCTTTCCCTAGTGGCTAGAGACTCTAGGGATCTCTAAAGATCCTGGGGATCTTTTTTTTTTTTTTTTTAAGCTTGCTTGAGACCCACTTTCTTGGCATATTTAACCAGAATCTCTGGTGAAAGGAGTGGGAGAGCTCAGGCATTAATGACTTTCTTTAAAAGTGTCTCCCATGATTCTAATATATACCTAGGGTTGACAACCACTATTCTAGGTCGGGGCTTCTCAGAGGGCTATGGGCACACAAATCACCTGGGGGTCTTGCTAAAATGCAAATTCTGCCTCCATGAGTCTAGTGTGGAGCTCAAGACTCTGCATTTCTCACAAGCTTTCCTGCGGTGCTGCTGGTGCTGCTGGTCCGTGGACCCACTGTGAGTGGCAAGGACCCGTCCCTCTCCTAGTCAAGCACACAGCAGGTATTTGGCAGATGCCAAATTCTGACGCCTAAGCAAATATGCAAATTACCATTTTCCAGGCAGTATCATAATTTTACATTCAAATGTTTAGGGTGCAATTTTTGTAGGATATAAAAGGGAAAGTGAAAAATAAGCAGATTTGGTTTCAGACAGATGGTGCTTGAGCTATCACTGAAATCAAGCCGTTCACCAGGAAAACATAAGCTCAGCTACAAATATTCTTGGCAAATAGTTCCATGCACTTACTCTCAAGATGCAGGACTGACTAGACATGGCGAGAATAACATGGGTTTTCAGAGAGGTGGGTAGAAATGAGAAATTGTTAAGTTCAATGCTTCAACAGGAGAAGGCAATAGACATGACTCTCCACTGCGGGCCCATTCGTGTTAAAAAAAAAAAAAAAATCTCTAATGCTCTTTCAAGATAGAATGGATGTGAGAAGAGCCAGATTCCTGTTTGCCATGTAACTACAGAAAGTATAAGATATCGGTGGTAGCTGAACCTCACGGCCAGCATGATGTCCACCAGGTTCTGCCATCACTGAAAGCGGACAAGGACAGAAGCGCCTGCCTTCACTCCCGTGCCACAGTCTGCTCTTCTCAGCGGTACTCAGTGAGATACTGAAAAAGATTTGCCAAACATCTCTGGAGCTGAAAACTCTTTCCTGGTATACCCCATGGCTTCAGATATACTGATTGTAACATTCCATTTGATTTATTTTCTCTTTAGGATATTTTTATGGAGCATAAATGTCAAAGAGTAAAATAAATAGGCAGAGACCATACACTGCCCCTAAGTTAAATAAACAAGATTTTGAGCACCCGGCTCAAAATCTGTGTGTGTGTCATGCTCTCCACTCGGGAACTGTATACAGTATGCACTTATACAGCAGTGACCATATTTAAATAAAAAATAACTTACTGGTGCTGTGTTGGCTTCGGCACACAAAGAGTAGATCAGAGAATTGATATCGGCAATACAGGTTTTCCAATCTTTTCCACATTCACGCAAATCATGGTTAGGAAAATTTGTTGCCAGATGTTCTGCAAATAGTGAAAGCATTCATGAAAATTTTTTAAAAAGAAAAAAACCCAAAAGAATTGACAAGACATTTTTTTATTGAAAATACTGACATTTTCTATTTTGAATTGCTGCTCTTTTCTCTCTTTCTGAGAGTTGAGAAATTCTACTCAAAGAGGATGCTTTGCTGAATATCTCACTTCTTCTAATGTGCAATTCCCCTATCAAACACTGACGTAGGGAGCCACTAAGGAGGTTTTGGTGCTTTTATTAAACTAAGAACAGATACTAAATTTAAATCTTAGCCAAAAAGGCTGAGAAGCGATGAGGTTATGGGGCTTTTTAAAAAAAGAGTATAACAGAAAGTCAACTATTTCTGGGTGCTAATGCCATTGAATAGCCCTGTGGATATATTAAAACTAAAAAGGAAACCTGTAAGCAGAAAATGGTGTTATTGCCAATATTCTTAGACCGGGGTATATTTATTTGTGCACACTACATGTCTATCTTCCCCAGAAGCTATTCCTTCTGCCTAGAATACCCTTCCTATTTATCTAGCTAAGGATTCCAAATCTAGCTCAAATGTTTTGTCCCTAGTAAGCCTCCCTTAATGCCCTCAAAGTAGTTGCTCTGCTCTCTAAGCTTCTACAACATTACTGCCCTGGATTGGGATTGATCTGTTTCCCTCAACAGTCCCTTTCTAGACTGTGAACTCCTTGAGGGCAGAAATACTTAATTCATTGTTGTGGTCTCAGTGCCCATGAGTTCTACAACCTTCATCCAAATCTCTGGAAGGCGGGAAGGCAGGAGGCCAAAATGGATTAATCATGACATTCTATTTCTGTGTTGCCAGTTGGTAGCACCAAAGTGTGTTTTATTCTCCTGCATTTTTTTTTTTTGGCTTTTTCTTTATTTTTTAGTACCAAGCTTGAGCACTGATGAATTGATTTAGTTCTAGCCATAAGCAGCTATAATCAATAAAGCTTCTCTTATTCCATTAGTCTATGGACAAATGGCATTCTTTACAAGTTGTTACCCATTATGTAATATTAAATTACAAAATCAGGGTCAGGCAGGTGAAAAACAGCTCTAAGATTTACACAGACTTCATCATTATCTCTTAAACTACCAATAACATTCATCAGATGACCAAATGATGATAAAAACAAGATTTCATAATGACTTTACATACCTCTTATTGCAGCCATTTTGTTTGGGTCTAGAGGTTGGCGGCCTTGGGAATTGACACCTACCCAACTGTGCATCAGAATTTCCTTGGAGAACAAAACATGAACCAAGTAGCGGGCTGCATGCCTAGGATGGTTCTTCTTTTGTGCAGTCACCAAATTAACATTAAGCACCCTGACATTCCTTTTCGGATCACCAAGATAGCCTTTTAAAACACAGGGAAAAAGTAAAATCTTTGTTTTCTCATGCAAGGCTACCATGAAAGTGCCCAAGAAAATTAAACTAATTGATTTCTAATTCACTAATTTCTTTTAAGATTTTATTTATCTATTTGACAGAGAGAGAGACAGTGAGAGAGGAAACACAAGCAGGGGGAGTGGGAGAGGGAGAAGCAGGCCTCCCGCCGAGCAGGGAGCCCGATGCAGGGCTCGATCCCAGGACCCTGGGACCATGACCTGAGCCGAAGGCAGATGCTTAACGACTGAGCCACCCAGGCGCCCCATCTAATTCACTAATTTCTACTTGGATGAATTTTTTCCTGTACTTCTCTCTTCCATAAATGGGTCTCTTTGATGCCATCTGCATAACTGTTAGCATTTTTCACCTTTGCTAGCTAGCAAGTCTTGAATTTTCTGTACTTGAACTAGTCATTTCATTGTCTTGAATAAATTCAATTCTTAGGCCAAAGATACATATGCAAACATGTTGCTCTGAGATCCCACTGCTCCCTTTTACAATCTAAAAGTACACTCAGAGCTATATTACTGAGTATATGTTCCTTGAAGATAATCTGGAAAGTATGGGTGGGCATAATTAAGAAAATTTTGAAATAGCTAGCATTTATTGAGTAACTACTTATATAAGGCGCTATGCTAAATAGTTTGCATCTATAAGCTCGGTTTCATCATCATAACAACTTATTCCCACTTTAAAGAGGAAACTGAGGCCCACAGAAGGTAAGGCATTTGAACAAGATCACAGAGCCAGTTTTTATTTTTTATTTTTTTAAATATTTTTATTTATTTATTTGACAGAAAGAGACACAGCGAGAGAGGGAACACAAGCAGGGGGAGTGGGAGAGGGAGAAGCAGGCTTCCCGCGGAGCAGGGAGCTCGATGCGGGGCTCTATCCCAGGACCCTGGGACCATGATCTGAGCCGAAGGCAGACGCCTAACGACTGAGCCACTCAGGCGCCCCCAGAGCCGGTTTTTAAATCTGTTTATAAGCCAAGTGCTCTGAACCATTAATCTGCTAATGCCTTCTATTCTTTTTGCTATTTCTTCTTTTTTAAACACAAAATTGAAATCATACTTTATATATAGTCTGAATCCTGCTTTTTCAATTACCATTCTATTTCAGGCATTTCTCCATTTTCCTTAGTTCTTTTTCAAGTCAGCATTCCTATCTTCATGATTTTCCTGACAGATGATATTTATGTTGCACTTAGGTTCTAAGCATTGTGTTAAGAGCTTTCAATGAATTATTCCATTTGAGCCTCACAATTCTATGAAATAGGTACCATGATTTTTGTCACTTCACAGAGGAAGAAACAAATACTTAGGTTAGAGAAGTGGTTGAAGATCACATGGTTAGTGGGCGCCTGGGTGGCTCAGTTGGTTAAGCGACTGCCTTTGGCTCAGGTCATGATCCTGGAGTCCCGGGATCGAGTCCCGCATCAGGCTCCCTGCTCGGCGGGGAGTCTGCTTCTCCCTCTGCCTTCTTCCCTCTCGTGCTCTCCTGTCTCTCATTCTCTCTCTCTCAAATAAATAAAATAAAATAAAAAATCTTAAAAAAAAAAAAAATCACATGGTTAGTAAGACACAGAGCTGGGATTTGAACCCAGACAGTCTGACTCGGGAGCCCCTGCTCTTAACCATTACGCTTTACTGTTTCATACACCATGGATATACCGGGAGTTACTTAACTAACTCCCTATAGCTGCTTACTTGGTTGTTTCCAATTTTTCATGATTCTGTAAAGAACATTCCTGTACCAAAATTTAAATACAAATCTTTTTTATTGATTAAATCTTCAGATATTAGTGGGATTACTGAGTCAACCGGCATAAATACCTTTACGGATTTTTATTCACATTACCCTTCAGAAAGTTTTCACCAGCGTTTACTTCTAACAACAGCATATCATAGTGCCCGTTTAGTAACAAAGAGCACGATTCTTGAGGGTTTTTTCCTAGTTTGCCTAACAAAACGATTTAAAAGAAAAGCCTCTCCTCTAGGACAGGAGTCAGCCAACTACGGTCCCCGGGCCAATCCCAACACCAGTTTGTGTAAAGCGAGTTACCCTGGCACAAAGCCACACCCACCCATCTACCTACATCTGGGGCTGCTTTCATGCAACAGCAGCAGAGCGGAGTAGTTGTGACAGACACCAGATGGCCCACAGAGCCCAAAATAGTTCCTATCTAGCCCTTTACTGAAAAAGTTTGCTGAGCCCTGTGCTAGATTATTAATAAGAGAATAGCTACTTAGAAGTAGAGACACAAAGGAACCATAAAATATTGGGGAGGTTTGCTCTTAGAAACCACGGAACTTAGGGTCCCCCCCTCTCTGCTACTGTGGCTTGGCAGGCAATACAGGAGGCTGTGAAAAAACATGAGCTTTACGTCAGAGAGGACCGAGAGTTCCAGAACTGCCACTCACCTGCTCTGTGACTTTGAGAAGGGGAGTAATAAAAAATACCTACTTATGGGGCGTCTGGGTGGCTCAGTTGGTTAAGCAACTGCCTTCGGCTCAGGTCATGATTCTGGAGTCCTGGGATCGAGTCCCGCATCGGGCTCCCTGCTCACCGGGGGGTCTGCTTCTCCCTCTGATCCTCCCCCTCTCATGCTCTCTGTCTCCCATTCTCTCTCTCAGATAAATAAATAAAAAAAATCTTTAAATAGGGGCGCCTGGGTGGCTCAGTCGTTAAGCGTCTGCCTTCGGCTCAGGTCATGATCCCAGGGTCCTGGGATCGAGTCCCGCATCGGGCTCCCTGCTCGGCGGGAAGCCTGCTTCTCCCTCTCCCACTCCCCCTGCTTGTGTTCCTGCTCTCACTATCTCTCTCTCT
>NC_138385.1:93860575-93867158 GCF_054177405.1 Leptonychotes weddellii | reverse complement strand
TAAGACCCAGCCACTGTGCTCTTGGGCATTATCTCAGAAAAATGAAAACTGATGTTCACACCAAAACCTTGTACATGAGTGTACATGGCAGCTTTTCTCCTAATAGCCCAAAACTGGAAACAACCCAGACATCCTTCAACTGGTGAGCAGATAAACCACGGTACACCCATACCGTGGAATAGTAGTCAACAATAAAAAAGGAAGAACTAGTGATGTACACGGCAGCTTAGATGAAGCTGCAGGGAATCATGCTGAATGAGAAAAGGCCATCCTGAAAGATTATATACCATGTGAGTCTATTTACAGAAAGCTCTTGAAATGACAAAATTCTAAAGAAAAAGAGCAGATCAGTGGCTGCCAAGGGCAGGGACAAGGCAGAGTAGAGGCAGGAGAGTACGAAGCGAAAAGCGGGTATGGGTTTAAAGGGCGATGGAAGGTACGGAACCCTATTCACGTCATGAAATTACATAATATAAAACTGAATCCACACACACACACAAACATAAACCCATGCACAAATACAAATAAAACTGAGAACATCTCAATAAAATCTGTGGATTCTATCAATGTCTATACACTGGTTGTGATACTGTAGTTCGGCCAGATGGCATCACCGGGGGGAACTAGGTGAAGTGTACACAGATCTCTCTTAAAATTACATGTGTGGCTAAAATTTTCTCAAAATAAAACTTCTAATTTTTACCTAATTAGTTCTAATTAATTTTTAATTAGGAAAAGCTACCACTAGGTCACATTAAGGTTATTAATGAATCTAGATTAAACAGTGCTACTTGTAATATGAATCATTTCAACTCACCCAAACTGGAAGGGATGAAGAAATATGCTGAAGTTTCTTGACCACTGTCATTTTCCAGCAAAGGTTGGTAATTTGTCATCTGAGTGCTATTTTCCAGGCCGGTTTCCGCTTTGACCAACACTTCTGTAAGGACAACATTTTTTAAATGCTGTAAGAAAAGACTATCAACCTCATGTTCTATATCCAATGAAACTATTCTTCCGTATTGAAGCAAAAATAAAGGTATTTATGGACAAAGGAAAACCAAAAATATTTGTCACTAACTGATTTATGCTTTAAAAATGGCTAAAGGAAAATCTTAAGAAAGCATATAAAAGAAAGAATTCCAGAGCATCGAGGAGAAAGAACAATTGAAAGAGCAGAAATATGGATGCAGAGAAACTGGATCACTCATACATTGCTGGCAGGAATGGAAAATGGTACAGCTATGCTGAAAAGCAGTTTGTCAATTTCTTATAAAACTAAGGATGCAGTTACCAAAGGACCCAGCAATTACACTCTTGGGCATTCATCCCAGAGAAATAAAAACTTGTGTGAAAGAGTGAAATGAATGACATGAAGCAAAACTAAAAATGATAAACAAGTATTCATAGCAGCTCTACCCCTAACAGCTAAAAACAGGAAATCCAGAGGTTTTAAACAGGTGAACAGATAAATAAATCTTGGTGTATCCATACATTGGAATAGTACTCAGCAATAAAAAGGAAGAAAGGACTGATACATGCAGCAACATGAACAAGTCCCCACGGAAGTACACTGAGGGAAAGAAGCCAATCTTAAACACCATGCGATTCCATTTATATAACAACGTTGAATGGACAAATTATAGATCTGGAGAGCAGATTCCAGATTGCCAGTAGTTAGAGACAGGTCAGGGCATGGAACTGGGCTGGGGAGAAAAGTCCTCTGGAGGGAGGTGGGTGTGGTTACAAAAGAGCAATATGAGGGAAAATGGTGATGAGGGAACTGTTTCAGGGCTTGCTGTGGCAGAGGATACATGAACCTACGCACATGATAAAATTGTATAGAACTAAATACACACACACACAAATTAATACAAGTGAAACTGGGGACATCTCAATTGTATCTGTGGATGGTATCATATCAATATCTTGGTTGTGATAATTTTCTATTCTTTTTGCAAGATGATACCATTGGGGAAAATTGGAGAATGGGAACACAGGATCTCTCTATTCTTTTTTACAACTGCATGTGCAGCTAAATTCTTCTGAAAATTAAAACTTTGATCAGAAAAAGCTACCATGATCAGGGCGCCTGGGTGGCTCAGTCAGTTAAGTGTCTGCCTTTGGCTCAGGCCATGACCCCAGGGTCCTGGGATTGAGTCTCATATCGGGCCCCTGCTCAGCAGGGAGTCTGCTTCTCCCTCTCTCTCTGCCCCTCACCCCTGCTTGTGCTGTCTCTCTCTCTCTGCTCTCTCTCTCAAATAAATAAATAAATAAATATTTTTTTAAATTAAAGAAAAGAAAAAGCTACCACTATCTTACACTAAGGATGTTGATGAATCTAGATTAAATATGCTACATGTCAAATGTATCATTTCAAACTCACCAAAAGTGGGAGGAATGCAGCAACATAATGAGGAAATGTCTTGATTACTGCTGTCTTCCAATAAAACTGGATAACTTGTTGTCTCAGGGTTCTCTTCTGGGCTGGTTTGAGCCTTTACGAACATTCCTACAAATAAAATATTTTCAAATACTGAAAGACAAGAAATCTCAACCATGAAGTCTAGATCGGGCAAAACTGTCCTTCAATAAAGGAGCAGATTTGTAAGAACATTAACAAATGGACTTGGAGGGCATTATGCTAAGTGAAATAAGCCAGACAGTAAAAAGGACAAATACTGCATGGTATCACTTACATGTGGAATCTAAAAAGAAAAAAAGTCAAATTCATAAAAACAGAAGGTAGAATAAACAAATGGCAGTTGCCAGGGGGGTGAGGGAAGTGGGGTGAGGCTGGTAAAAAGGTACCAACTTTCAGTTATGAGTAAGGATGGAGGATCTAATGTACAGCATGGTAACTATAGCTGATAATACTGTATTGTATCACTGAAATTTGCTTAGGGGCGCCTGGGTGGCTCAGTTGGTTAAGCAGCTGCCTTGGGCTCAGGTCATGATCCCAGGGTCCTGGGAACGAGTCCCGCATCGGGCTCCCCGCTCAGCAGAGAGTCTGCTTCTCCCTCTCCCTCTCCTCTTTGCTCTTGCTCTCTCTCTCAAATAAACAAATAAAATTTTAAAAAAAAAGAAATTTGCTTAGAGAGTAGAACTTAAGCATTCCCCTCACCAAAATATAAAAGGTAAATATGTGAGATGGCAGATATGTTAATGAACTCAATGGCAGGAATCGTATCACTATGTACATGTACATCAAGTCATCACCCTGTACACTCTCTAAATATATTACAACTTTATCTGTCAATCATACCTCAATGATGCTGAAAACAAGAAATGTATATCCAAACTCTTAAAAAAAAAGAATGAATGGAGGGGAAATCATGATCATGACATTCTCACACAAAGGAGAGCCAAAAGTCTTTGTCACTAGATGACTTAAATTTGAGAATGGTTAAATGAAAATCTATCAGAAAAGAATGATGAAAAAACAAATTGTGGAGCATTAAAAAGGAAGAGAGAACAAAAAAGCAGCAGAAATCTGGATGCAGAGAAACTGGATCACTCATACACTGCTGGTGGGAAAGTAAAATGGTACAGCCTCTCTGGAAAACCGTGGGGCAGTTTCTTATAAAACTAAACATGCAATTACCATAGAGCCAAGCATTTGCACTCTTGGGCATTTATCTAAGAGAAATCAAAATTTATGTTTACACAAAAACCTGCCCATAAATGGTCACAGCAATTTTACTCACAATACTGAAAGCTGGAAAAAAGCCCAGACATTCTTCAACCAATACACAAACCGTGAACACCCACAGCACGGAATAGTACAAAGCAATAAAAAAGAAGGAAATGCTAATACACGCAACAAGTCGGATGACTCTCCAGGGAATTATGTTCAGATGGGTGCAGTTACAAAAAGGCAAGATGAGGCATCCTCAGTGGTGATGGAAATGTTCTCTATCTTGACTGTGGCGGTGGACATCAAACCTACTCATGTGATAAAATCAAACAGAACTAAACACATACACAAAAATCAATACAATGAAACTGGGGACATCTCAATAAGATCTGTGGATGACATCAATGTCAGGACCCTGGTTGTGATGTTCTATCATAGTTTTGTAAGATGTTATTGTGGGCAGAAATGGATAAAGCATAAATGAGATCTCTCTGTATTACATCTCACAACTACATGGGTATCTTAAATTACCACAGTATCAAAAGTTTAATTTTAAAAAAAGTTATCACTAGCTGACACGAAGGATGTTGATACTTCTAGATTCAACAGTGCTACTTGAAATAAGTATCATTTCAAACTAACCGAAATTGGGTGGGATGGAGAGAGATGAAGAGGCAGGAGCTGAGCCACTGTCATTTCCCGATGAAATTTGGTAACACACTGTCTGAGAGCTGTTTTCCAGGCTGGTTTCCACTTTTTCTGGCATTTCTACAAGTATAACTTTTTCATGTTCTGAAAGACAAGAACTCTCAACTGTGAATTCTATACTGAGTGGGATTATCTTTCAGGAAAGAAGGGGGGAATAAAGACATTCTCACACAAAGGAAAATTTTTTAAAAAATTGTTCCTAGCAGATTTACTACTAAAAGATAGCTAAAGGAAAATCTTCAAACAGAAAGGATAGTATGAAAGAAGGAATCTTGCAGCATCAGTAGAGAAGAAATAATGACAGAAAGATCAGAAATATAGATGAGGAGAAACTGGATCACCCATACATTGTTACTAGGAATGCAGAATAGTCCAGTCTCTCTGGAAAACTGTTTGGCAGTTTTTATAAAACTAAACATGCTATTACCATAAGACCCAGCAATTGCACTCTTGGCATTCATGACAGAGAAATGAAAACTTGTATTTACACAAAAATCAGTACATGAATGTTCACAGCAGCTCAGCTTTACTTCTAGTATGCACAAACTTGGAAAGAAAAAAAAAACAGATGTCCTTCAATGTGTGAATGTTTAAAAAAAAAAACTGTTGTGTATCTATACCATGGGAAACTCTCCATCAATAGATGAGAAATGAAAACTTCTATTTACCCAAAAATGTGTACATGGATATTTATAGCTGCTTTACTCCTAATAGCCAAACACTGAAAAAAATCCAGATGTCCTTGAACAGGTGAACGATTAGACAAAATGTAATATATCCATCGCGCTATTTTCAGCAATAATAGTAATAAACTATTGATACATTCAACAAACCGGACGAGTCTCCAGGTGATTAATCTGAGTGGGAAAAAAAAAGCTAATCCCAAAAGATCACATCATATATGACTCCACTTATATAACAATCTGAAGAGACAAAATTACAGAAATGGAGAAAAGATCAGAGAGAGCCCAGTGTTAAAGATGGGCCTTGGGGGGACGCCTGGGTGGCTCAGTTGGTTAAGCATCTGCCTTCGGCTCAGGTCATGATCCCAGGGTCCTGGGATTGAGTCCCACATGGGGCTCCCTGCTCCGCGGGAAGCCTGCTTCTCCCTCTGCCTCTGTCTTTCATGAATAAATAAATAAAATCTTTAAAAAAAAAAAAAAGATGGGTCTTGGGGGCAGGGAAGGTAGGTGTGGTTGTAAAAAGACACAGTAATGAGGGAGCCCTGAGTGATGGAAATGATCTCTACCTTGACTGTGGCAGGAGACATGCGAACCCACTCATGTGACAAAATTACATAGTTTTAAATACACACATACACACATACACACCCATACACACACAGATACAAGTAAAAATGGAGGCACCTGGATAACACCTGTGAATTGTATCAATGTCAATGTCTGGGTTGTAACACTAACTATGGTTGTGCAAGGTGGTGTCACTGGGGAAAATACATAAAGCATAAACGGGATCTCTCTGTATTATTTCTTACAACTGCACTGAATCCTAAATTACATCAAAATTAAAAGTTTCAAAAAGAGCTGTAACTGGCTTGTATTAAGGATGTTGATGGATCTAGATTAAACAGTGCTACACATGATATGTATCATTTCAAACTCACCGAAATTGGGTGGGAGTGAGGCAGATGAAGAGTCAGTATCTGGGCCATTGATACTTCCCAATAAAGCTGGGTAATAGACGGTCTCAGAGCTGTTTTCCTGGCTGGTTTCTGATTTTTCCGGCATTTCTATAAGTATGAATTTTTCAACCACTGAAAGACAAGAACCCTCAACTGTGAATTCTATATGAGGCAAAACTAACCTTCAGGAAAAAAGTGAAAGAAAGACATTGTGCAACAAAGGAAATCTAAAAGAATCTGTCCCCAGCAAACTTACCTGTAGAGAAAGATGAAAGGAAAATCTTCAAACAGAAAGGACATGATGAAGGAAGGAAATTTGGAACATCAGGAAGGAAGAAAGAACAATGGGAAGAACAGAAACATGGACGCGGAGAGACATGATCACTCATACGTTGCTGGTGAGAATGAAAATTGGTACAGTCTCTCTGGAAAGCTGTTTGACAGTTGCTTATAAAACTAAACAAGCTATTACCATAAGATTCAACAACGGCACTCTTGACATTCACGACAGAAACAAAAACATATTTACACAAAAACCAGGACGTGGATGTTCACAGCAGCTTTACTCCTAATACCAAAAACCGGAGCGGCGGGGG
>NC_138385.1:93854937-93860475 GCF_054177405.1 Leptonychotes weddellii | reverse complement strand
ACTCTTGGAGTGACAAAATGATAGAGAGCAGTGTTTGCCAGGGGCTAGGGAAATGGACAATGGGGAAGGAAAGGGCAGCCTGAGAGAGGCGAGTGTGGTTCTAAAAGTGCAAGATGAGGGGCGCCTGGGCGGCTCAGTCGGTTAAGCCTCGGACTCTTGGTTCCAGCTCAGATCATGATCTCAGGGTTGTGGGATCGAGTCCTGCATCGGGCTTCTCCGCACTCAGTGAGGAGTCTGCTTGAGATTCTCTCTCCTTCTCTCCCTCTACCCCTGCCCCCCACTCGTGCACTCATGAGCTCTCTCTCACAAATAATAAATAAATAAATAAATAAATAAATAAATAAATAAATAAATAAAATATTTTAAAAAGGGGGCAAGATGAGGCATTCCAATGGCAATGGAAATGTTCTGTATCCTGACTGTGGTGGTAGACATCAAACCTACTCATGTGATAAAATGAGATCGAAATGAATACAAATGCACATAAATCACTACAAGTAGAACTGGGCACATTTCAATAACATCTGTGTATTGTATCAATGTCAGTACCCTGGTTGTGATATTTTACTATAGCTTTGCAAGATGTTAACAGTGGGAGAAATGGGCAAAGTGTAAAAATAGATGTCTTGATATTATTTCTTATAAATATATGTGAATCTAAAATTGTTTCAAAATAAAAAGCTTAATTAAAAAAAAAAAGAGCTACCACTAGCTTCCATTAAGGATGTTGATGCATCCAGATTAAACAGTGATACCTGTAATACGCATTATTTGAAACTCACCAAAATTGGGTGGGAGGCAGACAGATGAACATTGGTCACCATTATTTCCCGATGAAGTTGGGTAATTTGTCGTCTTGGGGTTGTTTTCCAAGCTGGTCTCTGCTATTACTGGCATTTGTAAGGAAAGAACATTTTTCAAGTGCTTAAGAAAAGATCTCTCAACCGTTAATTCTATATGTAGCAAAACTATCCTTCATTACTGTATAGGAAATAAAGACATCGTCACATGAAGAAAAACTAAAAGAACTTGTCCCTTGCAGACTTACCCTTAAAGAAAGACGAAAGGAAAATATTCCAACAGAAAAGATATGATGAAAGAATGGATCTTTAAGCATCAAGAAGAAAGAACAATGGAAAGAGAAGATATAGGCATACAGAGAAATTGTATGACTTCTATATTACAGGTGGAAGGTCAAATGGCACAGCTCCTCTGAAAAAAGTTTTAGCAGTTTCTTATAAAACTACACACGATATTATCATATGACCCAGAATTGCCCTCGTGGGCATTCACCTCAAAAAAATATAAACTCAAGTGTACACAAAAGCCAGTACATAAGTGCTCACAGAGTTAAACTTCTGACGGCCCCAAATTGGAAATATCCTGGACATCCTTCCATGGGTGAAGAAACAGATAAACAGTTGTACATCCATCCCATGGGAAAGCATTCAACAATAAAAAGGCAGAAACTCCTGATACATGCAGCAATTGGTATGAATCTCCAGAAAATTATGTTTAGGGGAAAAAAAGCTATGCCCAAAAGGTTATATAGTATTTTATTCCATGTAAATAACAATATTCAAGTGACAAAATTCTAGAAAGGGAGATGAGTTCACTCTTTGCTAGGGAGGAGGAAAGGGTGGCCAGAGGGAGGTGGTTAAGGTCATAAAGGGCAATAGGCAGTGACAATGGAAGCGTTCTGGATCACAACTGTGATGATAAATAAAACTCACGGAGTAAAATTGCATAGACCTGAATACACACACACACACACACACAAATGTGGACTGAATCAATGCCAGTACCTAGTTGTGCTATTTTCCTATTGTTTTACAAGAGGTTATCATTGGAGAAAATGCATAAAACATAAATGGGATCCCTACATAATTTCTGACAACTACATGTGAATCTACAATTATCTAAAAATAAAAAGCTTCATTAAAAAAGGAGCTGGCCCTGACTTGGCACTAAGGATGTTGGTGAATCTACAGGCACGACTTGTAATATGTATCATTTCAAACTCACCAAAATTAGGAAGGATGAAAACAGATGAGACAGTATCTTGGCCACTGTCATCCCCCAATGAAGTTGGGTAATATATTGACTCAGTGCTGTTTCCAAGGCTGGCTTCTGCTTTTCCTGGCATTTCTATAAATAAAAAGGTTTCAGGGACTGTAATACAAGAATTCGCATGCACGAATTCTATACTGGATGAAACTATCCTTCCAGAAAGAAAGGGAAATAAAGACATCTTACACAAAGGAAAACTAAAAGATTTTGTCCCCGGCAGAGTTACTCCTACAGAAAGGTTAAAGGGAAATCTTCTATAAGGAAGGATATGAGGAAAGAAGGAATCATGAAACGTCAGAAGAAGGAACGATGGAAAGATCAGAAATATGGATGCAGAGAAACTGGATCACTCATACGTAGCTGGCTGCAACATAAAACGGTACACGTAGTTTCTCCTAAAACTAAACATGCAATTAACATATAACCAGGAATTGCACTCCTGGGTATTCATCTCCGAGAAATGAAAACTTCTATTTACGCAAAAACCTGTGCATGAATATTCATAGCAGCCTTACTCCTAATAATCAAACACTGGTGGGGGGGGGTCACAACCAAAAATCTGCCTCGACAGATGAACTGTTAAACTACAGCATCCCTATACCATGGAACAGGACCGAGCAATAAAAAGGAAGGGACTAGTGATACATGTAACAACTTGGTTTAATCTTCAGGGACTTACCTGGAATAATAATAATTTTAAAAAGTGCCAATTCTGAAAGGTGACATACTATATGCATACAACTATATAACATTGTTGAAGAGACAAAGTTTTAGAGATAGAGAACAGGTCAGTGGTTGCCAAGAGTCAGGGAAAGGAGAATAGGGAGGTCACGACCACCAGAGGATGATGGGTATGGTATAAAGGGGCAACTCAAGTGATCCTCCTGGTGATGGAAACGTTCTGTACCTTGACCGTGGCTGTGGACGTGCAAACCTCACGTGATGAAACTGCATGGAACCAAACGCACAGATACACAGTGGAAACGAGTCAACCTAGGGGCAGCTGAATAAGATCTGTGGGTTATAGCAACATCAATATCCCGCTCGGGACATTTCACTGGAGTTTTACAGGATGTTACCTTTGAGGGAAATTGGGTACGGGGCATCACTCGATTATTTCTTAAAACTACATGTGAAACTACACTTATCTCTTAAAACTTGTAGTGAAAAAAATAGCTATAGCCAACTATAGTTCAATTTAAAAACCAACTATTGCTAGTTTGCATTAAGAATGCTTTTTAATCCGGGGCGCCTGGGTGGCTCAGTCGCTAAGCGTCTGCCTTCGGCTCAGGTCACGATCCCAGGGTCCTGGGATCGAGCCCCGCATCGGGCTCCCTGCTCGGCGGGAAGCCCGCTTCTCCCTCTCCCACCCCGCCTGCTTGTGTTCCCTCTATCGCTGTGTCTTTCTCTGTCAAATAAATAAATAAAACCTTTAAAAAAAAAAAAAAAGAGAATGCTTTTTAATCCAGATGAAAGGATGCTATTTGTAAACTCACCGAAACTAGGGGGGATGCAGAAAGCCGACGAGGCCGGGCCCGGGCCCATGCCGCCTTGTCCCCATACAGTTGGGCATGTGGCCATCTCGGGGGCGTGTACCACACGGGGTTCTCCTGGGGACAGAAGTGCTGCAGGCAGAGCCAGGGGAGGCTGGGCAGAGGAGAGATCCCTGGTGGCCCCTTCACCTCCTTCACTGACAATGTAGGACAGGACAGCAAGACCAGGACCTGGGCTACCTGGTGTGACACTGGGCTGTAATGAATATGTGGAGACAATTTTGGGAGGTGGCGGACTCTCTCTGAGGGCCAGCTCCTGCAGCTCCGGGAGCATGGCTGGCTGGAGAGCTATCCCTACAGGGTTATGCTGGGCATGGTTCTCCTGCCTTCTCACTGGTCCGGATGGGCCGCCGTCTTCCTGTCCAGGGTAAGAGAACACAGTGGGTTATGCTCTCTTCTTTGGTCCCTGGACTAGAACTTCTCCATGAGGCAGACAATTAAAACTTTTTATGTATAAATCCAGATGACCTCTAAAATAACACAAAGCCATTATAAATCATCTTAAAAAGTCGATACAAGCATGAATGCCTCCTTTCTTTGCAACATCATTTTCCAAGGTTCAGGATAAAGGCTGAATTTTTATTATGTGATTTTTATTCCTCTTCAACCCTACATTTTGATTGCATTTTATACATTACAGTTACAAACATAAAAATATTCAGTATCATGATTTCTCAAACCTAAACTTCAGCATTCTTCCAAGAGAGGTTGACTGTCCCATCTGTTGCTAAAGTAAGTGTATGGCGGCCTTGCTAATCTCGGAGTCATTAGTTCTCTCTCACTTCTAAGTGACTGGTATCTTTAGGAGCTAGAGGTTTATCAAAGTAGCAAAAATGTTTTCATAATACTTACACAGTTTGGCAGCGGTGGTTTCTCCCAAGAAGGCTGCATTTTTGAAATGATTCCACAAAGGTTGTTTACCTGCTTATTTGTGTTTTCAATAAGTTCTTGCAAAGCCTATTATAATAAAACAAGTATTTTAGTAGTTCCTATTTCAAAAGAAAAGTAACATATAAGAAAATACCATCAAGCCAATTTTAATTGCTACAAAGAAAGCTCTCAAGCCATCAGAAATGTCTGGTTAATGCCACTTGATGCCTGGTTTTGGTGACATAGAGCCCAACTGGCTGAGATAAGAAGCCCCAACCACCTACTCAACTACTCCAGGCCATACAGGCATTTTAAGAAGCTTTAGGGGCGCCTGGGTGGCTCAGTTGGTTAAGTGACTGCCTTCAGCTCAGGCCATGATCCCAAGGTCCTGGGATTGAGCCCCGCATCAGGCTCCCTGCTCAGCGGGAAGCCTGCTTCTCCCTCTCCCACTCCCCCTGCTTGTATTCCCTCTCTCGCTGTGTCTCTCTCTGTCAATTAAATAAATAAATAAAATCTTTAAAAAAAAATAAGAAGCTTTAATACAGGAAAGTAAATGTACCGCCATTCTTATAAGCCACCACATTTATGATGGAGTCATTTTATGTCAAGGAAGGGGCTATTTTAGGTAAGAAAGCTTCAAATCTGCTGGAAGGCCAAAGAGCCTCTGTCCATATAACCATGGTGTGAATTCACAGGCAGTGAGCATTCTATGCTGGAAAGAACAGTGAGCCAAATACAACAGGTGTGACTTCTGGCTTCAGAGTATTTCAAAATCAGGCAATCAACAATTAACCTTACAAAATCTTTGAGTACATGTCCCCTATAGGCCAACCAGTATGTGACTAAAAAACCTGAGAATTCTTCAAATACACAGAAATTTCATTCAGGCCAAAAATACACTTAACAGGAGGCCAGAACCATTTCCTTGGGGGCAGCGATCTGCTTTCACAAGCCCTCCAGGTGGTTCTGCTGCCTGATCAAGTGAGACCCACTGGCCTATAGCACTGAGGTCAACAGGGCAGGCTCTAGGGGAACACACTTGGGT
>NC_138385.1:93834676-93854837 GCF_054177405.1 Leptonychotes weddellii | reverse complement strand
ACTACGTAAGATATGCTCTTTAAAAAAACAATGGTATGCTGCCATTTTCTTTCAATTGAGATATTTTGATAGGCATTTAGGCACATACTAAATCTCATTGAAATCAGCCAATTTCCATAAGAGAGTATATTGGAGAAATTAAATATTGAACAATCTAGATGAAAGAGATTTAACTACATATGACCAGTTATGGGCTGTTGGGTTTCGTTTAAGCTACAAAAGCCATATTTTTATTTCAAATTTTTCACCTAGGGATACTGTTCTAACTAGAAAATTTTTTGAAATGCATCACAATGGACTGATAATCATACAGAATTTGACATGACAAAATTTCTATTAATAGCACAGTGATATTAAATGAGGTTAAAAAAAAACCTTTTACTCAAAATTTTGAAAAACTACATTTTTCCTGCTGTCGCTATTTCTCTCTCTGTCAAATAAATAAATAAAATATTTAAAAAAAAAAAAAGATTAAAAGACAGAAATCTGATACCTCGCAATGGTGTTGGAGTCCCGTAAGTTGGTTTTGATGATTTTCATCACAGAAGCCTTCAGATTCATTTCTCTCCTATTCACATTATAAAAATAAGTAGTCAGTGCTTAATATCACTAGGACCCAAACTAAGCACTAGAAAAAGCAGTACTTTATTTTTATTTATTTATTTATTTATTTATTTATTTGACAGAGAGAGAGGCAGCAAGAGCAGGAACACAAGCAGGGGGAATGGGAGAGGGAGAAGCAGGCCTCCCACTTAGCAGGGAGCCCAGTGCAAGGCTCGATCCCAGAACCCTGGGATCATGACCTGAGCTGAAGGCAGACGCTTAACGACTGAGCCACCCAGCACCCCAAAGCAATACTTTATATATTTATCTGTGTTAATTATTTTCTTTTTCATCTACGTTCCAAAAGCATTTCAAGTCTTATAATATAAAACAGAGATAAAGTAAAACCAAAACCCATATTTACACGAGAATGAAACAGATAAGAGCTGATTAAAAAGGGGATGAGGAAAGAAGTTATCATATAAGAACGTAGGTTTAAGAAAAGCTACTGGGGCGCCTGGGTGGCTCAGTTGGTTAAGCGACTGCTTTCGGCTCAAGTCATGATCCTGGAGTCCCTGGATCGAGTCCCGCATCGGGCTCCCTGCTCGGCAGGGAGCCTGCTTCTCCCTCTGACCCTCCCCCCTCTCATGTGCTCTCTCTGGCTCAAATAAATAAATAAAATCTTTAAAAAAAAAAGAAAGAAAGAAAAGTTACTGAATATCAGTATGAACCCATAGTTTATAATATATATAAAGACAGATAGAGAAATGAAGATATATGTGTATGCATGGAATAGTATACATATATTTCCTAGCTCTGTCCACTGAGAGGACCTAAGATCAATGACAAAAGACTAGCAATGAACATATCTAGTGTCCAGATTTTGGTTTCTAAATACCAGTCTCCAATAAAGGAACCAGGGCTCCTTGGAGAAAGGTGAATTCCAGGGCTGGGTCCGGAAAAGTATGAATGAGCCTAGAACATCTTGTGATGCCAGAAAATCAGGAAGTGCTCAAAAACAAAGTGGGGGATGGGGCATCTGGGTGGCTCAGTCATTAATCCTCTGCGTTCGGCTCAGGTTATGATCCCACGGTCCTGGGATCGAGCCCCACGTCGGGCTCCCTGCTCTGTGGGAAGCCTGCTTCTCCCTCTGCCACTCTCCCTGCTTGTGGTTCCTTCTCTAGCTTTGTCTCTCTCTGTCAAATAAATAAATAAATAAATAAAATCTTTAAAAAAAAAAAAAGTGGGGGTACGTAAAAAGGCCACAAGATCCAACTGGAAGGACCTCCCAATAACCAAAGTTGGAAAATTTGATCAATAAAATAATGATAACATTGGATTATAAAAAACTCATACAATATACAGTGAATGCCCATGAATCCATATAGATATAAAATATATAACTGAATAAATAAATGGAATAGAAAGGATAGCTCTTCCTTACAAATGAATTCCTTTTAATATATACATGGGAATGAGGGAAATAGAGAGTCACCATTTGGCCAACACCACAGTAGTGAATGTTGCAGGTAAAATCCACGAGCTAACTCAACTCAGTGGGCAAAAAATTGAGGAGAAACAGGGTATGAGCAGAGTCCCAAAGCACCCCCCACCTAAGATATTTATTAGCCACAAAGGGAAAAACAGTAACTTTACAGCAGAAAAATCCAGAAGATACCACATTAACCAAGAGATCGATGTTAACATCACCAGTAAAAAGATACATGTACACCCTGTTCCCCTGATAACAATTCAATAAGGAGACAACATTTGTGTGGTGTTCTTGCCAAAAATGCATAATCTCAACCTATTCAAGAGAAAATATCAGACATACCAAAATTGAGAGACATTTTACAAAATAACTGATTGGTACACTCATCACAAATGTCAAGGTCATGAAAGACAAGGAAAGAATGAGGAACTGTCACAAACTGGAAGAAACTGAGGAGAGACAACTAAACTCAATGTGGGATACTGGATTGGATCCTGGAACAGAAAAAGGACAAGGGGGAGAAAAATGTTGAAATTCAAACACGGACTGCAGTTTAGCTAATAGTACTGTAACAATGCTAATATCGTGGTTGTGAAAACAGCACTATGCTTATATAATTACCCTAATTTTAAGTTATACAGGTAAGTTAACATTAAGGGAAGTTGTATGAAGTGTATACATGATAACTCTCTGTAATATATTTGCACCTGTTTTGTAAATCTAAAATTATTTCAAAAATGAGAAAAGCTACTCAAACAGGGTAGGAAACTGCTGTGAATCTCATATTAGATAAGGAAAGAAAGGAAATCAAATGGTTAAGTGTTGTCTTATTCATTGCTATGGAAGCATACAAAGTCACAAGAGAGAAATATTTCCTTCAGTTTGCAAGTTCAGAGTTACTCCACAGTACGTGAAGGCTGAAAAAGAACTTAAATAATTTTCTTTATGATAGTAAGTGTGAATATTTGGGAATTAGCAATTAATACTATGTAAATATTCAGTGTGATATGCATTCATTAATGACACTTCCAACTTCTTCCCAATCGGGTATTCGTGTTTTTGTCCAGGAACGATTTATTAATAAACCAAGAGAAAATATGAACGAAAGAACTGAAGAAACATTCAGGACTTCAATTCTGCTTTCAACAAGTGCCGAAGGCTCACCACAAATACAACAACACAAAAAGATATACAGCTGACCCTTGAACAACACGGGTGTAAACTGTGCAAGTCCACTTATATGCGGAGTTTTTTCAAAGACTACAGTGCAATACTATACATGTATTTTCTCTTCCTTATGATTTTCTTACTAGCATTCTTTTCTCTAGCCTGCGTTTTTGTTCAAATACAGTATGTGATACATATAACATGCAAAATATGTGTTAATTGACTATCGGTAAGGTTTCTGGCCAACAGTAGGCTATTAGTAGTTACGTTTTGGGGGAGTCAAAAGTTAACGCATGTATTTTCGACAGTGCAGGAGGTCAGCACCCCTAACGCCCGCATTGTTCAAGGGCCAACTGTACTTGCTGAACTGTTTTCTCATTCACCCAACTATACTTAAGACACCATTTTCTACCAAGCTTAACCCCTTCTGCACTTCAGGGTAAAAAGACTAGTCTTCTAGTAATCTGGCACCAGAACTGCTTTAAAAGCAAATATTTCTAACCAGAAACAAAGAACCAAAGGCTTTATGGCTTTTGGTTTTCAAATAATCCAACAGTGACACTCTGTGGACAAAAGAAGAAGCACTAAACACCTATTTTTCTCAATAAATTAATCTCTAGGACACCTTAAATTGTTTTTTGGAATAAAACAGGGTCTAAGTACGCAGACGGACAGCAAATAACCATTATATTTAATTATAACGACTCTACTCTAAGGATGAATTATGGACTATAATAATAATTTCAACATAAACATATCAAGTAGTTACCAATGTTTTTGCTTTAAAATTTTATGAATCAGCCCTGCATTACCAACTTATCAGACAGCAAAAATTATATGGAATTGTAATATAGACTAGTCATTATAAAAACAATATTGTCATCTTACCCTTGTGTAGTGCTCTATACTTTTCAAAGTGCTTTCACATAATTATGTCAGAAACCAATCCTGGTAGGCAGTTAACATTATGCCCACAGATGAACATATTGGGGCTGTTAGAAGTTAAAATTGCCTATACTACTCAGGTACTTACTAGTGTCCTCCTCCTTATATAAGTAAATCAATGCACTTTCTGGTAAGCCAGATTATATATAGTCTAATCATCTCTTTCGTTCTCCTTCAGAGATCAAGAAGCACAGCAAAATATGATGGAAATGTCAGAGAGTACAACTCCCTCAGGAAACTGGCAGTTTCTTCTAAACTTTATCTATTCTGTGACTCAGTGTTTGCACTCCTGGGTCTTCACTCAAATTAAATGTAAACATACATTCATAAAAACACTTCCATAATAATGTTCAGAGCCACTTTACTCATAATACCCCAAACTGGAAACAACCCAAGTGTCCATCAAAAGGAGAATAGATAAACAAATTATGGACATTCATAGAACAGAATATTACTCAACAATGAATGGGAATGAAGTGTCACTATAACCAGATGAATCTCCAAAACGTTATTCTAAGAAAAAGAGACCGTGACACAAGAGTACATACTGTATGATTCTATTTTTATAAAATTCTAGAACAGGCAAAACTAATCTATGATGAGAAAAATATCAGAATGTCATTTCTCCAAAGTTTGGGGGGGCACTTACTGGGAAGAGGCATGAGGGAACTTTCTGGGATGGTGGAAATGTTCTCTATCTTGATTGGGGGAGGTATACATATTTGTCAAAACCATTGAACTGTTCACTATATGAAATTAAACTCAATTTTTAAAAAAAGATAAAGCAGGGGCGCCTGGGTGGCTCAGTTGGTTAAGCGACTGCCTTCGGCTCAGGTCATGATCCTGGAGTCCCGGGATCGAGTCCCGCATCGGGCTCCCTGCTCGGCAGGGAGTCTGCTTCTCCCTCTGACCCTCCTCCCTCTCATTCTCTCTGTCTCAAATAAATAAATAAAATCTTTAAAAAAAAATAAAAAAAGATAAAGCAGAATGAAAAAAACAAAGAAAGATTTTCAATTTAATATACAAACCATATTATCCCCCCTTGGAAAAGATGTACGTCCTCTTTTGTGCAGTGGGAGAAGCTCCATGTCCACTGAGTTGGAGCTGTATCTTTTTAAATTTGCCAGAGGGTTCATTTGTGGAACTGCTTGGTCACCTAGGGCCGGTAAACCACCTATTCCTGAAAAGCAACACATAAAAAAGTTACTTCACAGACTACTACCATAATCAACTTAGATCGGGTTATATTCTCCGAATGCCAAGTCAAACTGAATTGGAGTCCTGAATTTTAGAGAGTGACAAAACAATAATTCTTCCATTAGTGATTTAGAATAAACCCTTAATAACTGAAGGGCTAGGCTGCCACACCTAGGAATAAGAATCAAGATCACACACAAATTCCAAATTGTGAAGTGAATGCTTCACAACTGAAAGGCTACAGAGTAAATGCTGGAAACAAATGAACAAGGGAACACAACTCCTAACTGCTTTTTGAAAAGAGCCCAAAAGCCTTTTTACTTAGGAAGGCAGCAGGCCTCCAAATGTGAGTCAGGAGTCTACTTTGGCTTGCCCTCCCCCCTGCACAGTGTGGACTGGCCAGACCACAAAGACACCACCTCCTCATCTGCCAGGTGAAAACTGGTCGACATTATCTCCAACGTCACTTGAACTTTAAAATTATGATTGTTTCCATAGTTACATTTTATATTAAACCTAAATGAACGTATGTGAAATATAAGCCCACATATATTCTAGAATTCTGTAGGCTCAGTTATGGTTCTGAGTCAGTTAACTCTGCGACGAGGCAAAGACCCGGAATGCAGTGCTATCATAGTCTATCTTGTGGTAGGAGAGACCTGGCGGCTGGCATCACTGTGTGGGGAGGGGCGCCTCAATGACAGCCTTAATTCCCATTAGCCATCCTGGGCCAGGCAAGGAATCAGAGGCAGAGTGAAGGGAGAATTAACTCCCAAGTTAGATAAAGGCAGGCCAATGTGGTGGGGAAAATTCAATGATAAAATACCTCCAATTTGAGGTGTAACCTCAATTTTTATTTTTTAAAGTGGTTGTTTTATTCTGATAAGACTAATGATGAATAATTAAGCTGGGGTGTTTTCATACAAAGGAAGCCTACACAGCAATGAGTAGGAACCAACTATTGCTACACGCGAGGATGAATCTCACGACCAGAACACTGAGCAAAAGCCAGACACCAAAGAATATAGTTGTGATGGGATTTATATTAAGAAATACATATTTTGGGCGCCTGGGTGGCTCGGTCGGTTAAGCGTCTGCCTTCAGCTCAGGTCATGATCCCGGGGTCCTGGGGTGGAGCCCCTCGGGCGGGCTCCCTGCTCAGCGGGGAGCCTGCTTCTCCCTCTCCCTCTGCCGCTCCCCCCTGCTCGTGCTCGCTCTCTTTCACTCTCTCTCAAATAAATAAATAAAATCTTAAAAAAAAGAAATATGTATTTGGTCTTCATCTGTTTCTGGCAGAGCCCCTAAAACCCTTGGAATTTCTTAAGTGCGGAGAGTGATAAAGGTGTCTTTTGTTATATTAATGAAGTGGAAAGCCTCTAGATCCCCTGAGGATGGGGGCTGGTCACCAGGGGAAGGAAGCTGCGATGGGAGGGCTGGACCTTTCAGTCCCACCCATTGACCTTCAGGGAGGGGAGAGGGCTGGAGGGCGAATCAGTTGCCCGCGGCCAGTGACTTAATCAGCCATGCCTCTGTAAGGAAGCCTGCGTAAACACCCCAAGCACAGGGGTCGGAGAGCTTCCGGGTTGGGGAGCGCAAGGAGAGCTGAGGAAGATGGCCTGCTCTGAGAGGGCCTGGAAGCCCCACGCCCTTTCCCCATGCCTTGTCCTTTGCATCGTTTCCATCCGGCTGTTGCACGGTGATATCCTTTTCTAATAAGCCGGCAATGTGGTAAGTAAAATGTTTCTCGGAGCTCTGTGGGCCGCCCTAGCAAATTAACCAAACCTGACGAGGGGGCCACGGGAACCTGTTGAAGCCATTCGGTCAGAAGCCTGGGTAATCGCCCAGGCTTGCACCTGGTGTCCGAAGGGGAAGGGGGGTGCAGTCTTGTGGGACTGAGCGCCTCACCTGTGGAACCTGACGCTGGCTCTGGGTGGATAGTGTCAGCATTGAGTTGAAGTCTCAGACACCCTGCTTGTGTCCAGGAATTGCCTGGTGTTACGTGAGAAGCCCTCACCAACAGTACCAGCACACGGTTTGGAACTGGGTGCAGGAACCTCAATGGATTGTATAAGATTCAGTTGTTCTGAAGCTCAAAAATAGGCAAAAGTAATCAAGGGTGGGAGATGTCAGGCTAGTGCTACTTTGCAAGAGGGGCAGTGACTGCAAGGGAGGTGAGGGCTGATTCTGGGGCGCTCAGAACCTTCTATTTCTTGGTGCGGGTGCTGGTTGTACTTGTGTGTTAACTTGAATATTCTTTAAGCTGAATATGATTTGTGCATATTTTTGAATGTGATAGATTTCTATAAGAAATCTACCTAAAGGGGCGCCTGGGTGGCTCAGTCGGTTGAGCGGCTGCCTTCGGCTCAGGTCATGATCCCGGGGTCCTGGGATCGAGGCCCGCATTGGGCTCCCTGCTCAGCGCGGAGCCTGCTTCTCCCTCTCCCTCTGCCTGCCGCTCCCCCTGCTTGTGCGCTCTCTCTCTCTGGCAAATAAATAAATAAAATCTTAAAAAAAACTACCTAAAAATTAAGCTCTTTAAAAAAATTCAGAATCTAAATAAAGTAATCCATCACCAATAAACATCATAACCTTTAGATATATTTCCTTCTCTTTTTCTTACTCCGTATATATTTAATATAGTTTGAATTACACCATATGTAAATTCTGAACAATTTTATATGTCATAATTTTTTAAATAGTTTTCTCCTTTATTTTTTCTTTATTTTTAATTGACATATACTTGACATACAATAATTTTAAAAATAGTTTAGAAATACCTGCATAATAGTCCACTGTGGATGTCCATAGGTTATCTGATTTCTGTTGTGGGACATTTATATGGCTTCCAATTTTTCACTATTTTGCTATAATGCTATAAATACAATGCAAATATTTATGCACATCTCTGAAAAGCTCCTTATAATGGATTTTTAGGAGAATCACTAGGTTAAAGGCTATGAACATTCCAGGGGCCTCTGACAGGTGTTGCTAAAAGGGTTGAGTAACTTACATTTGTAGAGAACTGCAATGAAATCGTTTTTCTCCATTATCAGTAAACTGAATTACCATGTAAAAATTGCTAATTTTGTAGATGAAAGTTTAAAGTCTGTATCTCATTTTAATTTGCATTTCTCTTGTTACTAATGCAGTTGAATATTTTCTGAATGTTTTCTATCCGTTAAGATTTCTTGTTCTGCCATCTGTTATTTTTTGTGTCCTGTGCTCATTGCCCTATTGGGAGTTTCAGTGTTTCCTGTTTGATTTGTATGAGGTCTTTTTATCTTAAGAATAGTAACCCTCGAAAATGTGTATTGTCAGCAAATATTTTTCTCAAGTGCTGCTGTGATTTTGAAGTCTGATATTTTTGAGATTGGGAGGGGTTCTCTGTTTTTATTTTACTAAATTCAGTAATATTTTTACGATTTCTTCAACTGCTGTTACACTCAGTCTTTCACTAGGAATAGAAAAACATTCAACTAGATTTTCTCCTAGTTTTCTACACTTCCATTCATTAGATATTCAACTCTTTAATCCATCTTGAAATTATTTAACTGTGTGATATGAGGTGAAATCCAATGGGCTTTTTCCCTCAATAGTTAAGCATCTGTACCAGCATGATTTACTATCTATGCTTCTCTTCCTAAAATACTAACTCCAAATTCTTTGTTTTTATGAGCTTCCTGCTGCATTAAATCTGGCTCCTTATTTCGAAACTAGTAGCATCATATTTTAATAATTGTACTTTTTAAATGTTTTAGTGTTTGATATGGTAAATTACCACTTGTCCCTTAAACACATTTTCTCAAGATCTTTTTTTTTTTTTTTTTTTAAGTTATATGAGTGTGTTTTTTCTCCTCTAGGAACAATTTATGTCTCTCCACTTACTCAAGCCTTATATTATGACCTTCATTAAAGTATTTGCTCCCCTTTCATACAGATTCTGCTATTTTTATTCATTTATTCCTTAGAATTTTTAATATTTAGTTGTAGCCATTATCAACTGGGTTTTCATCCATATATATATATATATATATATATTCTTTTTTTTTTTTTTTTTAAGTAGGCTCTATGTCCAGCGTGGGGCTTGAACTCACGACCCCAAGTCCAAGAGTTGCTTGCTCTATCCACTGAGCCAGCCAGGCGCCCCAACCCTATGTATATTCTAATTGCTTGATGTTGGTATATAAGAAAACAATTTGGTTTTGTTTTTTTTTTAAGATTTTATGTATTTATTTATTTGACAGTGAGAGAGAGAGGACAAGCAGGGGGAGCAGCAGAGGGAGAGGGAGAAGTAGGCTCCCCACTGAGCAGGGAGCCCAATGCGGGGCTTGTTCCCAGGACCCCGGGTCATGACCTGAGCTAAAGGCAGATACTTAACCAACTGAGCCACCCAGGCACCCCAACAATTTGTTTTTATAATTTAAAAAAGTTATTATCTAAAGCGACTCAAGAAAAAATAGAAAATCTCAACAGACCTGTAACAGGTAAACAGATTCAAATCAGTCATCATAAACCTCCCAGCAAAGAAAAGGCCTGGACCAGAGGGCTTCACTGGATCTACCAAACATTTAAAGAATTAACACCGATCTTTCTCAACCTCCTCCAAAAAATTAAAGAGGGAACACTTCCTAATTCATTCTATGAGGCCAGAATTACCCTGATACCAAAGCCAAAGCCAGAAAAAGACATTAAAAGAAAAGCAAATCTAATCCAACAGCACATTGAAAGGATTATTCACCATGACCAAGAGGGATCTATCCCGGGAATGCAAGGGTGGTTCAACAAAAGAAAACCAATCAGCATAACACATCACATTAATAGAACAAAGGGAAAAAGCATGCTGTTATGTATATTTTACCACAATAAAAAATTACCTGGCCACCTTTTCTGAAATCCCTTATCCTAAATTTTTGCATCACTTAGAAAGATAAAAGGGATCAGACTATAAGTACTGCATTGCATTCTCCTTTTTTTTTTTTTTTTTCTAAACATGTATTGGTCTTTCCAAACATACTTTCAGATATATTGCAACCCCTATAACAGCTTCTTAATTTCCTATCATGCAAATAGGCCATGATTCTTTGAACTAGTCCCTAATTCATGGATATTCAAGTTACTTCTCAAGTTTTGCTCATGCAAAGAACACTGCTAAACAGTCTTACCCTTCTGCAAGTAGTTCTATGGGATAAAGTCCTAGAAGAAGAAATAATAGATCAAACGGTATCCACATTTGAAAAGTCTCCTCTAATTCTCTCCTGCTAAAGAGGGCTGTCTGAATCAGCCAGATGTTCTGTAACACACTAGAAAGTATTCTGCTGGTTCTGCATGTAGTTTTAAAACCAGAACAGAGGACAAGTGCTGTCAAAAATTTTTGGCATCAGTCAAATCAGGGGTTGGCAAATGACAGCCTACAGACCAAATCCACCTTGCTGCCTATTTTTACTTAGCCCACAAGCTAAGAATGGTTCTGTTTTTTGGTTTTTTTTACATTTTTAAATGATTAAAAAACAGGGGCACCTGGCTGGCTCAGTCGGTAGAGCATGAAGCTCCCGATCTTGGAGCTGTGAGTTCGAGCACCACATTGGGTGTAGAGCTTACTTAAAAAAAACTAAAATGTAATTGGATTTGAAGTGTATAAAATTTGTGTAACTCCTAAAAATGGAGAGTAAATATAAAATATCAAAAAACTATTTTAGGGGCGCCTGGGTGGCTCAGTCGTTAAGCATCTGCCTTCGACTCAGGTCATGATCCCAGAGTCCTGGGATCGAGCCCCGCGTCAGGCTCCCTGCTCGACGGGAAGCCTGCTTCTCCCTCTCCCACTCCCCCTGCTTGTGTTCCCTCTCTCGCTGTGTCTCTCACTGTCAAATAAATAAAAAGAATCTTTAAAAAAAAAAAAACTATTTTAGTTATTTTAATATCAAAAAAATCATTTTTAAAAGTGATTAAAAAACAAAACCAAAAGAAGAATATTTCATGAAATGGAAAAATGATAGGAAATTCAAATTTCAGTGTTCATAAATATTTAAGTTTTACTGAAATACAGCCACACTCATCTGTTTATATATCAGCTGCTTTCTTACTTCAACAGCAGAGTTGAGTAGTTGCAACAGAGCCTTTATGGCTGTAAAGCCTAAGATATTTACTGTCTGGCCCTTTACAGAAACAGTTTGCTGATCTCCAATCTAAGCAATAATATTTGTTTTTAAGGATTTTATTTATGTATGTGAGAGAGAGAGAGAGAGCACAGCAGGGGGAGCAGCAAAGGGAGAGGGAGAAGCAGACTCCCCACTGAGCAGAGAGCACGATGCGGGGCTCGATCCCAGGATCCCAGGATCATGACCTGAGCCGAAGGCAGCCGCTTAACCGACTGAGCCACCCAGGCACCCCTAAGCAGTAACATTTTTAAGGAGTAGGAAACCCAATTCTCTAAACAAAGGGGAAAGAACAAATTGTCATATAGCTACCAAAGAAATGTTCCAAGGGGTTAGTGTCTCTTGGCTCTGTGTGTGAGTGAGGAGGTGAATGGCTTCACATTTCCTTCATTACTGTGAGAAGCAGCCATTGGAAGGCCAAGTAGCTACCGCACTTCTGGTTACAAGACTCCACTTTCCATGGACTCTTTTTTGGGTACTAATGTAAATGCTGCTGTGTTTTTAATTTCAAGTTCCAGTTGTTTACTGCTGGTATATAGGAAAGGGATTGACTTTTGCATATTAACCTTGTATTCTACAATCGTGCTATAATTGCTTATTAGTTCCAGTTTTTGTTGATTCCTTAGATCTACATAGACAGTCATGTCATCTGTTCCATGAACTCTTGATCCAAGTTGTTTTTCCCATAAGTTCAGTTTTTCCTTTGCCACCAAATAGTTACAATTAGAGATGCCAGCTATAAATAATTTTTCAGAGATAGACAGTATATTCTCCCAATGCTTTCTGAGGCTACCTTCCCACCTGATAGAGCGAAAATGGAACAGGAGACATGACAAAGCTTAAATGAAGAGAAAAAGCAAGCACACGTAAACACTGTGACATTACCATGAAGCTTGCCCTGATTAGAACTGACTAATGTAAAAGTTATAGGATTATTTTAGCAATTTACTGGATATCGGGACCAGGGAGCAAAATTTTGCAGAGGAGGAAATAGAACAAAATTACCATATGTCATTTGGGATAGTTGCCAATAGTTATCATTGCTGGCTCGACAGTTTGGTTCTATAGTCAACATGCCATCAGTGGGAATTGTGTTCTCAGTAAGTTCTGTTTCAGAATCTTCTATTATCACAACATCAATATCATCATCATTGCCACCATCACTCTCCTCCTCAATAGTTATAATAATATAATCTAGGAATAAGCAAAGAGAAAGTTTAGATACCACGTAAAATAATCAGTGTCTAGAGGAAACCACCTTATAAAGTTATGGAGTGTTTAAAAACACATTTTTACTGAAAAAATTACACTAAATATTTTCATGTCTCTAATCCCTGCAAGTCAGCTAAGAAATAAATTGCTCAGTATGAAGCTTTAAGATATATATGAACGTTTATATGCATGTATACACACACATGCATTAGTGTTTCTAGTACTCCCAATTTTATAGAGCAATAAATTTCTTCTCATTTAAAAAATGTGACCACCTGGCCGTGCTGCTCTGTTCAGTGATATGCGTTTAACTTTTAAATCCTACAGCTGACGTTACATAGCCACACTCTACTGACCATGAGTTCCCAAACTTGGTCTCTAAAACTCAATATTAATCTTTGATAATAAATAATGTAGAAATAAAGTACAGTCATAACTGTTATAAAACAAATTAAATTCAAATTGAATCTCACAGAATGTAAAATAAGTGGCCACATATAAACTAGATGTGAAATATCAACTCCATAAACCATTTTAATGAATATGACAAATATCACACCGTGCATAATATATGCTATATAAACGGGCTTTTTTGCTTTTTACAGTTGGCCTGAAAAAGAGGAACGTGTTTAAACTCAAAGTATTAACTCGCAGATCACATGTACACTGCATCACAACTTGGACTCAGTACATTTATTTGAAATAGACCAAAGCATTACAATCAAGTAATTAGCCAGTGTGTGGGAATGTGCTGGTGTGAAAACGCTACTGAATTAGGAATCACATGATGTGGGTTCCAATTCAGGCTTTTTAGCCATCCAGAGGTATGACCTTTCAGCCAGATACATTTATTCTTTTGCCTCTGTTTTCTCATCCATAAAAACATGGCACTGCGTTTGGAGATTCACTGTGAAATCCACTTAATAGTCTTCATGGAAAAAATGGAACATTAGAAACTACCTAATTATTCAAACAAAAGGGAATTGGTTAAATAAATTATGGCATTTCCATATGATGAAATGGTATACTGCCAATGAGAAACACATTCTCATTTAATGATATTAGAAATGCTAGTGAAATAATGTCAAAGCAGAGAGAAAGGGTCAAAGCAGAAAAAATATGATGTAATCCTAACTTTGAGAACAGAAGGAAACCTACTAATTGTTATCTCTAAGTCACTATCTCTGGATGGCAAAATGACCTTCATTAGACTTCTCTGTATTTGTTAAGAGTCTACAATAAACTTTATAGACTTCATAATCAGAAGAAAATAACAAAGGTAATTAAAGTTTTATTTTTAAGATAAGCTTTTATATGTCAACAGATTTTCTGCACTAGACCCAGTAAAGCTACTGAGAGTTCCACCCAGGTTTCTCAGTAAATTTGTAAAATTCTAATTAATTCCTTTAGATATATACATAACCTTCATAAGCCATTCTTAGAAGACATTAAAACATTTAGAAGCTTTTTGAAGGTTATGCTTCTAAGGTGCAAGGAACCAAGTTGCCGTGAACTTAATCAGACAAGGCACAGTTCAGAAAGATGCAGGCTGCAACTTTCCTTTCAGATGAAGACCACTGCAAGAAATCCACCCCAAAACACGGCAGATGACAACGGCCAGACTGGTCTGCTTTTCTAGCAAAACTGTGTCAATACATTGAACAACCACTTTCTAAATCTCCTAGCAGAACTCTCAAAAGCAGCCCTTTCACATCCACATCGAACTTTAGAGACTGCGAAGTTGGCCAAATGAGAGATAATGCCACCAAAACTGTATTCCAGAGCCCAGCACTTGCCGCAGGCAGGCTTGAAACTGAATCGAGCCGGTGCCCTGCTTTAGAAAACACTGCAGAAGAGTTGTTTGTAAAATCATTATCTGCAAACATTAAATCAGTTTACCACTTAATGTCATAAAACCACAAAGCAGTCCCAATTTGGGGAGAGCTAGGTAGAGGCAGAAAGGGGGCGATTCCCAACACATTAAGTTAGAGCCTTTTCTGTCAAACAATGGTGCTCAATCGTACAGCAGGTGGGATGGGCCCTGAAGCATGCTTGGAAGTGCACCCCTATTTTCTAGGGGTCCTAACATTTTGTAGTATCCTCTGACTCCTTTTTAAGTCTCATCTGCCCTCTCGAAGCAAAGAACTGGCTCTTCACCCGGGGACTTCGCCACACCTACATCTTTATTTTCTTTCTCCTTAGGTTTTCACAATAAAACAGCAAGGCTGCACTATCTGTCTTTGAGCAAACGCGGTCACCACCAAAGCCTCAAAAATCAACTTCTAAATTTCAAAAGATGTCATAATGAATCAACTACTAATTTGTCAATTCTTTAAACTCAAAATTCTAATGGTCTAAGAGTCTTCGTCCTTTTGGACCCCTACTTCCTCTGACGGGGAATGAGAAAGGATAAAGGATCAACTCGTCCCAGGAAGCTAGCACCAAGTCCTTAACAAGTAGCCAAATCTCAAAAGCTTACACGCACAGGCATCTCAGGAGAGGTGGGGAGAAACACCCCAAACCACTCCGCCGCAGCGCTGCTGAATACAAGGCTGTGAAGTGCAGATTTAACCTTCCGCAAATCAAATTGTCTCCTCCCAGGAGTTCCCCGGCCGCTAAGCCAAGTCACTTTCGTGCCCTAACGGCCCATGCTCCACAGCACACACATCCCACAACGCCTTTTTGAAAAAAAAGCTCAAGGAAAAAGTGCTGCTGTACAGACCTATTCTGGCGCCAGTGTCTGCCATGCCACCCAGCAGAAGGCGCCGGGAAACATATCACAGCGCCCCAGCTTCCCCTGTGGAGACCGCTGAGGCTGTTTTATGACCACTAGGGGTCCTAGAAAGAACCAACGCCCTCGTGCTGGAAACCAAGCCCCGCCTCTCACAATGCGGCTCTCTTCAGCCCCCGTGTCACCTCGAGTCTCTCAGACGCCATGAGCCCGGGAAACGCCATGAGCCCCAGAGACCCCTTGAACCCCAGGATCACCTCAAGCTCCGAGGATACCACAAACCCCGGGAATCCAGTGAGCCCTAGGGCCAACTCAAGCCCCACGTACACCATTAACCCCGGGGACCCCTCAAATTCTAGAATCATCTTGACGCCTAGAATGCCATGAATTCTAGGGACGCCATGAGCCCAAGCATCACCTCAAGCCCACAGGACACCATGAACTCCAGGGACCCCACAAGCCCCAGGATCAGCTCGAGCCCCTGAAACACCATGAACCCCAAGGATGCCCTGGACCCAGCCTGCAACACCTGGGTTCCTATATGCCCACTAAGCAAATGCGGACAGCGGTCCAGAGGTCATCACCGGACACGCCCTAGCCAATGACAAGACAATGCCTTAGTCTCCTGCGAGTACCTCTAGGTAGGCACAGCGCGAACTCTGTCAGTTTCCCCGCCCCCCCCCCCCCCGGTAGGGTGAAGAAAGAGGCAGAAGCGAGTAGAACAGATTTGGGAAGGGCTCCTTACCCTCCTCTTCAGACATTGTGAGGCAGGGAGTCCCGCTCTGAGCACCTTAGACTCGGCGTCTGCGCTGCGGCTGAATGGGCTGGATCGCGACCGTACCCACGAGGCAACTGCAGCAGAGGCGCCAAACGGAAGACGCCCAAACTTCCCCTCCTAAGAGAAGTTTCTGCGACTGCGCAGTAGCGCCCAGAGCCCCCCGTAGGAGTACTACTGTTGAGGGGAGGGCACAGGTGGCGCCAAGTGTGGCGCCTTGCTTCGCTCCGTTTCTATCTATATGTACACATTTCTAAGTGTGTTTCCCCCTCCCCCGAAAATGTGAACCGGTACCCACCATTGTAATTCTGCTCTTCTCAAAATGCTCCTCACACAATACTTCATAGAAAAAATGTACAGTGTCAGAATTCAGACTTTGTAATGTTTTCCGGGTTGTGTACTCATCGAGTCCAGCGCCAGCTTTGGGAACAAATCCAAAAACAATCCAGCTTTTAAAATGTGTCCGTAATAAGACCCGCTAAATCCACGCCGCCCTGCGCTTCAGCTGTCCTACTCTCTACTTGCCGTTTTCCAAAAAGCCATGTCCTTCATCCCAACTTAAAATAATAATAGCTACAATTTACTAAGTGCTCACCACAAACCAGCCGCTTAGTATGGCTGACCTTATGTGGTCCTTAACGGCTATAACAAGTCAGTATTATTGTCCCATTTTATTTATTTTTTTTTTTAATTTTTTTTAAGACTTTATTTATTTATTTGCCAGAGAGAGATAGCGAGAGCAGGAACACAAGCAGGGGGAGTGGGAGAGGGAGACGCAGGCTTCCCGCCGACCCGGGACCCAGTACCCCGGGATCATGACCTGAGCCGAAGGCAGCCGCTTAACAACTGAGCCACCCAGGCGCCCCTATTGGCCCATTTTAAAGATACAGAAACAGATGCTTAGAGAGTTTAACTTGCTCAAAACCACAAGGCTAGCAGCAGGGTTATGATTTGAACACACATACCCCACCCCACAAAGCACATGCTCACATCCCCTATATTCTTCCTCCTACTCAATTGCTTATGGAAATTTTCCACACCCTTCAAAGCTTGTTCCACACATCTATTCTTTTTTTTTTTTTTTAAGATTTGTTAAAACTTACTTCTTTGAGAGAGAGCAAGAGAGAGAGCACGAGTGGGGTGAGGGGCAGAGGGAGAAGCAGGCTCCAGGCTGAGCAGGGAGCCCAATTCCCACCGATTGTGGGGAGGGGGGGCTCCAGGATTATGACCTGAGCCAAAGGCAGAAGCTTTACTGACTGAGCCACCCAGGAGCCCCCCCTACACACACATCTGTTCGAATAATATCTGCACCAAGACACTTTCATACAGCCCCCTGGTAAGAATGAGGAGCAGCACCATGCATTATTTATATTAAATAGCACTTCCATCACAAGGTTCTAAGAATTAAAAGTTATGAAATATAAAGCACCCAGCACAGTGCCTAGAATTCTAGTTCATTTTGCTGTGTCAGTTACACAATGACTCCTGGCACCGCATCTCCTCATCATAGGGGAAGGGTAAATTTCTTTGCTTTTGAGAAGGAAAGGTGCATTTTCTTAGGTGGAAATATACAGTTGTTTCCCTGTTGTAAGGGAGTGTAAATGTGTGCAGGAGGGTGCATAAGGAAGCTGAAGACAAGAATGGATGCACTATACAGATTATTGATATATTACCTCTCAGCCAAATTCAGCCCTTTTTCCTGCTCTGAGAAAATGGATATGGGCCCTTTGAATGTTTTCCTTTTGCCAGTAGCACAGTTGAATACTTTTCAGTAGGAAACATGGGAAAGACAGTGTAGAAGAAACAAGTTGTGCTTCCTAGTCCCCGTTTGCTCTCTAGGCAGGCTGCTGCAGAGTGCAGCCTCCCAACCCAAACACCCACCAAACAGAGCATGTTTCCAGCACGTTCTAGAGGGTGGCTCTACAACAAGTCCCCTCAATGCTGCACCTAGTGACTTACCTCACTCAGTGAGTCAGAGTGGAGCTTTCTTGGGTGTGTCTACTCCTAGAGGTAGTAGCTGTTGTTGGTAGCTCTTATTACTATACTCTTTTGAGTTTCCTTTTTTTCTTACTAGCCAGTCCCGCATTACTCCAATCCTGATACACTTAATACTTCCTTATATTAAACATTCTCTGTTCAAATTACTGTGTGGTCTTTCTCTTCATCTTGGACCCAGACTGATCCACTCACCCTTTTGAGTTTCCTTTCATCAGCTAGTGCTCAAGGGGAACACAAGTTCTGTTCCTACACTGTAATTAAGCATCCAACAAGATGTTCAACAACCACTTCAGTTTCATTTCCAGTCAGTCCTCTCCATTCATTCCTCTGACCCCTTTTCTCCATAGAGAGACGCAGAATGGAAGGATAGACTTTCCTACTGTCACTCCTAAGGCTAGCTCTTCTGGTCTACCTAGGCTGCATCAACCTGAGTAAGGCAAAATAGAGTGCCCAACAGGCAACGGAGACCTGCCGGTGTTGGAGGACAAGCAATGATGGTAGTGCCATCTACATCTTCTCACCTGAGAGCTGAGTCCCACAAGCTATTGACACAGCAGTGTTTCTATCAAAACCCTGTTCAGCCATGGGAACCTGGGGTTCTTTTTTTTTTTTTTTTTAACATTTATTTATTTGAGAGACAGAGCAGAGCGACAGACAGAACACGGGTTGCGGGGAGGGACAGAGGGAGAGGGACAAGCAGACACCCCACTCAGCAAGAACCCTCATGCAGAGCTCAAGCCCAGGACTCCAAGATCATGATCTAAGCCAAAGGCAGACGCTTCAGCGACTGAGCCACCCAGGTGCCCCTGGAGTTCTAATTCTTGTAATGATGAACTGCATAATACAGAGCCACCAGGCCCCTGAGAAACAACTAAAAAAGCTGGATGAACTGTTCTTAAAATACTCTCAAGAACAACAAAAAGTTAAAACAATAAGCAATTACTGAACTAAGAGCTCTGAAAGACCAGAAACCTAGAAAAATGTAAAAAGCTGGCAGGACTGCTTTTATTCTAAGACACTAATCTAGAAAAGTCTGAAAGAGGCCAGACTGTACTTCTGGTGACTTTGTAGGACTAGAGGCAAAAGTCAGAATCTGGGACCCACCAATGGCAGAGGGCTGGTAAAACACCCTCTCCTTGAACAGGGACCACAGTCACCCTGTCAGAGTAAAAGTGATCAAGGGGCGCCTGGGTGGCTCAGTTGGTTGAGCGACTGCCTTTGGTTCAGGTCATGATCCTGGAGTCCTGGGATCGAGCCCCACATTGAGCTCCCTGCTGAGCAAGGAGCCTACTTCTCCCTCATCCTTTGCCTGTCGCTCCTCCTGCTTGTGTTCTCTCTCTCTCAAATAAATAAAATCGTTAATTTAAAAAAACAATTAAACAACAGTTAACTACACAGACTATGGTTCACTCTCATTATCGAGGGATTTAACACACAGATGCCTGGCATAAGCAAACAAAAATTCTTTGCCGTGAATATAAAATCAAGTTATTTCTACAAACGATATCTAAATAGAATATCCAGCACAAAGTAGAATATAACCAAGTTTAGGAGAAGAAAAGATGGAAGAAATAAGCAATAAAAACATCTATGCTGAGTGACAGCACCTCCTGCTGGCAGCCACCACAACAACCACACGGCGCTCGCACGCACGGTCGTCCTGACACCTGCACCTTGCTAATGACGTTGGTCCTCTGGAAGCAGCTAGTCCGTGAGCATCTTAGGACACCCGAGGGAAGGATCCAGATCAAAAGTCCCCAGGACCCCAAGTTTTCAGGAAGGCACCTCCTCACCCTTTAGGAATGGATGGAAAACCTTGTTTCGGCAAAGCCAGGGAGAGAGGCTGAACTACGAGCTGGAGGACGGACGGCACAGACTCAGAGCGCATGGAGCCCAAGCGACAACCGCCCCAACCATGGTGGGGAGGAGAGAAATCCAGCAGGTGCAGG
>NC_138385.1:93811485-93834176 GCF_054177405.1 Leptonychotes weddellii | reverse complement strand
CGTTTCTTTATCAACTCGAATAAATTCGTACATTAATGTCATGCGGTGAAAGCAAATAAAATCAAATCTGAGGCTCTGACATTATTGTGGTTTTAAAACTTTATTATATTTTAAAATCTGAAAACTGTAAAACATAGTATTCATACAAACACCTGAGGACTGTTCAACTGGGCACAGCATCTTCACACAAACAATTTGAAATAAGACCAGGCTTAAATTAGAATTTTGTCTTCTAACACAAAAGGAATAACAGAGATAAAACCACCCTTTAAATAGTTGCATTCTTATATAAAGTACATTTGGTTTTCTGAGAAAGAAAATGTACATTCATGCCCCTGGTGTATATTTTGTTGGCATTTACAACAAATGGCTAAGACTTTTAGCACAGCTTCTCATAGCTTATAAACATTACACCAAACTTATACAATGTAATTACAACATATAGCACCATTTCCCCTTAAAAGTTCTAACTTTAAAAATAAAGCCCAAAATGGTAAGTCAGAATTAATGCATCTTCCAAAATTTAGCAGAATAAATGGCTCAGAGCTAAGCAAATTAACTAGAAACATTGCATAGGACAGAGAGCTTCCCTGTATGAAAAGCAACCTACGGATTGTTTCTTATCCCCTGAAGACAAAGCTGAGAGGTAATAGTCATAGCAATTGATGCACATATTGTTTACAGAATAAAAACCTCTAACTATATAAATAGGGTTCACCATTACCTCTGTGGCGGTACAAAGTGCCATATTAAATTCAAAAAGAACAGATTTACTTGTTTGTATACCTACAGGTATAGAATAATATATAAATACGGTATAGTATCCATATGAGGAATAAACACAGACAATAAAATATCTATCTTTAAAAAATTTGGGCACAGGTGTCTTCATATAGAGATGTGAGAAATGAATGCCCAGTTAAATGTCTACACTTAGCAAAAATATGTAATGTTTTAAAATAACAGGTATATTATTGAAAAATATTTAATCAGACTCCATCCAAACCACCCTTGTAGTATAATATCTCCTGCATAAAACAACCATTCTATTTATCCTATAATTGTTCAAAAGTTATCAAAAACTGATTAAGAACACTTTATGAAAGTTTATAAGCTTGCTTTTTTTCTTTAAATATGAACAAATACAACACACAGAGAAATAATAACAAAAGGAAAATAACTTATATGGCTTTCCCTTTCTAGAGACTGGCAGGACAGGAACAGAACTTGTAGTAACAGACATAAAATATCTGGAGAAAGAGTATCTACAGCTGCATCTTTAAATTCTCTTCTAAGGAAAACTCGTCACAGATTTCATTAGAGAACTTGTCAGTCCCTGATACTTCCCGCTTTGGGATTTAGCTGTTTTGGTTCTATATATAAACATTAACTTAGTGGATCCCTACATCAAAAACTAATGATGTATGGTGACTAACGTAATAAAATTAAATTAAAAAAAAACATTAACTGAAATCAAAGGTGTTTCTCTGTTTCCAGCATGAAAATACATTTGTAAATTGTACAAAGTGATAAACTGTAAACTGTAAAACAATAAAAAGACATAAAGAACTCCCAATTTGAATATGCTAATACTAACACGTAAATGGTTTTTTAAAGAAGTAGATTGGACTATCATGTTGTTCTGCAATTCTGGATATAACCTATTTTTAGAGGAACTGTCTACCAAACAAAAGCTGCTAGGGGAATTAAAATATTTTTAAATTAAAAGTTATCAGGATAACAGAGAATGCTGTCCAATCTAAACTTACACATTTTTTTTTCAATTGTATTTTCCTTCTTTTAGTTTTTCAATGTAGTAACATAACTTTAATGCTGGCCCCAGCTTCAGCCCCATGTACTTCATCATCACATCACTTTTGAGTAGTAGCAGAGCCTTCCCATCAATTTCCTACAGAGAGAAAGAAATTACAATTAATAATGCATTCATATTTTGTCAAGTTATATATAAGAACATGTAAAATAGAGAGCAGTTGTACATTCTCGATATATATTCTCTGAATATGCATTTATTTCCTGAAAACTATTAAAAATATAATTTATACAGCAAGACATCATTTGATAATTTCTAAATTCACTTCAAATTTTAAGAAAAAGGAAATTTAACCCAGTATCTTTCAAAATTGGCCTAAGCACCAAACTATCTCCTTTTAAATACTGTGTGTTGAATAAAATACTACATATCTATGACAAAGGTTAGAAAGCTATGAATTGTAGAAATGAATTTCAGACGGTCATTAACTTTCTTAGAAAGGCTGGGAATATGAGGATGTCAGCATCAATGCAAACTGTAAATGTGTTATACAGTGTTGTCTTTATGTTGAAAGCTAATCAGTTAGTTGTCTGAAGCTAAACTAATTAAATGCTAAAACTAATTACCGATTTTCTTAGAATACTGAAAAGGACAGAAGATATTTGGTCACTGATTTGTTACAAAAGACTATAAACATTACTTAATAGACACAAGGCATCCTCCTAAAATTTTTTATTTCCTTAATTAACCAATTTATGTCAGAGAAGCATATTATTTGGTATTCATGAGCTCCTATTTAAAATAAAACTGCACTTAATCTTACACAGTTGCTGGATTCATTGGGCAGGACACCCTGTCACAGTTTGTGGTTACCCCCTCCTACTCACGGTCCTGGGGCCGAGCAGGGAGCAGGTGGGGAGGAGGATCCTTGTGGGAGAAGACATCTGAGAGTGGCCATGCTGAATCATCTTCTCTTGAGAACTTGAAGACTTGTAGTATTTTAGGTACTCGGGTACCCATTTAAAGCACAGATCCAGCCTCTACCATTTAAGAATCTAACTTTGGGCCAAGTAACCTTTCTCACATATGGAAAAATCAGTTGATAGGGTTCCCCCACCATCCACACTAATCAGCATCCATCCAACTGAAGGGCCTGCACAGAGGTCATTGAAAGGCATTACGGCAGGAAAACCGGATCAAAAGATACATTACATGTTGCCTGAAGAGGTCGGCGAGGGGGCCTGATATCTGAGGATCTTTATGTTTCATAAACTGTATCACTTCATCCACAGACCAGGTTGAAGGGTCCTTAGAGAAGCCTTGTTTCAGGACACTGGGGTCAGGTACAGCTATATAACTTGGAGCTTCAATGGGGGGAAAAAAGACAAATCATACTTGACCTGATCATTATCCTGAAAGAAGAGATGTTAGGTAGGGAGAAATGGTCCCATTCCTGGAACCTTCTATTAAGCACCCCAGCAAGGACCCAGGACTCCAAGTGTAGAATCCAGTGAAAGCCTAGATTAGGATGACCTGAGGATGGCTACCCAAGAGCACCCCATCTGACCTCCCCCAAACAACAAAAGCAGCTTCAGAATTTACCTTAAAGCCTCAAAAATCATAAAACAGACCGATCAATCTGAGGCCTTGTGGGCCACAGGCAAAGACAACAAAAGTTCTGGTGTTTGGGGTAAATGAGGTTAATCTAAGCTAACCTATTACTCTTGAATTTCTCTCAATCTCTCTCCTCTTGGTCTGTCTAGATTAGGTTTCTTTTACTAGCTAAATAGAATGGAAAGTCTCCAGATTTAGTTTTATAGTTGCTTAAATTTATTCACTTTAATCAAGGAATTTCAATAACCCCATTATGTCTGAGAACCAAATGAGTTTTACCGAATCTCTCCGATGTATTCAATATGGATAATTTTAGCATCACTTTATTCTTCAAATGCCTGTCTCTTAAGGCTTAAATGGTTATCTGAGTTTTGAAGAAAACAGGATTATTTTCTGCTTGGCTAGGTCAGAAGTAACTTTAACATTATACTGAATACCTCTCTCAAGTTTAATTGCATAGTAATAGATACTCTGGTTGAATGTTTTTAGGTCAAAAAAAGAAATAATTGAGAAATAGAATTAAGCACTCATACCTCAAAAAGTTTTAGCTGTGCTGTTCACCAAGTTGTGCTGTAATTTCGTGTCCAGACAAGTATTCATTTTATTCAACCAGAGCACCTGACTCTCTAAAGATAGTGTGTGATAACAGAAGTGAGTTTTGTAATTTGCCGGGAAGATCTGTTTCTTTAAACAAGGACCGTCAACACAAATTTGGTCTTTTTTGGGGTGATTTAACCAAAGATACACGTTTTCTTTCCTATCATTTGGGCTCCAGCCATTTTAGGGGCATTTTGAGTATTTACCCAGGTAAAGGGCAAAGAAAAACAGAAGATAAAGGAACTCAGAATGTAAGTTTTTTTGTGTGTAGCTCAAAAGTGTACTTATTTTCTCCTTCAATATGACAACTTTGATGTGAAACAAAAACTCTTTACTAAAACATATCTTCCCTTTCACTTGTCAGAGATAAAAATGTTGGTCATATCTACCAAGAAATGCTACTGCGCTATTTCAACCCAAATGGAAATGATGATGGTATAGACCATGCCGTGCCTAAGGCATTCTAACAATTTAGGCAGAAAAGTCTTCTCCTTTAGTTCTAAGAAAGACTTAATTTAAGATGAAAAAACTACTGGCAAAGCTAATCAAGCTAATCATACCTCTAAATAACTTTTTTGTGGGATTTCTGGTTTATGTCATCAGAATCCGGTACTGTTATATCTTAAATAACATGCAACCAGTTTTATAGATTACTACAGAAAAACTATATGCAAAGATATAATTTATGGTATAAAACTATAATTTTATATTAAAAATAAAACAACTATAAGATCATCTATGTTGGGCGCCTGGGTGGCTCAGTTGGTTAAGCGACTGCCTTCAGCTCAGGTCATGATCCTGGAGTCCCGGGTTCGAGTCCCACATCGGGCTCCCTGCTCAGGGGGGATCTGCTTCTCCCTCTGGCCCTCCCCCCTCTCATGTGCTCTCTCTCATTCTCTCTCTCTCAAATAAATAAATAAATAAAATCTTTTAAAAAAAAAAAAAAAGATCATCTATGTTTAATTATGGAGAAATCATTTAATTGGGCCCATACCTTCAAAACAATCAGAGAAGTTGTAAACATTAGTGTTATTCAAATAATTACATGAAATAAACTAACTATGTGAAAAATAATCAAAGTCCAGTCGTGCTTTTCTCCTGAATGGCTCTGTCTTACACTAGAGTATCAGTGTTTCTGAAATAAATAAAAGTGATTTGATTTTATCCACAACAATGTTATTGGATTTCTTTCCTATAATAAAAATGAACAATTTATTTCATTCAAATAATGGGGCAGGGCAGGAGGTTGTGAGAGCATCACCAGCCATCAGGGGTGGACTCAGCTTTAAGTAACAGTTCCAAGACCTTGAAGAAAACAATAGTAATGACACCTCTAGACAGTTTCCAAGGGAAATGCTTACCTATTGTCTGAAGATAGAAGCAGCCCAGCAGTTAAGCGTACAGCCTGGAGACAGAGTGCCTGGATTCAAGGACTGACCCAGCCACTTTCTAGCTGGGGACCTTAGTCAAGTGACTTCTCAGATTTCTCACATGAAAATGTTTACCAGCACGTACGTCTTAAGGAATTGCTGTAAAGGCTATGTAAAATATTACATGCCTGGCACACGTCAGATAGTGATGAAGATGATGCTGATTTCTATTACCAATAAGTAAATTACCAGTAAGTAATGTTATTACTATTAGTCTTTCCACTCCTGGGAAGAGCAAAAGCTAGACTTCTCAAGCTCAAATACAGGCTACTTTGGCATAGTAGTGTTAGTCATACATTTGAAAGTGAGGAATTCAGTATCAGGGGTAACCTTTTATAGCCTTTTGCTGAGAAGGCCTGTCTTCAAAGCTCTTATTTTGTGAAAATACCTAAAAATTCTGGGTATACTACCCCTCGATGGGATAAGCATCTACCATCAGACTCCTTGCAAATGTCATTCTGAAAGCAGAGACGATCTACATGAGGTGGGAGATGGGGGGATGATATTAAACATGTCATAGCACGTATACAGCACAGCTGCCCATAGAAGACATCCACTAAGAAAAGCAATCAAGTTGGATGGCTCCTACTGCCTTCAATACTCACCTTGCCTAGATGCCTACCAGGAGAAAAAGGACAAAACACATTCCCACCCTTACCCCACCTCGGCCCACCCCTACCCCCACCCCATTCATCCTTAAAAGGGTAGAGGGTAACTATCTTTGCACATGGAAAACTATTCTGGCTCTTTCCAAATGGCAAAAGGATGCGGCCCTGTTTACACGTTATGTATTCCTGGTGGGTCTGAGGGAGTAACTGAAGATATGGAGAATGGGGAAATAGCTACCACAACAGAATACCAGAGCCCAGATCTGGGAGCCACACGCAGGCTGGAGTCAGGAAAGGTCTCAAAAGAGACAAGGAAGAGAGTACATCAGAAAGGAGAGGAAGTGCATCTTTCCCGGCCTCAGAGTCACATGAGGTTTCGGAGTCCAGACAGGATCCAGTGAAGTGATAAAGTACAATGGAACCATTAATAAGAAGTACTGATCTAAGAAGTCTATGAGAGACATGGCTGGGACCCAGATCCCCAGGGATACTTCTATGCCGCCATGAGGATCGGAGCATCTGTAGTGGCTTGACCCTGACAGTAACATAAACAGGGAGGACTCAAACTCCTCAATCTTGGCACTTTCTCCAATATGATACACTCTCAAGGGATGTTGTTGGGCAAAGAAACCTTAAGGAGAAAGAAACACGTTGGTTGAGAATCACTGTTTTTAAATATACCTTCACTTTTCCTCTGCATTTGGAATTTAACTTCATGGTGACTGCTCTTGGTAGATCTGGTCCCCACTAGTGCTGAACTTGAGGTGCCTGGCACACTTGGAGAAAAATTCCTGGAGACTGCAGTATGAGTGCTTACAGGATTTCTGCTGGTAGAGCTTAAAGAATTTGCTGGATTTAGTGGTGAGTTTTTGGAATCTTCAGGAAGCTTTTCCTCTTTGGGCACGCCATTTCCCTCAGAAGACAATAGTTCTTCTACAAGAAAAAAAGACAAAGGCAATTATCTTCAGTAGACTTTATAGCTTAAACACTACTAAAAGGTCAAAACATCTCCTAATCTTCAACAGTTCACTTAAGCCGTGCTATACTGAACCATAAACCTCTAACATAAAGTACGTGGCCACCCCCCTCCTTGGCATTTATAGGAATGGACACAGTCTTAAAATCCAAATTGATTCCACTATGTCACCTGTATTTCTCGTGGCAACTGTCCCTTCCCAGTCTTGCTACCAAGCCTGTGAACACCTCACTAAAGCATTCATTTTGAGGAATGCAGTTCTTCACAACCATTATAATATGATCACACAGTTGGCTTCTAACATTTGCTTACTACTTGGACACTTAAAACTTTCAGTGGAGAAAGGCACTAGGCACTAGGTTTTTCTATTCGCTTTTTATCAGCTTTCAGTAATACAAAGCTGAATGGAAAATGTTACTGTAATTATTTTACTTTTATCTAAGGAGAAATGACAACTGTGTACTTCTGAAGGGAATGAAACTCTTGACAAAGCTGCCAAAGTAGTAGCCTAAATGCTCACCTGATTTGGGCAAATACACACCCCCACCCAAGAGCATATAGTTAAGTGGTAGTAGAGTGACTTTTCTTCCCATTCCAGGAACTTGTAAATACTATTTACCTTTAGGGGCATGCATCTTTGTTTTGGGGAGCTTAGGTGACACAGGAGCAACATAAGGTATAGGTTCCTGTGAAGACCGTTTGGGGCTTTTCTTTTCTGTTATGTCTTCTTTTACTGTTTAAAAAAAAGGTGTCTGTTATAACTAACATTCCTCAAGCATTTTCAGATCATCAGCATATAACACTTTTGTTTCTAAATCATTTGCCTACTGTAACTTCATCAGCAATTTATCAGTTACTTGCTTATTTATGAATAATATGTGTTGATTTCATCCCATTAAATATTTCAGTGACATCATATTCAAGAGCTAAAAGAATTATATCCAGGCATCATTTACTCTAGGATCATCAGATATCTCTAAGTATCTCAGGAAGCAGTGAGGCAATCAATTATAATGTGTCTAAAAAGGCCTAGGAAAACTGTTCCCATGAACAAAAAAAGTTAAGAATTCAGAGAAGGAGAAGACAGTGTATAGTGGACATCTCATTTTATAGGCTACAGTCCTGGCCCAGAGCTACCCTTCCTATAACTCTACAGCTTATTATTAAACCAAATGCATTTTTACCTAAAGGACCACTCTTTAAGGCATGATCCTGAAAGTAACGACATCTCAAATTATTAATTAAACTCTAAATATCAATCAATATCTTGATTTAACCTCCAACTAAAAGGAAAAATTAAGTATAATAGAAATCTAAATAGTCTGATAATAGAACTTGCATGAGAAGATTGCAATGAGAATGTACCAAAGTCAAACTTCATCTGGTTCAAAATAGCTGTGGGCCTGGCATGCTTCTTAAGATCATCCGATAAGCAACTTTTAGCCATCTGGTTACTGATTACTAAAGAGTCTAAGAGAGCTCTTACCACTTGATTTTATTTTTAATCATGGACTACAAAAACCAACAGGCAAAACATATTTCTGTGAATGGCAAATATTTACATAATTAGGACATTTAAATTCCTATAAAGAAAAAATTGGCTTTTTTCATGCTCATTTAATGATATGGAAAATTCAAATACTAATGTATAGTTTTCTACAGATGTATGTTACCTCAGAATCTTAGCAAGATCAGAAAATCTTTTCTTTTACTTGTAATATTCTAATGCTTTCTTATAAAAAGTTAATGAAGCTAGTGTATGGTCTACTATCTGGGGCTGATAAAACATAAAAATGACTCCTGACTTCTGCTCCTGGGTATTGTAGTAAGCTCAGGCACAATAAACTCTTCCTGCAGAGATAACTAGAAAAAGCCAGATAATTTACAAAATACTTTAAAAGTCATCATAGAGAGGCACTGCCGGGATGACTGATTAAAGACCTGCAAAATCCACTTCTTCATAAAAATAACGAAGAGATTGGCAAAATTAATTTTTCAAAAACTCTGGACATTACAAAACCCAAAAAGCATTTGTTCAAGAAAAAAGTGGCTGAACCTCAGAAAGAACAGCAAATTCTGTGGCATTTTAGCTTCCCTACCATCATCCCCTTCACTGTTTTTGCAGCAGCTTTGCAAACCAACAGGTTCATAAGTACTGTAGCTGTGAAAGCCAGCAAATCCTAGCAGCCACTAGAGGGAACACAATGGGTTTGGAGCTCTCAAAAGGCCCTATCCCCAGAGAACCGGCACAATCTGACCAACCTTGAAACTCAATGGAAAGCTCTGATCTCAGGCCTTGTTTTATTGGACCTAAATCAGAGCCTGCTCTGTGTGAACAGTCCTATCTCTAAGGCACTGCTCAATCAAACAAGCAAACAAATCAAAAAAATCCACCGTAGTGCTTGTTTAACACTATAGCTGCCTAAGGCAGCATCATCATTTGGGGCTGATAGGAAACTGACCAAAAAGCTTTAAAAACAAACCTGGAGAATAAAATGTCCATTAGCAGACTTTGAAAACCATAGAGATACTCCTGGGAATCTAGAAGGCCATATGCATGTGCAAGGCAGTATCCATGCCCAGGAAAGACCTAAGACCTTAATCTTTCATTTCTTGCTGACCTTGAAGCTCTGCACAAAGCAGACTTGTAAACTGCCTCCTGGAATGTTCAAGGTAAATTCCAACACATACATGAACTCTGTGGCAAAGGATGGAGGCATTTATGGAAATCCCTGTCCAATCATTTGTTGAACACTAAGCTAAATGAGCAAACTTCAGTGGCCACATATAATAAATGAGCCCAGGAAGTCATTAGGTTAGTCCAGGTAAGTTACTATACAAAAGGACCAGCAACAACAAACCCTAGGGAAGAGGAGAAAATCTGATTTTCAGAGTTACTGCTTTACACTCTTTTAAAATGTCCAGTTTTCAATTAAAAATTAGGAGACATGCAAGAAACATAAAAGTATGGCCTATACAAAGCAGGGGAAAACAGTCAATAGAAACTGCCTCTGAGGAAGCCCAGATACTGGAGTTAGTAAACAAGGACTTTAAATCAGCAATTTTATTTATGTTCAAAGAACTAAAAAATAATAATCGTGTCTAAGGAACTAAAGGAAAGTATGAGAACAAAGTCTCACCAAATAGAGACTATCAATAAAATGATAAAAAATTACAAATCGAAATTAGGACTTGAAAAGTAGTATAAATGAAATGAAAAATTCACTAGAAGGGCTCAACAGCAGAAGAAAGAATCAGCCAATTTAAAGAAAGGTCAATTGAGATTTTAAAGTCTAAGAAACAGAAAGAAAAAAGAATGAGGAAAAGAGACCTGTGGGATACCATCAACGACACCAAAATACACATAATGGAAGAGCTCCAGAAGGAGAAGTGACAGAGAGAAAGGGACAGAAAGAATATTTGAAAAAGTAATGGCTAAATGTTTCCCAAATTTGATAAAAAGCAGTAATCTGAATATCCAAAAAACTCAACTATCTCCAACTAGGTAGGGTAAATTCAAAGACAGCCACACCTAGGAAAAACACAGTCAAACTATCAAAAGCAAAAGACAAAGAGAATCTTGAAATTACCAAGCGAAAAGCAAATCATCATACAAGGGATCCTCAATAAGATTAACAACTGACTTCTCATCAGAAACTATAAAGGCTAGTAGGAAGTGGGATGATATATTCAAATTGCTAAAACAGTCAACTAAGAATTCTACATCCAACAAAACTAAACTTTAAAAAATGAAGGAGAAATAAGAAATTCTTCACAAACGAAAAGTGAGGGGCACCTGGAGGGCTCAATTGGATGAGCATTTGACTCTTGGTTTTGGCTCCCATCATGACCTCAGGGTTGTGGGGTCAGGCTCTGCCCTGTGGGGAGTCTGCTTGAGATTCTCTCTCTCCCTCTCCCTCTGTCCCTCCCCCTGCTCTCTCTCTCCCTAAAATAATCTTTTTTTAAAGAAGTGAGAAAATTTGGGGTGCCTGGGTGGCTCAGTCGGTTGACCATCTGCCTTCGGCTCAGGTCGTGATCCTGGAGCCCTGGCACTAAGCCCCAAGTAGAGCTCTCTGCTCCGCGGGGAGCCTGCTTCTCCCTCTCCCTCTGCCTGCAGCTCCCCTGCTTGTGCTTGCTCTCTGTCAAATAAATAAAATCTTTAAAAAAAAAAAAAAATTTTTTTTTAAAAAGGGAAAAAATTCCTCACTTGAACAGCTTACCTACAAGAAATGAAATTACATTCAATAGTAACTCAAATCCACATAAAAAAATTAAAGAGTGCTGGGGTGCCTGGGTAGCTCAGTTGTTAAGCATCTGCCTTCAGCTCAGGTCATGATCCCAGGGTCCTGATTTTGAGGCCAGTGTTGGGCTCCCTGCTCAGCAGGGGAGTCTGCTTCTCCCTCTCCCTCCCTCTGCCCCTGCTCGTGTGCTCTCTCTCTCACTCGCTCTTTCTCTCAAATAAATAAAATCCTTAAAAAAAATTAGAGTACCAGTTAAAATATCTATGGTTAAATATTTATTATGAGAGAGAGTGTGCATGCAGGGGAGGGAGGGGGAGAGGGAGAGGGAGAAAGAAACCCAAGCAGACTCATGCTGACTGTGGAGTGTGGAACCCGACGAAGGGCTCAATCTCACAACCCTGACATCAGACCTGAGTGGAAACCAAAGTTGGATGCTTTACTGACTGCGCCACCCAGGTACCCCAAATATATTTGTCTTTATAACTCTTTTCTTCTTCTTCTTCCCTTAAAAAAACAAGTAGGGGCGCCGGGCTGGCTCAGTCAGTAGAGCATGTGACTCTTGATCTCAGGGTCATGAGTTCAAGACCCATGTTGGGAAGAAAGCTTACTTAAAATACAAAAAAATGATAATAATAAAAAAAAGGAAAAAATTACAAAATTGTATTTTGGGGCTTATAATGTATAAAATATAATTTGGCAATAAAAGAACAAAGAAGGGGGCAGGAAATAGAGCTGTAGTAGAGCAAGGTTTTTGCATAATATTAAAATTAAGTTGGTATTAATCCAAATGAGATTGTTTTAAATTAAGATATTAATTGTAATCCCCACGGCAGGCAACTACTATGAAAATAACCCCTGGACAGAAAAAAAAAAAAAAAAAACAACTCAAAAACTTTAGTAGAAGGAACAACAAAGGAATTAAGATAGTATACAAGAAAACATCTATTTAAAACTAGGATTCATATACAAATAAAAAAATAAAAATAGAAAAAAAAACATCTATTTAAAACAAAAGAGGAAAGTTATCAAAGAAAAGAAGAAAAGACAAAAAGAAACAATAAGACCTAGAAAACAAATAACAAAATGGTAGATGTAAATCCAACCTTATGAATGAATAAATAAATACTTATTAGTAATTATATTAACTGTCCATGAGAAAAACACTCCAGTAAAAAAATTAGCAGAATGGATTAAAAAAAAAAACCATGTTCCAATTACATAATTAACACAAAAGATACACTTTAAATTCAAATATACAAATAAGTTCAAAGGGAAAGGTGAGAAAAAATATACCATACAAACAGTACTTAAAACTGGACTGGTTATAGTAACATCAGACAAAACAGACTAAGAAAATCCTAAGAAATTCACACATACAAAAACCCCAATGGTAAGTAACAAATTCAGCAAGATCACAGAATAAAGATTAATAATACAAAAATCAATTGCATTTCTACACACTTGCAATGAACAACCCAAAATTTAAGAAAATAATTCTATTTACAATAGTGTTAAGAACAATAAAATGTTTAGGAATGAATTTATCAAAAGAAGTGCCAGATGTGCTTTCTGAAAACTACAAAATATTATTGAAATAAATTAAGGAAGACCTAAATACATTGACATCCCACATTCATGAACTAGAAGACTCAATATTAATTTTTAAGAGATTTTATTAATTAATTAATTGATTAATTAATTTGAGGTGGGGAGGGAGAGAGAACATGCAAGCAGGGAGAAGCAGAGGGAGAGGGACAAGCAGACTCCACATTGAGCATGGAGCTGGATGCGAGGCTCAATCCCAAGACCCTGAGATCATGACCTGAGCTGAAATCAAGAGCCACCCAGATTCAATATTATTAGATGGCAATAATCCCTGAATTGATCTACAGATTGAACACAATCTCTACTAAAATTCCAGCAGAAAATGACAACTGAACTTAAAAATCATATGGAAACCCAGAATTGCCAAAACAATCTTGAAAAAGGAGAACAAAGTTGGAAAACTCATACTTCCTAATTTCAAAAGTTACTACAAAAAGCTACAGTAATCAAGATACTGTGGTACTGGGGTGCCTGGGTGGCTCAGTTGGCTAAGTGTCTGCCTTTGGCTCAGGTCATGATCCCAGGGTCCCATTCTCCCTGCTTGTGCTCTCTCTCTCTCTGTGTCAAATAAATAAATAAAATCTTAAAAAAAAAAAAAAAAAGGATAGTGTGGTAGTGCCATGAGGATTGACATACAGATCAATGAAATATGAAGTCCAGAAATAAATCCATATATTTACAGCCAACTGATTTTTCACAAGGGTGCCAAGACAAGTCAATAGGGAAAGAGTAGTCTTTTCAACAAATGGTGCTGGGACAATTAGATATCCACATGTGAAAGAATGAAACTGGACCCTTATCTCACTGTATATAGAAAAATTCAAAATAGACCAATAACCTAAAATATAACAGCTAAAACTATAAAATTCTTAGGAGTAAACATAGGAGTAAATCTTTGTGAAACTGTATTAAGGAATATTTTCTTAGGTATGACACCAAAAGTACAAGAAACAAAAGAAAAAATAGGTAAATTGGACTTCACTGCAATTAAAAACTTTTGTGCTTCAAAGGACACCATCAAGAAAGTGAAAAGACAACCTACAGAATGGAAGAAAATATACACAAAGGGTATTTCTGATACGGAACTTGTATCCAGAATATACAAAGAACTCTTTATATTAACAAATATAAATATAATATATGAGGAACAAATATATTTCATTTCTATGTAATAAAAAGACGAAGAACCCAATTAAAAATAGACAAAGGATTTAGATAGACATTTCTCCAAAGAACATCTACAAATAGCCAATAAGCACATGAAAAGATGCTTAACAACCTCAGCCATTAGGGAAATGCACATCAAACCACAGGATACTTTCAGGTTTTGATTCTCAAGTTCATTATGAATATAAGAAATTACTTGCCCACTTTGAATGAACAAAAACAACTATATATTATACATGTCTAATTAGTTCATGGTGGCTAAAATGTTTACTTTGAGGAGAACATGAGGAAAAACTAAATTACACAAGATTCTCGCGTTAATTATAAAATATAAAATAGAAGCACAGTACAAAATTTTACATTTTCTCTCACCTGATTTATTTTTATCATGCTCTGCAGGATTAGGAGTAGTACCTCTGTAAGAGCTAAAAGGCTGGCTACTCAGAAGGTTATCACACTGCAAGCTATGGCATAAGGTCTCAAGAAAGCGAAGAGCAAATGATGCACTATTCACTGGAGGGAGCTGGATAGAGTGAGTTTCCCCATCAAAGGAAGCTATTGGGGGGAAAAGAGATGTCAGAGTTAGCTCATAGAAAGATAAAACTACAACATCAAAAAAGCCATCAATTTAGGAAATGTATTATAAATCTAAGTCGTAGTTTTTGTAATTTATAAAGGAATATTCTTAAATTATAAAGGCCCCTCTCAAACACAACAGCCTACATTGGTAAAGGCATTCTCATTTACAAAGTATTCCCAAGGCAAACAACAACAAGGGCAGCAGCAGCAACCCAGCAATCTCTACCACTTCCTGCTACTCCGAGCATTCTGTGGGTATAAACATAGTAACTGATCAATCATGAAAGCCAGTTGGATCTTATCTCATTAGCAGTTCTTGAGTCACATTTTCATTTAGAGCTTCCTATAGATCAGTCTGTTTTCTAAAAACATTAAAATATATTATCAACCAAGGTATTTTGTCTATAGTGAGCTTAATACAGCATGTAAAAAAATCTTTTACCTCAATTTACAGTATGACTCTGACCATTGTCTATTTTGAACGTAAAGTTAAACTTTCCCACAGTTAAAAATCTATAAATAGGTATTATTATAAATATTCTATTATATCAATGTAAGTATGTCAATATTATAAGTAGTTAATAGACTATAAATATTATAAAATAATCTATATATTATAAAATCCTTGCCGTTTTAAAATAAAATCAAATTTGTAAGAAGAGCTGAATAAAGGGTTAGTTGAGCATACCAGTTATCACTTCTCCTCCACGATGATCTGGCTTAAGAAATCCAAAAACAGTCTTACTTTGAATGGCACAATCCACACAGGCCTGCACGGTCCTCCGGAGCACCACATTCACGGGGCCCGGGCCAAAGTGGTCAGGCAGCTGCTGGATTTTCTTCTGATCCAGGTGAGGGCCACAGTTTCCATGTTTGTTTACATAGACACAGACTAGAGGAAACGTGTGTATATAAATACAACAATCAGATTGGTTAAAAGCAACATAAACATTACATAATTAATTACTATATCCCACTAGCCACACGTTACTCAGAGACCCAAATATAGTTAATATCAACAATCATTTCTGCTACCTAAAAATATGTATGCAAATATATTTTCACATTTGTATAAAGACCTTAAATCTAGAAATAATCCAAATGCCTAGTCAACTTTCTAGAATTTTGCCTAGAATAATTATAATAAAAACTATCCAACTTTTAATAGCATCACAAAACAATTCTTCACACATTCCCACATCATGTAAAATGGTATAAAGATAAATATTTTCACCTTTTAATTGTACACACAGTATAAGAATTTTCTTTCAAAACTGATCATGTGAATACACTTCTTGGACTGAATTTATTTTAAATCACCAACACTGCACCTTCATTGTATTTTCTAAAGTAACCAAGTAATTTAAGATACATGCCACACAGTAAGTTCTAATGACCTAATTTTTTTTCATTAACTTAAGGAAAATAAAAATGTTCTTTATATACATGCCAAGGTTCACTGAAGAAAATTAAAAAATAACACTTTCCTTAGTATAATAAAAGCATATGACTTAGAAGCAAATCATCTATAATCACACAAATGTCATGTTTCCATAATATTTCTTCAGAGAATCAATAAATATAAATCAACATACAATGTAACAATATGAGAGTACATTATTACCAAGCATAAAATATACTGTCCCCCTAAATCAAGAAGCACGTTATTTTTATCCATTACCTAATTTATATTGCCAAATTTTACATATACATGGTCTATATTCAGTACAATAAAAACCCATTAATCTCACTTTCACTATGTTGAAATACATAATTCAACCTTGTGGCAATAGCCAAAGGAAGGATGGACTCTGTCACAGAAATGAAACAGCTATTAAAAACTTAACCGGGGGGTGCCTGGGTGGCATAGTCAGTTGGGCGTCCGACTCCTGGTTTCGGCTCAGGTTGTGATCTTGGGATCGTGAGTTGGGCTCCGCACTAAGCGCAGAGTCTGCTTGAGAATCTCTCTCCCTCTCCCTCTGCCCCTCCTGCTCATGCTCTCTCTCTCTCTCTCTCTCTAAAATAAGTAATAAATCTTTTAAAAAAAATAAAAATCCATGGTGCTGATGGGATGGACAAAGTCCTACTGAACACAAGTGAAGCTAAACAAAGATTTCAATGTTTTATCTCCTTTGCGTTATACTTATTTAGCTAGTCTCTCCTGCCAACAGACTAAAAATCAGAAATAATAAACTGACAAAATGAAGTATGTTACAATAATCCTTTAAGTGATTTCTATTTCAAAAAATAATAATTTATTTTTAATCAGGAAAGGCAAATTGGGAAGAAAAGTCTAAGGAACAGAAGAGTATAAGAAAGACAAAACTAGGAGAAAAAGCAATGGTACATGCTTTAAAAAATAGGAAGGCAACAAGAAAACATAGAAGAGATGACAAATAAAAGGGAGATTTGTTCAGTCTAGGTTTGTGTCATTTCATACTCTTCACATAACAGAGAATAATTTAAAGTCATCATGCCCCTTGACAGGAAAGGATCTTTCAAGATTTTAAAAGACATTTTAAAAAGATTTGAAGTAGCTTTAAAAGTACATACAAGACAAAAAGACATTGTGAAGTAAGATAAAGGGAAAACAAAATAGATTTGACAATGGTGTAAATTTTGTAAATCTTACTAAGCTGGATAAAATACTTTAAGAGTAGTGAATTTTCAAGTGACTTGTATATTTAAACAGTTTTTCCATAACATCAAAATGAACAACCAGAATTTCAAAATACTTTAATATGAAAAATGCTAAGAAAAAACCAAAAACGTGTCTTATCATCTTTTTTCCTCTTATTTTATTGCTCAAATTTCAAAGACACTAAAATAACACAGAGTAAAAGATTAGTAATTTTATACCCTAATACCCTATACTATACCCTAATACCCTATACTAATTTACCTGTTGACATCACTATTTTAGATGTGCCAGGAGCAGCATCCTTATCATATGAAACACGACGGTCTCTGGCCAGAGATTTTATAGAAGCTGAAGATGTAGAACACAAAACAGGAAAATATTTTTCCTGTAAAAAAAAAAAAAAAAGCACAAGTATATATTACACATTTTAAAAAATTCTTAGATAAGGAGGTCAGAAAATTATCGGTCAGTGGTCACAAATGATCAGCTGTCAGAAGTCCTTGGGGTTGGAAGCCCCTGTGTGTGTCACAAATTACAGTACTTTACAAACTGCGCTCCTCAGAGGGGTCCATGAGCTGGTCAGGTGGGAGAAAAAGAGACCAAGAGTATGGGATTCCCAGCATTACCCCTCCTCCAACTGGTCACACCTTAGCCGAATGGCTCACTCCGTAAAACTTGTTTTTATTTTCTGAGGTTCCCTGCATGGCAAGTTTTTTTCACACTGCTAAAGTCTGCAAATACAATCCAGCAACACATCAAATGGGGGTGGGGAACCTCAACAAGGCAGAGGATGGACTTTGCCTTTACAAAGCAGTCACTCATCTGGCTTTTACTACATCTGGCCTGCATTTCTCCATATTATATACAATTTTGACAAAATTACATGTGCTTTGCTAAAGCCCATATAAAATTATGCCTACTGTATATAAGAACCAAATGTCTTCCGGGCATTGTTAAGTATCACTAGTGTTTTATTATTTTATATCAATTCTTGGGATTTTCTTGGAGCTACCTTCAAACACAGCTCTCCAAAGTCAGAGAAGGGGGTCTTGTACCGAGAAAAGGTAATAATAGAGGATATTTTAAAAGCAGGGACAAAGGAGGATAAAATAGGATAACATTCATTGTTGTATTTCCTTATTTGTTTAAATTAATGACTGTCACTTGGGTTCACTGTATTCTAGTAAATCATGTTATTTTTTAAGTACTGAATTATAATTATTATGTTGATATATTCTCATTCTTTCAGTATTTTAAAAATCGGAAATCTGAATCCTTTGACTTAAAACATACCAAGATAGTATGCTTGTATTAACACTGTAAATTGAATAAAGGTACATTTATTTGAAAAATGTGCTTCTATACCTCTAGAATCCTTAATGGGGGGGCATATGTGGACAGCTGACTCTAAGAATAATTCGTACTCTAGTTCAAAGACTTCCTAAATAATTAAACTATGGGGGCACCTGGGTGGCTCAGTCGGGTAAGCGTCTACTTTTGGCTCAGGTCATGATCCCGGGGTCCTGGGATCAAGCCCTGCGTCAGGCTCCCTGCTTCTCCCTCTCCCTCTGCTCTTCCCCCCTCCATGCCCCCTCTGCTCCTGCTCACTCGCTCTCTCATATAAATAAAATCTTAAAAAAAATAATTAAACTATGGTGTGACAGTACTGAAAAAGGGATATAGGTAACTGCATGAGAATCTTCATCTTTTCATGATGAAATAATAAAGCTAATAAGATGGTGAATTAAAATTCTTCCTTTGAGGGGTGCCTGGGTGGCTCGGTCGTTGAGCGTCTGCCTTCGGCTCAGGTCATGATCCCAGGGTCCTGGGATTGAGCCCCGCGTCGGGCTCCCTGCTCGGCGGGAAGCCTGCTTCTCCCTCTCCCACTCCCCCTGCTTGTGTTCCCTCTCTCGCTGTGTCTCTGTCAAATAAATAAATAAAATCTTTAAAAAAAAAAAAATTCTTCCTTTGAAACAAAAAATAGTTTATTATCCAAAAAAAATTATAGAACCTGTCCCTTGCCCCACCCTACCACCTTGTAAACAATATTTTCAAAAACACCTTTTTAAAATTGTCAAATTAGCACTGGAATTATTTGAAAATAAAGGAGTGAAGAGAAACTTTATGGAGTTATATCTTCATCATTATGCCAACTAATCACAAAGACTTTTTTCAGCAGCTGGAAAATACACATTAAAAATATGCATCAGGGGCACCTGGGTGGCAGAGTCAGTTGAGCCTCTGACTCTTGGCTTCAGCTCAGGTTGTGAGCTCAGGGTCATGAGATCAAGCCCCAAGTCCCGCTCCATGCTCAGCACAGAGTCTGCCTGGGACTCTGTCCTTCTCCCTCTGCCCCTCCCCACTGTGCTCTCTCTCCCTCTCAAAGAAATAAACCTTAAAAAAAAAAAAAAAAATGCATCAATGACATCCTTGATACATTCTAGTTTTCAAAATGCTTATTTAAAATAAAGCACTATTTCCTCTTAAATATCACAACTTTCCTTAATTTTATGCAATTTATTTTGAATTTGAAAATTTTAATCTAATGATTTATATTAGAATAACCTGCTTATTTGATTTTTTCAATGTTTATGATTTTATATTTGAAATATATTCACTGTTATTGACTTAATTTTTTTTTTTTTTTAAAGATTTTATTTATTTATTTGACAGAGAGAGACAGTGAGAGAGGGAACACAAGCTGGCAGAGTGGGAGAGGGAGAAGCAGGCTCCCTTTTGAACAGAGAGCCTGATGCGGGGCTCGATCCCAGGACCCTGGGATCATGACCTGAGCCGAAGGCAGACGCTTAACGACTGAGCCACCCAGGCGCCCCTTGACTTAATTTTTATTTAAAATTTTTGAATGCTTTTTGAAATAAAAATACCAACATTAATTTAAGCATTTTAAAATCAGGGGCACCTGGGTGGCTCAGTCAGTGAGCGTCTGCCTTCGGCTCGGGTCATGATCCCAGAGTCCTGGGATCGAGCCCCACATCGGGCTCCCTGTTCGGCGGAGAGCCTGCTTCTCCTTCTCCCTCTGCCGCACCCTCTGCCACTTCCCCTGCTTGTGCTTTCTTGCTCTCTGTCTCAAATATTTGAGAGAGAGACATAGTGAGAGAGGGAACACAAGCAGGGGGGAGTGGGAGACGTTCAACGACTGAGCCACCCAGGCACCCCAATAAATAAGATCTTTTAAAAGAAAAAAAAAGAATAAATAAATAAAAAATAAAATCAAAATGGCATTGTCATTTTGCTCCATACTGTAAACATTAGTTGAAACAAAACAGAAATGTTATATATATTGATATCAGATGGCTGCACTCAGAAATGTTTATTACTGCTAAAATTTAATTTAGTTCTAATAAGATCTAAGAAGATTCTATGTCTTTATGTTAAGAATAAATCTCTTGTGGGGTCCCTGGGTGGTACAGTCGGTTAAGCATCTGACTCTTGGTTTCAGCTCAGGTCATGATCTCAGGGTTGGGCTCCAAGCTCAGTGAGGAGTCTGCTGAAGTTTCCTCTCTCCCTCTCCCTCCGCCCCTCCCCCTGCTTGCTCAGTTTCTCTCTCTCTTTCTCTGCCTCTAAAATAAATAAATAAATCTCAAAATATATATCTTTAAAAAAAAAAAAAAGAAAGAATACATCTCTTGTAGAACAGATATATTTGGGTCTTTTTAAAATCCATTTTTATAATCTCTGTCTTTTAATTGGAAAATTTAGTCCACCAACTTTTAAAGTAATTACTAATATATTTGGGTCTGGGTATACCCTTTATTATTTCTTTTCTATTTGTCTCCTCTGTGTTTTATTCCTCTATTCCTCCTTTCCTTTTTTTTTTTTTTTTGTTTTCAATTACTTGTTGAATATTCTTTAGAATTCCATTTTAGTTTTCCTACTGGCTTTTTAGCTATACTTCTCTGCATTTGTGTTTTTACAATATGCCCTGGGGATTACACTGTATAACCCACATAGTTAATATTGTACTACTTAACATAAAATGTTGAAATCTTGCAATGACAGAAATCCATATCCCCTACTCAAAGCCTTTATACTGTTATAATGTATTACATCATGTTATGTATTGATGTTATGTAATGATGTATTACATCATGCCATATATATTACATTACCCCACAACACCATATTATAATTATTGCTTTAGTCACATTATTATAAAGAAATTAAGAAGAAAAAAAGCAAAAAACAAATCATTCACATTTACCCAGAGATAAACTTCCTTCAGCATTTCTTACAGTGCTTATCTGCCAGTGTGGAATTCTCTAAGTATGCTTTTATCTGAAAAAGTCCTTAGTTCACCCTCACCCTTGAAGAGTATTTTTGCCAGATATAGAATTTTGTGTAACACACCTACCTCCTGTGCGTACTGCCCCCAACCACAGTGTGTCTGCTTCCATTCAAGCTCCAGTATCTTCAAGTAGTTGTTTTTTCTATTATTTCCAGGTTTTAAAGTTGTTTTCTTTGGGGGAGTCAGTTAGGTAGCCTAGCATCATTGAATTTATCCCTTTGATTCCCCTTTCCACCCGCTTTATTGAGGTATAATTTATGTACAGTAAAACTCACTTCACATTCATTTCTAAAATGTACTGACTTTTAAATAAATTGGCCTGAACATAAATATACCCAAACAGTATGTCCAATGTGGTTTTGAAAAAGTTGAACACTATTGAAAGTTTTAAGTTTACCCAAGAAAAGAAATACCAATCTTGATAGCTAGCTATGTGGACTTTAAAAGGCTTTATATATGTTCTTTGTACAGTACATTCCTAAAGGGCCTCATCATACTCTTAGTAAATCCTAAACTCTATGTTATAAATAAGTCATTGCAGAGACCTCTAATACAAATTAGGAGGAGATTAACTAACCTTTTTTGGGCCTTTTTTCTTTGGTGTAAGATTTTTAACAGCACTTCCCTTCTTAGGGACTGAAGTCTGTGCAGGTGGTTTAGTGCGACCTGATTTCCTGGTCTGCTGTGTTGGTAATATTACAGCAGTTTTCTGTGGAGACTGCATTGAACGTTGGGTTGCTTTGGAAAGAGAAGACTGTGTTTTTGCTATATTCTTTGTAACAGGCACTGAGGAAAAAAAAACACAACACAAAAATAAAACTAAAGTAAATGACACTGGTATTCTCTTCTTAGGACTCTAAAGAAATTTAACTCAACCGTTAAAAATATTCCAAAGGTTATTAATTAAAAACCACTTAAAATAAAAGTACCATTTTTTTTTCTTTTTAAAAAATTTTTATTTATTTTTTTTTATTCTTATGTTAATTCCCATACATTACATCATTAGTTCTAGATAAAGTGTTCCATGATTCATTGTTCGTGCACAACACCCAGTGCTCCATGCAGAACGTGCCCTCCTCAATACCCACCACCAGGCCAACCCATCCTCCCACCCCCCTCCCCTCTAGAACCCTCAGTTTGTTTTTCAGAGTCCATC
>NC_138385.1:93750434-93811385 GCF_054177405.1 Leptonychotes weddellii | reverse complement strand
AATAAAAGTACCATTTAAAATGAAGTTTCAGAGGGCACCTGAGTGGTTCAGTCAGTTAAGTGTCTGACTCTTGATTTCAGCTCAGATCATGATCTGAGGGGTCATGAGATCAAGCCCCACATTGAGCTCCATGCTCAGCAAGAGTCTGCTTGAGATTCTCTCTCCCTCTGCCCCTCCCCCCACTCACACATGTGTGCCCTCTCCCTCTCCCACTAAATAAATAAAATCTAAATACATACATACATACATACATACATAAAATGAAGTTTTAGGTATTTAAGATTTCAGATTATCAGCAAGTAGTCGAATTCTCCAGAAAAAAATAAAGAGGTTTTTATAAGACAAACCAGTAACTTCAAACTTAGCATAGTGAAAATTTCTAGCAATTTACTTTTTGTCTGCTTCTCCTATTTTTAGTTCTTAGCACAGAAAAGAGTTTTCCCTTCAGAAAATACCATGCCAAAATATCTAACCATGCCATATGCAGGAATCACTTTACCCATCAATATAGAAAAACACAGCAAAACAGCTATCAACTCCTAGTTCATCTTTCAGAGGCCAGAGGAATTCCCTGCACTTGATTTTTAATGGCTCAAGCACATTACGTTACTATATGTATGTCTAGTAATAAAGCTTCATATACTACAATACAGACTCTACATTAACATTGTCATGGAAGGACCATTATCACACCCAAGTAAGCCCTATCCAGACAGTTTGAGCATGTCAAATGAAGTTACCTGCCAGGTTACTTTTGTCTATGTTCACAGTCAAGTAAAAAGAGATGTTTTTAGTATTAATCTCTTAATAATTTTATTACAAACACATGAATTTGACATAGTAAGAAGTACTAATTTCAAAAATTCTTTACAGGAAGAGCTGTGTAAGTAAAACATTTATACATTTATGCAAAACTCAACTGCTTTTATTTTGAGGGCTTCATTTTACAACTTGAAACTAATCTATCACTTTGCTCCTCCCATACTCCAGGACTATGTATAAATCTGACCTTCGACGGAGAATACCACATCTTCCCTGTAGCCTTTTTATCTACCTTCTGTCACTTGCCAAACCAAGAGAAGGGAACAGCCTTCTCTCAGCTGCCAGGGCAAAGGGAAGACCACTTAACTGCCACCATCACTTCCCCTGCTTATTTACAGTAATTCATGTACTTACCCCAGTCTCCTTACCTCTTTACCATCATCTACCTCATACTCCACACTCACTTCTGCTTTCTTCAGTAACTCCAGTGACCTAATTCACACTATTTCTTCTTACACAGTCTCCCTGTCATCATCTTCAGTAATGTAAACATCATAATCTGATGCTTCATCATCCTGACCTCATCACCAAGAGTTCAGCCCCTCCCTAAAATGGTTATACTTAGCTATTTCTGGAATTCTTCTATCTCCAAGACAACCACTGTGCCACCTTTACCTCCAATTTTCTTACCTGTCATCTTTGCTTCATACAAACTGACCATGCTTTTTATGCTCATTATGAGCTCTAGCCACAAACCCTCTCCATTTTCATTCAATCTATTAACTTTCTTCTGGCTTTGCTTTACTCCTTATCAACCTCCTATCCACTTCTACCAATACCCCTCTAACTAGTATCCCTTACTTTATCACCCCTTGATCTTTGATCATGTCTAGCATGTTGGCTCCCATCTTTGAGGCACACTATCATTTGCTTTCTTGGTCTTGAGCTACAGAACAAGGGTCAGCAATCTTTTTCTATAAGGGCCAGAGAGTAAGTATTTCAGGCTTTGAAGCCCGCATATAGTCTCCAACACACATTCTTCTTTGTTTGCTTGGTTTTCTTAAATCATTTATGAATATAAAAACCATTCTTGGGCGCCTGGGTGGCTCAGTTGGTTAAGCGACTGTCTTCGACTCAGGTCACGATCCTGGAGTCCCGGGATCGAGTCCCACATCGGGCTCCCTGCTCAGCAGGGGGTCTGCTTCTCCCTCTGACCCTCCTCCCTCTCATGTTCTCTGTCTCTCATTCTCTCTCTCGCAAATAAATAAAATCTTAAAAAAAAAAAAAAAAAAAAACATTCTTACCTCACAGGCTACATGGGCTGGATGTGGCTGGCCCTTGGATTGTAGTTTGCAACTCTTGCTTTGGAACATTAGAATATTATTGATTGCTATAAAATCCACACTAACCTCAATTGGGGTGTCACTGCTGCAACTCACTAATTTCCAAGTATGTTCCACAGCAGAATGTCTTTCCCTGTTAAAAGTTTCCATCTCCTTCTCACTCTATTCCATTCAGCAAATGATTATGGGAAGATTAAAGGGTATCTTTGGGAGTGACCATAACCATACCATTTCTCCATCTTAAAATGCTGTTAGTTTCATTCATTTTCATCTCTTCCTCTTGCATCAAATGAAAAGTTTTGTCTCTACTCTTCTAAGTCCAATCAAAATCCTTTACTTACGTCCTAATAACTGTCTTCTTTGGTTCCTCTGGGACATTATGGTTTCAATGTCCTCCTCTCTCTTCATGGTATTTAGTCACTTGATTCCCAACTCCTTGCTCTCTCTTACAACCCTCATAAACCCTTTATTTTGAAGTTAGCTCTCCTAGTTTCTGGTATACTTTCAAGCCCTTGCATGAATCTCCTTCTATTCACTACCAAAATACCAAGAAGAATCACCTATACTTGATACTTCAATTTCCTTATTATTCTGTGTTTCCTTAGCCCCCTGTAATAAGCTTTTCTTCTTCCAAATATATTTTAAAGAAATTATTTCCCAGGTCAGTAATGACACTTTCCTAGTTATAAATCCAAATAAATCCTCACTGTCTTGACTAATCTATTCATCTCCACACTTCTGGTCTCCACCTCTGAATACATGGCATGAAGAAAAGGAAACAGATTGGGCTTTAGACCTGAGTTTAAATTCTTGCGCCAGGTTGGTTTAAGACAGAACCTAGGAGAATAGAAGGTCCTCAAAAAATACTTACTGAATGAACAAAAACTATTTTCAACCTGCAAGCCAATGTTATTCCTCTAAAACCAGTATATTCTATATATAATATGTAATTAAGTTATAACGAATAGAACAGTAACTTTGTGGAACATGGCAAATGTAATGAAATCATTATTTGATTTAAGAATTTTGGCGTTTTAAAATTTAAAATTTGGCATTTGAAATTAATAAACCATGGGACACAAACACTTGAGCTACAGCTTCAAATATTCCCCTAAAATGTAATATTGTATGACAATAAGAGCTCCTTAATTCATGGTATATACACATGTATGAGCAAAATAAGAAAAAAGCATTATAAAAAATTTTATGTATGAAAAGAAATTTTCACTTTAGAAAGCAAGCTTTTCTTTTTTTTTTTAATTTTATTATGTTATGTTAGTCACCATACAATACATCATTAGTTTTTGAGAAAGCAAGCTTTTCAAAGGCAAATACTCAGTTTCATTTACTGCCATATCCCCAGCACCTAGAACAAAATACTTTTTCAACTATTTTAACTAAAGAGGAAAGAGTAATCATCCAATATATTAGACATCAAAATTAACGTATATACATTATACATGTATTTATCTCCATAAAGCAATCATATACCATGTTGAAACTCAATATTAAGTATTAATTAAATTATTTCCAATACAAAATAAATTTGTTTAAATGTTAAGGTTCAAATTATATATAGCACTATAACCATGTGTTCATAGTGGCCACGAAGTGAGTAAAAACCTTTTTGAAAAAAGTATGTGAAATATATAGAAGGATATACTAACCATCTTTAATAAAAATTTTTATGTGAATACCTAACACAAAACCTACCTGGTTCTTCAGCTTATCTTCAGATAGAACAGAGAATGTTCAGCTAAGAAAAATATCCAGGAGATGAGAAGTTAGTGAATTGTGGAAATGCAAAAGAAATTAATAAATCTTGGGAAATGATCAGAAGGCAGTAAATAAAGTCAAGAGGAGGCCTGGAAGCCTGGAATGGGGGGAACTGAAGAAAGGAAACAGATGTCAATATTTATTGGCTACCCATTACGTGCTAGGCACTTATATATATCTGCTATCCCATGTAATCCACCCAAACGTCCTATGAGGTAGGTATCATTTCCCCCACTTTGTACATGAGGAGACTTAGGCTCTGTGAGGTTAGATAATTTAGCCAAGATCACCCATTTGGCTAAGAGAGTTTGGTCTCCTAAGTGCATGCTTTTTCTAATATGCTGCCTTGCTTTCTGTCCTCTAGCAAAAAAAGGCTATTAAAATTCACTCCCCTGAGTCAGAGTGCACATGTTTACAAAAAGGGGGTGAGGGGGACAAAAGACAACCTTGTGAATTCCTATGTGATAATTCACTAGAGAGTCTATAGGTGCTCTCTGACTTTGATTTTTTTAAAAAACCAGAAGTAGAGGCATACTTACAAAGACAAAACATTAACAGGTACAGACAAAAACATGCTGGTAAAACTTTTCATGCCTGGGGATTTAACCTTATTTAATATTTATTTCCAAATAGCACTCATTAAATATACATTTCTGCTGACACACAAAGATGCTTTATTATTGAAAGATAGTGCTTGCCTTCTCTGAATTGTGAAAAGACAGCTGCACATACAATTACCACAGAAAAGGAAATACACTTAGAAATGAACAGCAACTTCCTAGTTCCAGCTATTGTTACACATGTGCTGGTTTAGCTTACACATGGCTGACTTGAACCTAAACAAAAACGGATCAGAGATATAAATTAATATGTATCTTGCTTTTGATCTAAAAAGACTTAAGAGGTATGGTTGCTTAGTGTTCTCCAGATTTTCCATCCACCAGTTACTCAATACTTAGTGTGTACTTTTTACCAGCCTAGGCAACTGAGGAAATCCAGAAGAAATAAATATGGTCCCACTCATATAGTTCATGTTTCCCATGAGTATAATTGTGGATCCATAAAATTCCTATTTCCTTAAGTAGAAAGATGATACAGGATTTCCTTCTCCTCAAATAGACTGAATGCTATATGACAAGAAGAGCAGAAATTACTATAAAAACAGATTCCTTGAATTTGAGCCAGAAATAAACAAAATCAAATTCTAAATAGCCAAAAACAGAAAAGTAAGATATGGTCTGGAGAAACCAAAGTCGTAAAAAAGAAAAATCTGTCACTGTAAACATTTGACTTTGGACCTTTTTCAGGGTTAGAAATTCTTTGCAAGTCATCTTCCTTGTTCTTAAAACTACATGTACAATTAAACTATCATTTATACTAAAATCTTTCATACTGCTAACTACAAACCCAAGGAAACAATATAAACCTCAACTGTAAAAAAAAATACAGAGGTATCAATAGAGATAGTTACACTTACACTATCATTATCCAAGGTACTTGAGGCCTGGTATTCACAAAAGCTCAGTTGAGGTGCCCAGTACCTTTATCTGGAATTTTGCTCCCTGACTCACTGAGCTCACAATGCCACAAACTGACTGGTCATGGGCCACAGTAAGAGCAAAGGGGAGGTAAGTCAGCTGCAAACCCCCTGATTTTCCTTCATTCACTCCTGCTGCCATCCCAGGCCATCACCCTGGCCTCCCTGACCGGGGTTTCAGATTCTGCCACATTTGTTCTCTCTTCTCTCCCAACCTGTATCACAGGAGCCGCCCATCCCATCCCAGAAGCCCAACCTTGCTTCAGAAACTAAATGTTCATAACAGCCAGAGTCTGCTTTTCCTCTGAAATTTTGAATCCCCAAGGACTCTTCTTGTCACATTAAGAGTTACCTTTCCCTTTCCATAAGCATGCTGAGAGTCTTTTTTTTTTTTTTTAAACATTTAACATCAAATGGGTTTTTTGTTGTTTGTTTTTTAAAGATTTTATTCATTTATTTCAGAGAGAGAACATGAGTAGGGGGAGGGGAGAGAGACAGAAGGGGAGGGAGAGGGAAAGGGAGAGAGTCCCAAGCAGACTCCATGCCAAACTCAGAGCCCGACATGGGCCTTGATCCCACAACCCTGAGATCATGACCTGAGCAGAAACCAAGAGTCTGATGCTTAATTGACTGAGCCACCCAGGTATCTGTGAACCTCAATTAAGCTAAGAAAAACTCTTAAAGGAAACCACAGGGGGTAGTTACTAGTGGAAAGGAAAACAAGGAAGCATGGTCCTGACAACACAGGAGGCATTTGGAAGCCAGAAGCCAGCTGAGGACTATGAATCTTCTCAGAAGAAGCAGGGTAAAGATCAGATGGACATGGGACTCTGGTACCAACTACTCATTATACCTATTCCTTTCTCTGCTTCTCATTATCTAGGGCAGGGATGCTGCTTCCAGATTAATTAGGTTCAAATCCAGATTTACCACATAATAACTATGAGACCTTAGGCAAATTCTTTAAATTCAGCATGTGGCACATGGTAAATACATTCAATAAATGTTAACTGTTAAGTAGCAGCAGCATCACCACCACCACCAGCCCTGTCGCTATTCTCACTCACCCTTCCCAGGCTCTGCGGGTGCTCCTGGCCCTCTTTTATCAATGGATAGGTTATTGGGGAAACCTTGTTGTCGACGCCTAACAAATGCAAGAAAAAATTTCCTCCAAGGAAGGAACTCCTATTTACCTACATTCTATCTAGCTAATACCTTCACTCCTTCCTTTCACGACCAAACTTCTTGAAAGACTAGCACGTTCACTATTACGGCCATTTTCTTATTTTTCAACCCTCTGCAATTACACTTCCAGACAACTCTTTTTAGGGAACCTCTGGGTGCTAAGGTCACCCACAAACTCCTAACAGCACTAAACACTTTCGATAATGTCTTCTTTTTTAAATTCTTTATTGGCTCTCATACAGCCACTCTCTCCTGGTCTTCCTTCTACTTGTCACTTTTCCTGTGGTGTTCCCCGGGATTAGCCACCTTCTCCCTACCCCCACCTCAGTTTTGAGTGCTTTACGTTTACTCCCTTCATTTTAGCTACTGCCTACATATAATAATGATTGCCAAACTGCTTGCTCTTATGTTCTGCTGCCCACTTAAGTATTCATAAGCCACCTCCCACTCATCGTAAGCCTCTCTCAAGTTTCAGAGCTGTGTTTTCAATGGCCAACTAGATAATCCAAATAGGCATCTCTTGGGACACCTGGGGGGCTCAGTTGGTTAAGCATCTGACTCTTGGTTTCGGTTCAGGTCATGATCTCATGGGTCCTGGGACTGAGCCCTGCATTGAACTCTGCCCTCAGTGGGGAGTCTGCTTCAAGATTCTTTCCCTCTGCCTTTCCCCCAACTCATGGGCGCATGTTCTCCTTCTCTCAAATATATAAATAAACCTTTAAATAGGCATCTCTGACTCAACATGTCCAAAACCAAAATTCATCATGCTTATCCATGATATGCTCTATCTTGAACGACATTACCTTTTACACCCAATTATCAAAAGTCAGAAATCTTGAAGACATCTTCATACTCTTCCTCCATCCACATGTCTAACCAAGGCTACCTAAGTATTTCCTAGGTGTATTCTTCTTTATGCCCATGAAATGACTTGGTTCAGATTCTCATGACTTCTCACATAAGCTATAACACTAGCCTCTAAATTGGCATTCCTGGCTGCCCTTTCCAATCCATACTCGATAGCACATCATCATGATCTTTCTAAAATACAAACTATATGTGGGGCACCTGGCTGGCTCAGTCTGAAGAGCATGTGACTCTTGATCTCAGGGTTGTGAGTTTGAGCTCCATGTGGGGCGTAGAGATTACTTAAATAAATAAAAAACTTAAAAAGAAATCCAAACTGTATGTCAGCTTTCCTCTTAAAAATCTTCAGGGACGCCTAAGTAGCTCAGTCAGTTAAGCATCCAACTCTTCGTTTTGGCTCAGGTCATGATCTCGAGTTATGAGATCGAGCCCCGCATCAGGCTTCACTCTCAGCAGGGAGTCTGCTTGAAAATTCTCTCACTCTACCCCTCCTCCCACTTGCACATGGTCTCTCTCTCTCTCTCTCACTCACTCAAATAAATAAATCTTCAGTGATGCCACAATATCCATAGGCTAAAATCTAAACTCCTTGGCCTGGTGTCCAAGGCCCTCTACATATCTTCACAGCCTCATCTCCTCTATTCTCCAACTATCATTATAGATTCAGCCATAATCATCTGTTTCAGGTACCCTGACTGCCTTTGCAGAAGTTGATCCAAGCCTTCCCTCCCTTGTCAATGGCTTACCTACTATACGTTTGAAACTCTGCTCAATTATCAGCACTGCAAAATTCTAGCACTAAATTCCCAGGCACGCCGTAGGACCTAAGGCTCATAAACTGCACATACTGCATGCATCTCTGGCAGCACAGATTATTACAGCATCTTTATCTTTACTTACGTATCTATCTGTCCCACCACACTGTGAATTCCTTTAGGGTAAGGAACTATGTAAGTTCGAACCGTTATTATACCTCCAATATCTGGTCTAATGCCTGCCACATAATGGGCATCCAATAAATGTTTGTTAAATGAATAAATGTTTAATATCCAAGTTTTGTCTCTGGTCATATATTCCCATAGAAACAGTACAGGTAGTTTATGCATTAAATAGCCACCATGGCTTGATCACAACATTTTACAATTTTCTTGGAAAAATATGCTTCACCTCAACAAAGTAGGTTACAGAAGGAACACACCTCAACCTAATAAAGGCCATATATGAAAAACCCACAGCTAACATACACAATGGTGAAAAACTGAGAGCTTTTCCCCAAGATAAGGATGTCCACTCTTACCACTTTTATTCAACATAGTACTGGTAATCCTAGCTACAGCTATCACACAACAACAAAAAAAAATAAAAGGCATCCAAATTGGTAAGGAAGTAGTAAAACTTTCACTGTTTGCATATGACATGATAGTATATATAAAAACCCTAAAGACTCCACCAAAATACTACTAGAACTGACAAATGAATGCAGTAAGGTCATAGAATACACAATCAATGTACAGAAATCCATTGCATTTCTATACACTAAAAATGAAGTAGCAAAAAGAGAAATTAAGAAAACAATCCCATTTACAATTGCCCCCAAAATAATAAATTCCTAGGAATAAACTTAGCCAAGGAGGTGAAAAACCTGTACTCTGGAAACTATAAAATACTGATAAAAGAAATTGAAGATGACACAAACAAATAGAAAGACAGTCCATGCTCATGGATTGGGAAAACCAGTATTGTTAAAATATCCATACTACCCAAAGCAATCCACAGATTTAATACAATCCCTATCAAAATACCAACAGCATTTTCCACAAAACTAGACCAAATAATCCTAAAATTTATATGGAACCACAAAAGACCCCGAACAGCCAAAACAATTTTGAAAAAGAAGAACAGGGGCGCCTGGGTGGCTCAGTCGTTAAGCATCTGCCTTCGGCTCTGGTCATGATCCCAGGGTCCTGGGATCAAGCCCCACATTGGGCTCCCTGCTTGGCGGGAAGCCTGCTTCTCCTTCTCCCACTCCCCCTGCTTGTGTTCCTGCTCTCTCTGTCAAATAAATAAATAAAATCCTTAAAAAAAAAAGAAAAGAAAAAGAACAGAACTAACTGGAAGTATCACAAGCACAGATTTCAAGATATACTACAAAGCTGTAGCAATCAAAATAGTATGGTATTGACAAAAAAATAAACACATAAATCAATGGAACAGAGTAGAGAGCCCAGAAATAAAACCACAATTATGTGGTCAATTAATCTTCAGCAAAGGAGGCAAGAATATGCAATGGGAAAAAGACAGTCTCTTCTACAAATGGTGCTGGGAAAACTGGACAGCTACATGCAAAATAATGAAACTAAAAAAAAAAAAAAAAGAATGAAACTAGACTGCTTTCTTATACAGTACACAAAAATAAACTCAAAATGGATTAAAGATCTAAATCTGACATTTAAAACCATAAAAATCCCAGAGGAGAGCACAGGCAGTAATTTCTCTGATACTGACCATAGCAAATATTTTTTAGATTTGTCTCCTGAGGTAAGAAAACAAAAGCAAAATTAAACTATTGGGACTACATCAAAATAAAAAGCTTCTACATAACAAAGGAAACAATCAACAAAACGAAAGGCAACTGAATGGGAGAAGATATATGTAAATGACATATCTGGTAAGGGGTTAGTATACAAAATATATAAAGAACTTACACAACTCAACACCCCCAAAAACACAAATAATCCAATTAAAAAATGGGCAGAAGATATGAACAGGCATTTCTCCAAAGAAGACAAACAAATGGCCAACAGACACATGAAAAGATGCTCACCCTCATTCACTATCAGGGAAATGCAAATCAAAACCACAATGAGATATCACCACACACCTGTCAGAATAGCTAAATACAAAAACACAAGAGACAACAAGTGTTGGTGAGGATATGGAGAAATAAAAACTGCTATGCACTGTTGGTGGTAATGCAAACTGGTACAGCCACTCTGGAAGACAGTATGGAGGTTCCTCAAAAAATTAAAAATATAATTACCATAGGATCCAATAATTCCACTATTGGGCATTTATTCAAAAAATACAAAAACACTAATTCAAAAAAATATATGCACCCTTATGTTTACTGCAGCATTATTTACAATAGCCAAATTACAGAACCAACTCAAGTGTCTACTGATAGATGAATGGATAAAGATGATGTGATACACACACACACATACATATATAATGGAATATTACTCAGCCATAAAAAAGAAAGAGATCTTGCCATCTGCGACAACATGGATGGATCTAGAGAGTATAAGGCTAAGTGAAATAAGTCAGTAAGAGAAAGACAAATATCATATGATTTCACACATGTGGAACTTAAGAAACAAAACAAACAAAAAAGAGACAAACCAAAAAACAGACTCTTAACTATAGAGAACAAATTGATGGTTACCAGAGAGGAGATGGGTGGGGGGATGGGTGAAATAGGTGAAGGGGATTAAGAGTTCACTTATGGTGGTGAGCACTGAGTAATGTACAGAATTGTTGAATCACTATATTGTACACCTGAAACTAATATAACATGGTATATGGTATAAAAAAAAAGCTTCAAATACTAATCAACTTAAAAATCAACTTCTAGGATACACTCTATGAACCATGAGAGACTACGGACTCTGAGAAACAAACTGAGGGTTCTAGAGGGGAGGCGGGTGGGGGGATGGGTTAGCCTGGTGATGGGTATTAAAGAGGGCAAGTACTGAATGGAGCACTGGGTGTTATACACAAACAATGAATCATGGAACACTACATCAAAAACTAATGATGTAATGTATGGTGATTAACATAATAATAAAAAAATAAATGAAGGATTTCAAATCAAAATCACAATTTGGGGGCATGTGGGTGGCTCAGTCAGTTAAGCAACTGCCTTCAGCTCAGGTCATGATCCCAAGGTCCTGGGATCAAGCCCTGCATCGGGCTCCCTGCTCAGCAGGGAGTCTACTTCTCCCTCTCCCTCTGCCCCTCCCTCTGCCACCTCAGGCTCTCTCTCGCTCTCACTCTCTCTCAAATAAATAAATAAATCTTTAAAAAAATCACAATTTGGTACCACTTTACACCAAGATGCCTATTAAAAAGGAAAATAGTAAGTGCTGACAGAGATATGGAAAAATTGTAACCCCCATACATTGCTGGTGGGAATGTAAACTGATGCAGCTGCTGGGAAACAGTTTGGCAGTACCAGAAAAAGTTAAACATAGAATTAACATATGAACCAGCAATTCCATTCCTAGGTATACACCCCAAATAAATGAAAACAGGGACTCTAACCAGTACATGTACAGGGATGTTCACAGCAGTATTATTCACAGAAGCCAAAGGGTGAAAACAGCCCAAATGTACATCAATGAATAAATGGATAAACAAATGTGTTATACATGCATACAATGGAAATATTTTTCATCCATAAAAGAGAATGAAGTATTGATACCTGAAATGGCATGAATGAATCTTGAAAACATTATACTAAGTGAAAGAAGCCAGACACAAAATCACATACTGTATGATTCAATTTACATGAAATATCTAGAATAGGTAAATCTATAAAACAAAATACAGGTTAGTGGTTACCAGGGGCAACAGGGAAGAGAGAACGGGAAGCAACTACTCAGTGGGTACAGGGTTTCCTTTTAGGGTGATGAAAATGTTTTGAAATTAGATAAAGGTAGTAGCTGCACAACATTATGCATGTACTAAGTGACCCTAAATTGTGCATTTTAAAATGGCTAATTTTATGTTATGTGAATTTCACCTCATTTGAAAAAACAACACTGGGGGGAAAAAGGAAATGTGTGTACTTCAAATGGGCCAGAGACTTTGCATATATTATTAAAATTTGTGTTTGTAATTTTGTAAAGCAAATATTATCTCCATTTTACATATAAAGAAACAGAGGCTCAGTGCGATAAGTAACATCTTTAAAAAAAAGATTTTATTTATTTATCTGAGAGAGAGAGAGAGAGCACACAAGCAGGGGGAGAGGCAGAGATAGAGCTGAGCAGGGAGCCCGATGTGGGACTTGATCCCAGGACCCCAAGATCATGACCTGAGCCGAAGGCAGACACTTAACCAACTGAGTCACCCAGGCACCCTAAATAAATAAAATCTTAAAAAAATTTAAAAAATTTAAAATAAAGAAATGAGATTCAAATTCAGGACTGTCTCACCCAAAAGCCCATGCTCTTTGCTGAAACTGAATACTATTTTTAATTAGTGAGGGGAAATAATGAAAGGACATGTCTTTTAATTAAAATATTTTCTTCTATAAACTTAGCAAAACAAAATGCAGAATTAAATAGTTGGGTAAACATTTCTTCAGGTTCATATTTGAGGGAGCTTATGTGTAAACCACAAATAAAAATATCTAAAGTACTACTAAAAACAAATTATCAACATGCCCTTGATAATCCAATGTTTAGGGGCTTTCCTTTTTTCAATTCTCTTGGCTAAATAAACCCTTAAAAAAAAATTGCATCAAATATTGGAGGAGTACCTTCTTTACTCTAAATTTTCTTGGGAATTTTCTCAAAATCAAACATTTATAATCTGAACACATTTTATGTCTATTATTTACTAGAATAACAGAGTAAGAATACTTAAGTAGATAGGACCAAACCAGTACAATTCTGCATACACAGAACAGAATACAACATATGCTTCTGAAGATATCCTCAGCTGGTCTCAATGACTACTGGCAATTAATTAACATTTCTGATTTTTTAATTAAAATATTCTGAGGTTTATATACCGAAATATTAGCAGATGGCAAGAATACAAGCAATTTTTAGATTTTACTCTGATCACTTATCTTTGTTTTCTGAATGTTCTACAGTACCAATTTTGTCATTAAAAATATAAAATGCCCCAACAAAGATAAACCTAGCCACTTTTTTGCATAACAGAACAAGTCATATCCCTAAAGAAAACAATTATTCAACATAAGCATTATAATATTTTATTTTGATAAAAAGCCATACAACTTGTAGAGGCATACAGGAATCCACTAAAAGTAACAGTAGAGACACCCATGCAGGCTCACTGCATACTGGCAGTGATCTTTAGAATCTGCACCTGTCTCCAGCAGTTTCAGAATTAAAGAGTAGATACCCTCAGTAGCACAGGCTGACTCAGCAGAATGTAATTGTAAAAGCATCTCTATTGCCCAGGCAGTTGACCAGCAGAGACACGTGGTCTGTACTTCCATTCATAGTAGCAGGGGTACTCTTGGTCTTGGTCAGACACCTCCCACAGGTATTTGCTTATCACTCTTCCTTTTATCAGTACTTAAAGACCTCTAAGATACTTTTTCACTCTTCTCACTTTTCCTACCGTGCCCAAAACAAGAGTTCTTTTTGAGACCTGCCCCACCATTTCATTTTAAAAGTTTGTTTCACAACTAATCATGACATGGAAAAAGGATGGCAAACACTGGAAAAGTTACAACGGAAAACAAGGTCTCCAATTTTTAGTGGTAGCTGTCCCCAGTTTTTATGGAAATGGCACCTGTCTTCGTATTTTAACCCTTGTTGGACCTATTCTAACTTGAATGTTCTGCCCAGTTCCTTGCTCATTTACTAAAAAGAGATGGTTTAGTTGGCATGGTTGGCGTCCAATAGTGTGAACAAGTCCAGCCCTGTTGCCTTGGCTCCTCCATTGTCCTTCCTGAGTTTCGTTGATGACCCAAGTAGGTTTCCCTCTCAAAACCAAGAGCCACAGTTTTACAATATTAAAAATGCTTTAAACATATAATAAGAGGTAATTCCCACATATAAAAAATAAATAAACCATTTACTCACAAAAGTAGAGATCTCATTTAGGAGAGCTTGCTTTGGGGGTCTGACAGAGCATCCCCATTTGGGAAATGCTGCTATGTCTTTTCTAGGAGGTTTTAAAAATTACATCTGGATAACTAAACCAAAACCAATATACTGAAAGGCTTTTGTAGCTTTGATGTGCTCTCATCTCCCCCATTTCAATACAGGGCTTGGAGATCTAAGATAAACAGATTCAAAAAGAGAGAAGAAACTCTTCATACACCTTATAAAATATATCTTAACCTGCATAGAGTATTCGATCTTAAGGTTACTGAAAATTTATAAAAATGCTACTGGGAAAAATATCCCAAATGCAATTAAAAGGTTAAAGGATAGCTCACTAACTTAAACAAAATACAAAAAGCTACTTATCTCCGTACCTAAATGACACTGCCTTTTTTCTTGGCATACATGCTAAATTAAAATAAAATCTAGTGGAATTTATAAGGTTTTTCCTAACCTGTTATATAATTATATAAGTATTCAGTCTAGAAAGGAAATCAAAAAAAAGGCAAGAAGCAGCTAGAAATCACAATTAAAATTTAGAAGGGTTTTAAGAGTGTTCTTTTAACAATACTTGCTGATCACAGATGCTTTGTAAACCGCTCCCTTCAGCTTCATGGGGGGTGCCTCCCATGAAGACCATTATATTTCACAATTGCTACTCCTATCTATCTGCTCACTTCAAAAGAAACCAAGATTTCGGTTACAATGACATTAAAGAAGATGACAATTTCCAAAATCATTAATATTTTCAGAAGAAAGTTCACATGAAAAGAAGTAACTTCAGCTGTTTTAGGCCAATTCATAACTCCTCTAACAATTCTGAGCTTTTAAAAGCCACTCAATTTTTAAATCATAGCATCTTTTTTCTTACCAAATGACTTCTCTAGAGTGATTTCCATTATGCTGTTAAAAAAAAATCATAGCAGTCACTGCTATAATTGCCACAAAACATATTAAATGTATTGACACAATATTTAATTAGTAAAATGTTATCTGCATTTCTGTATCATAAAAATACTTCTAATAAGTCTCATATAACAGTAATGAAAAATCGTGTCATATTCCTCAAGGCTATAGAAAAATATTTGACAATGTTCTTCATCACAAACTGGAGATTTAAATCGTCAATTTTGACTTACAATAGGGTTGTCTCTTTGTATTTTAAACCATTTTTATGCTAGAAATAACTAAAGACTAACTTTTCTCTTGTACCATATAACAGTTTTTAGAAATGACTGATCAAATAATAGTACCAACAATTTCAATAGTTAATATTTAGAACAAAAAAGAATTTTTTTGAGATAACAGAAATGATTGGGATATTTAGTATACAAAAGCTAACAAAGCAGACAGTGAATTTCTTTAACCATATTTCAACTACAATATAAAGAAACTTTTGGGGTAATTCCTACCTTTAGAAATATTCCAGAGAAACAAGTTGTTGCTAGATTTACCATTAAGGTGACTTAGGTTCCACTTGATAGTCTTTCTCCTTTACCAGAAATAAAAGTGCCTTTCTGGAGAAAGCGAGTTAACAACAAAGCCCATGTTGCCAGAGCAAGCCTGGATTTCTAGCAAATGGGGATGAAGCTATTTGCATTTGTTGGTTTAAGGGGAGGAGGCATAGGAGGAGGGACTAGGAAGACTGTTAAAGTAATTCACATATTGTCTATGGGCTGTATGGACAGTGACCATCAGTCACCTACTCAAACTTCCTTCAGTCCTGCCTTCAGAGAAGAACCAAAGGTTACCCTGGGTCAGAGAATCTGGAAAGAAATAAGAAGACATGCAAAATCTAACTGCTAACCCATTGCATCTATAGACAAAGTTATCCCCGTTGGACCACATGTCCTAAAACCAAGACATTTCAAAAGTCTCAAAAGAACTTGTTAAAATATATCACAGAATAGAAACAAGAAAGACGCTCCAGGCTCTGCTTGCAATTATTGCAGTATTTAGCTGAAATACTCAAAACAGAGAAAGGACATTTGTTGGGGTTTTTTTTTCCCAAGATACTTCTTTGCATCACAATAGCCGTCTCATTTGCACAAGCAAAACATTTGTTCCAAGCTGTTAGTACGAAAAAGAAAATATCAGCTGTTTTAAATTTCATGGCTTTTGAGTGAATAATTTGGGTGATAGCATTTCTATTTCCTTTATACCAAACAAGAAGAATACTAAATAAACTAAGTATACTAGTCTGTATTTTACCATAAGCTACACTAAGGGCAAAAATCTAAACAAATGCTTAAGTGTTCATTCAGAAGCTTTCTGGTGGGACTGACACACCTTGAACTTTTTACAGCCTTAATTATATGTATCTCTGTTTCTTTTGACCCACTATAACATAAAGGAAAAATGCTGCTTTATGTGGTTTTTACTAAACATACACAGTCCTATAAAAGAGGAAAAAAATTGGTAAAGATACGTCCTAAAAACTATAAAATCTTAATTTTAAAACTTAGAGAAAGGTGAAGCCCAAGTTACAGAATCTACCACATACAACTCTATGCACATCTGCACAAAAAGCAAAAGCAGCCATAATTTCTTGTTTCTTAAAAAAAAAAATGAGAATGAGGTGGGGGTGGGGAAGAGAGCACTTGTTTGCTCAATGGAAGCTTTGAAATGCTTCTCAAAAGACTAACTTTGAAACGGTTCAATAGGAAAATGCTACATGGGAAGGGCTTTACAAAATAAGATCACCATATAAAATGACTAGTTATATTTTTTTAAAACGATCAAAAGTTTAGATTTTAAAACCCACACTCCTATTTTCTTACACTCCTAAAATTTTAATCAAAAAATCCCTAAACTATATATATACACACCATGTACACACCACGTACACACACACACACCCCACAAAATAAACCAGCATTCAAAGCAGCAGCTAACAGTGCCCAAGATAATCACATTTAAAATCTGTTCAACACATTTTACTTTAATCTTAAGAAAGTTCCTATTCATACAATTTATGTCTGAATTACCAACAAAGAAAATCTAATATGCCAGTTCTATCAAATATCATCAAAAGTGTTTTACAAAGTTGTGAAAGAAATGCCATGTTACCACTGAGTTCCTCCTAGAAATTAAAGCTTTTTCTGTGAGAGTTGGGGGGGGGGGGGCAGGAAACCCAATAGTTAAAGGATTTTATCAAGAAATGAGTTAAGATAGTCTCTGATAGGCTATAGTACCACTAAAGAGGAATGCTTCCTGATTCTAGGTTTTCCCCTCCTCCACAGTTCCCTCTGGACCAGAGGAATTCCTCTAAACCCTTGGGATCCTGCAACTTTATACTCAAAGCATCTGGAAGTTTGCTGCCCTCCTTCCTGGTCTGTATGGTCACAACTGCTTAAAAAATTAGGCTATAAGATGACACTTCACACCAGTGTAGGTCATTAATTTATAATCAATAATGCATAAATCTGAAGCTAAGTTAAATAAAACTAATGTTTTAGAAATTATGTAAGTTCAAAGTTTAATATTCATAGTTAACTTTAAAAGTATTTAAGTGCCTCTAAAGCCAGGTAGAATGGTTTACAACGTGGCAATTTATATTTTTAAAAAAACAACTTTGAATTTCCCACAGTATGAGAAAAAAGTTAATATTAGGGCAAATTTTTATAAGAATCCTCTGCTTCTGGGAACGCCTGGGTGGCTCAGTCGGTTAATCGGCTGCCTTTGGATCAGGTCATGATCTCAGGGTCCTGGGATAGAGCCCCACAGGGAGCCCACAGGGAGCCGGCTTCTCTCCCTCTGCACCCCCCACCCACGTGCTCTCTCAAATAAATAAATAAAATCTTAAAAAAAAAAAAAAGAAAGAATCCTCTGCTTCTGAGTATTTCCAATTTCTCAAGACTAGACACCTACATTTACTGTGTTTATAAATAAAATAGTAACCTATTTGTTTAGAAGCTTTCCCAAATAAAGGAAAAATTTAAATATTAAATAAAAAAAATCACACATTGCCTTTAAAATACTGGTAGTTCCAGTTCTGATTCTAAGTTGCTGGATTTCAGGTCTTGCTCTTTCATGTATTAAATATGTGGACTTTAATGAGATGACTGGCTATAAATCCTATAACTATATGTGCCAGAGACAAAAGAAGGGCAATGTGAGAATAAATCAATAGCTTACAGAACATTCTTAAATTTCTATTATTTTTTTCAGAGAGAACCAAGATATAAAATACAAAGGAGGTGGGGAACAAGTTGAAACAAAAAACAGCAAGATCAGATAAATTCGTCAAGAAGAAAAAATCTGCAATGGGCCTTGTTTTAGTTTACTTGACTCAGCCTTCTTTAAGTTGTCAAGGACATAGTAGCACACATACTTCTTTCCTCTTTCTCACCAGATACCCTGTACAGGTCTCCAGAATAAATCTGATGAGCAGTGACAGCACCAACCAGAGGTGAAGGGCTTTGAAAGATTGTAGGGTCATAACAAGGGCCAAGAAAGGAAAACCTAAATAAACAAGAGAAAAAAAAAGCCACATAGCTTGCTGAATCTTCTACCCAAGATACGTTTCCCAGTGGATTTTTCTACCAATGATAAGCATGAAAAGAACTTGGCTGTTTCTGATTATAGAAGTGTTAACACAGGGAGAAAAAAAAATTTGTTAGTCTAAGTTTTAAAATATATTAAACTTTACTACTATTCTTGAAAAAAAAAAAGCCAGTAAAGCTTAAATAAGTAGTTTTTTTAATGTAAAGTCAAATCAAGTGGCATTCATGGATGCCTCATTACATTTCTTTAAGAAACTATGAAAGTTAATTATCTTTAGTCATTAGGTATTTAAAAAAGCTTTAAGTGTTATATCTTTAAAAAATGTTGGAAAAGCAGTTATATAAAGGTTGAAAACCAAACATTTCCAGTGTGTTTAAGAAATATTCAAAAGTTGAACAAAAACAATACAGATTTTTAAAAATTTATGAAATTCCATTATTTGTGTGCCTTTTAAAATTATTTAGCTAAGACCCTTACTTTAGACCCTTAAATTATTTAATATTCAAGTCAATAAAATTAATATTTCTGCACATTTTTAAAGACCATAAATAACATGAGAAAGCAAATGACTGAGAAAAAAGTTTTTACTTTTATGACACCACACACCATACACAAAAATAAACCCAAAATGGATTAAAGACCTAAATGTGAGACCCGAAACCATAAAAATCCCAGAGGGGCACACAGGCAGTAATTTCTTTAGCAACATCTTTCTAGATATGTCTCATGAGGCAAGGGAAATAAAAGCAAAAAAAACTATTGGGACTACATCAAAATAAAAAGCTTCTACACAACAAAGGAAACAATCAACAAAACTAAAAGACAACCTACAGAATGGAAGAAGGTATTTGCAAATGACATATTCAATATAGGGTTAGTATCCAAAATATATAAAGAACTGATACAACTCAACACCCCAAAAAACAAATAATCCAATTAAAAAATGGGCAGAAGATATGAACAGGCATTTCTCCAAAGAAGACATGCAGATGGCCAACACACACATGAAAAGATGCTCAATACCACTTATTATCAGGGAAATGCAGATCAAAACCACAATGAGATATCACCACACACCTGTCAGAATGGCTAAAATCAAAAACACAAGAGACAAGAAGAGTTGGTAAGGATGTGGAGAAAAAGGAACCGTTGTGCACTGTTGGTGGAAATGCAAACTGGTGTAGCCACTCTGGAAGACAGTATGGAGGTTCCTCAAAAAGTTAAAAATAGAACTACTCTATGATCTAGTAACCGCACTACTGAGTACTTGCCCCAAAAATACAAACACACTAACTCAAAAGGATACATGCACCTTATGTTTATTGCAGCATTATTTGCAATAACCAGATTATGGAAGCAAACCAAGTATCCACTAACAGATAAATGGATAAAGATGTGGTGTATACACACACACAGGAATATTATTCAGCCATAAAAAAAAGAACGAAATCTTGCCATTTACAACAACATGGATGGAGCTAGAGAGTAAAATGCTAAGTGAAATAAGTCAGAGAAAGACAAATACCATATGATTCACTCATATGTGGATTTAAGGAATAAAACAAATGAGCAAAGGAAAGAGAGACAAACCAAGAAACAGACTCTTAACTATAAAGAACAAACTGATGGTTACCAGAGGGAATGGGTGAAATAGGTGAAGGGGATTAAGAGTACACTCATAATGCGGGCGCCTGGGTGGCTCAGTCAATTAAGCATCTGACTTTGGCTCAGATCGTGACCTCAGGGTCCTGGGATCAAGTCCTGCATCAGGCTCCTCACTCAGTGGGAAGTCTGCTTATCCCTCTCCCTCTGCCCCTCCCCGTTCATGCTCTGTTTCTCTCTCAAATAAAATCTTTAAAATAAAAAAATAATTTTAACAAAAGAGTACACTTATCATGATAAGCACTAAATAATGTATGGAATTGTTGGATCACTATATTATACACCTGAAACCACTATAACACTTTATATTAACTATAGTGGAATTTGAAAAAAAGCAAATGACTAAGTTTTTACTTTTTTTTTTACTTTTTTGACATTTATTGCTATATGTAATAAATGAAGCACTCAAAACAAATCAACACAAAAGGTAACAATAAGAAAAAAGCAGGAAAAGGGAATTAGCAGGAAAATTATAAAGGGATATTAATAGCCACGGTATATGGAAAAAAAATCCAACCTCACTAATAATCTAAGAAATGAAAATTTTAAAAACTTTTTTTAAAGATTTCATTTATTTGTCAGAGAGAAAGCGCGTGTGCACGAGCCGGGGGCGCAGCAGGCAGAGGGAGAAGCAGGCTCCCCGCAGAGCAAGGAGCCCAATGCGGACTTGAACCCAGGACCCTGGGATCATGACCTGAGCCAAAGGCAGACGCTTAACCAACTGAGCCACCCAGGCGTCCCTTAAAAACATTTTTTTAATTAACAAAAATAATAAGATAATGCCCAAAGTTGACCAGAGAAGGAAAAAACCACTTTCACTCTCCTCTGAGGGGAATGGAAATGGGTATTACTTTCTGAAAGACAGTTTGTCAGCCTTAGAAACATATCCCCTAACCCAGCAAACTTAGTCTATGGAAATAATTAGAGATATGCAAAGATATATTCATCATATCATCTATGTCAAACAAAACAGAAGTGTGGCTAAATTATGGTACAGCCATGTAATGTAATACAACACAGAAATATAATTTTGTAGGGATATATTTTACATGGGAACACAATCACAATGTATTATGAAAAAGTAGGTAAGAAACCAGAATATGCAAAATAATCCCTTTCAAAATAAAATTAATTATTTTAAAGTACAAATGTAACCTACAGCATGTTCTTGTTTAAAAGAAAAAAAAAAAAGCCACAGGGACACCTGGGTGGCTCAGTCGTCAAGCGTCTGCCTTCGGCTCGGGTCATAATCCCAGGGTCCTGGGATCAAGTCCCATATCAGGCTCCTTGCTCAGCGAGGAGACTGTTTCTCCCTCTGCCTGCCGTTTCCCCTGCTTGTGCTTGCTTTCTCTCTTTCGTTCTCTCTCTCTGGCAAATAAATAATAAAATCTTAAAAAAATTAATTAAAAATTTTTTTTAAAAAGCCACAGATAAAAGCAAAAGTTCCCTTTACCACTCAACACCCCTTCCCAGATATAATTACTACTAAAGATTTGATATATAGCCTTTCAGATCTTTTCTATGTATGAATATACATACATCTATAGTTACACATAGAAATACATTATTTGTTTTGACTTAATAGTATTATACTGTATGTATTTTGAGGGGTTGCTTTTTTCACTTAACACATCTTGGAAAGCTTTCTTAGTAAACAGGAATCCTCTCATTCTTCTAAATCGTTCTATATTATTCTAAAGAATAACTATGCCACAACTTATTTCAACATTTCTCTTGATTTGGCCATGTGTGTTCTAAAGCTATATGTATAAGACAAAAAGAAGAAAAAGCAGTACAAAGCCAAGTACAGATCAAACTATTTGTCATGGTTATCTCTGCATGCTTTCCTGAATTTTTTGCTTTGAGCATTTATTACTTTTTTCTATTAGAGAAAAACTGTTATATTAAAATAATGAAAAATAATTTTAAAGTAGTATGATTTTAGAATATATCACATTACATCTAAGAAATAATATTTTTATATTATAGCTGTCATTTAATGAATGATTATTGGCTAAAGTAAATGTTTTCTCTACTCAAAGAGTATTTCACCTTGTATAATAAGTACAGCAATAACCCTATTAATCCATGTAATGAATAAGCAATGCTTGGAAAAAAGTAAAAATGAATCATTTATGAAATATCTTTGGGTGAGTATCAACTAACAATCTTTAACCATACTTTTCCCAGAATCCTTAGATTCTTCTGGGGACTTCTGTGAATCTTTACAAAACAGAATGAGGCAACAGGGGGCACATCTTTGTTTCTACTCTAAAGCTTCCAAATTCTACTTTCACATGGTTTGGATTATTTGTATTCATAAAGCAGTCATGAGAAGTGCTTTATAATGTCCAATCATTTGTGCCATTTGAAATCCTTATTGATGATAAAACAGTTAAAATGTAATATAAAACATTTAAAGTTTTTCACACATAAAAATAAACAAATCATCATTTGTATATATGTGGTTCTGCCAAGATATCAAGATTCAACAAAATCCACACCTAGAAGTATCAGAGTAAAACTGCAGAACACCAATATGAAATATTAAAGTAGCTAGAGAAAAAATATTAAAGTAGCTAGAGAAAAAAATATTAAAGTAGCTAGAGAAAACATTAAAGTAGCTAGAGAAAAAAATGACAGATCAGAGGAAAAATAATTAGATTGACAGTTGAATTCTCAATAGCAATGGAAACCAAAAGGTAAAAGAATGATATCTTCAATGTACTGAAAGAAAATGCCTGTCAATCTAGAATTCTACACCCAGAGAAAATGTCTTTCAAGGGAGGAGTTGAAATAATGACATATTCAGATGAATGTAAACTGAGAGGGCATGCCACTAGCAGACCCCCTCACTAAAGAAAAATCTGAAGGATCTATCTCAGACAGAAGAGAATTAATCCCAGATGAAAGGTTTGAGATGCTAAGAAGGAATAAACACGTTGAATATGTTGGTGAATCTCAACAAATACTGACTATATGAACAATAATAATAGCTAGGAGGATTCCTAAAAGATATAACTAATTAAAATATACAACAGTGGAGTGCCCAGGTGGCTCAGTTGGTTGGGTGTCCAACTCTTGATTTTGGCTCAGGTCATGATCTCAGGGTTCTTTTAAGATTTTTTTTTTTTTTTTTTTATTCGACAGAGAGAGACAGAGTGAGAGAGGGAACACAATCATGGGGAGTGGGAGAGGGAGAAGCAGGCTTCCCGCGGAGCAAGGAGCCCGACGCGGGGCTCGATCCCAGGACCCTGAGATCATGACCTGAGCCGAAGGCAGACGCTTAACGACTGAGCCACCCAGGTGCCCCCCATGATCTCAGGGTTCTAAGATTCAGGCCCGCATCGGGCTCCATGTTGGGCATGGAGCCTGCTTAAGATTCTCTCTCTCCCTCTGCCCCTCCCACACCTCAAAATAAATAAATAAAATAAAATAAAATAAAATATACAACAGTAACAACATGAATGTGAAGGGGATAAATGGGCAGAGTGTTCTAAGTTCCCTTTATTGTCTTAGTACAGAATAAAGATATTGATCAATTTCAGACTTCCATTAAGTCAAGAAAGCATGTTAAAATTTTTAGAGTACTAAAAGAACAGAAAATATAATGTATACCTTCCAACCAAGAAGAGGGGAAAAATGGAATAAGAAAAAATAACCCCAAAAGGACAAGAAAGGAAAATAAAACAGAAAAGGCAGGACAAATAAAAAGCTCAAAATAAGGTGGCATACTGAAAACCAAATATGTCTGTAATCACAATAAATATAAATAGATTTTAAAAGCTCCAGTTAAAAGACAGACTGGCTGACTAGCCAAAAAATCAAAATCCTACTATTTACAAGAAATTCAACTTTTTAGACAAGACTAGGTAAATGTTGAACATTAGAAACAGAGAGGCCAAGAACACCAACCAAACAAAAGCTGGTATAGCTATATATAGCTAATAGCAAATATAAAATAAAGCAGATTTTAAGGTTAAAAAAAAAAAAGCCACCATAAAGAGGGTTACTACAGAAGGTTCAACCAACCAGGACACTATAGTAGTTCAAAATTTGTACACACCTGATAACGTACCCACAAAACAGATAAAGCATAAAGTAAACACTAGAAGAACTACAAGCAAAAACAAACTTATAATCATAATGGAACCTACAGGGGAAAAACAATTTGAGTAACACCAAACTTCTCAAAAGAAACCCTGGAAGCCAGAAGGAAGTTACACTACATTTTACAAGTGCTTAAAGAAAAGAACTGTCAACACCGAATTCTATATCCAGCAACTATCCTTCAAGAATGAAGGGAAAATAAAAACATTCTTGGATGATGGAAAACTAAGAATTTGTTGCCAGATGACCTACCCTAAAAGAATGACTAAAAGAAGTTCTCTAAAACAGAGAGGAAATGATGATAAAAGGAATCTGAAAATCAGGAAGAAAGAACTGAAATGGCAAAATGTGGGTAAATACATCTGAATTTTCTAATTATGTTTAACAGTTGAACAAAAATTTTAACACTAATTCATTCTCAATGAATGTAAATATTTAAGAAAATATTATGAATGATGGAGGCTAAAGGGATATAAATTGAAGTAAGGTTTCTAAATTTCACTTTAACTTGTGAAATGTCTAGTGGGGTAAAGGACAGAGGAGGTGGATCTCAGAAAGTATCCATGAAACCACATTTTTAAAAAAATGCTCTGCATCTATTTATTCAGCTCTCTAAATCTGGCTTTTCAAAGTAGTCTAGTAACCATGCTTTTACTTAAGACCACTAATGAGCTCTCCTCTCAACGTTTATGCTGTACTATCTTTCATCTCCTGTTGTTAGGGAAACCAACCTAGTAACTCTCCTACATTTACGTATACTTTTTCTCTTGATTTCTATCTTCTACTCATCCCTTATTTTTGTGTTTCTCAAAGTCTGGGCCTCAAACCATGTGCAATGGAAACACCAGAGCCCCACTCCAGACCTACTGATTCAGAACCCCTGGGTATGAGTTCCAGGGCATCAGCTTTTGAAAAAGTCCCCCCTCCCCCCCAGATGATTCAAGTGTGAGAATTGTTTTAAATATTCACCCACAAGGTTCTGTCCTTGGTCCTTTTCTACTTCTACCTGTTACACATGCAAAATTAAAGCCACACCCAAAACTTCCCCCACTTACTGCTATCAATTGGATGTGTAAGCTGCCTACCATCCACCCCTCCCCCAGACAGCACCTATAATCCTACCTGACACACAGAATATTTATTTGAATGAGCATGATGGCTCTCAAACCTGCTTTGTCAACTAAGACCTATCTCTTTTGGGCTCCATACCTGCATGTGCAGCTATCCAATGGACATGTTCACCTGGTATCTAAAAGTTACCCTGAATTAGTTAGGATTAAATTCAGCTAACAGTAACAGAAAAACCTAAAAGAATAATGGTTTATATAACATAGAAGTTTATTTCTCTCAAATAACAGTCTGGAACAGGCCAGTATGAAAATTCTGCTCCACAGAATTCTCAGGGATTTTGGCTTATTTCTGCTTTTCACTCCACTATACCTAGAATATGGTCCCCATTTCATTGTTCAAGATGGAACTCCACCCAAAACAAGCACATAACTAGCATCAGGATAGAAGCAGGAAGAAGGAAGACAGAAGGGTACATTCATCTCTAATATACTTCCTATAAGTAGAACATACTAGCTCTACTTTTATCCCGTTGACCAAGACTTAGTCTCATGGCCATATATAACTGCTAGGGAGGCTGTAAATATAGCCTTCATGGTAGGCAGCTGAATTGTGTTACTAAGAAAAAAAGGGATACCAGATAGTGTAAAACAACAGCATTCTTGTTCATGCATTCCAAAGTCATCATGTTCCAAACTGAACTACCTCGTTTTCAGGGTAAACTGTGCGATTTTATACCTTTGTGAAGTGTCCACCCTATCTTTATCTCTATTCTGCCTGGCAAACTCCTCTCTTAATACATCATGTGTCTTTCTGTTAAGCATTCCTTTACCCAACCGATTTTCCCTCCAGCCTAAACAAACTGGATGTCTTTGGGCCACTTTCGTATCTAGCACACGTCTCTATTTTTGCACTGATGATTCTGTATATATACATATTTTTTTTTAAAGTCTATTCTTCCATTTATCCCTCTAACTCCTTGAGGGCAGAGACTGCCTTAGTATCATACACACATAGATCTGGAGCATATTAAATTTTACAAAAATCAGCCATTATTATCTACTTCCTAGAATTATGGCAGCAGGCAACTGGTAAAATACGTCCCTAATAAAAAGGACATCACGGTATGTAGTATTGTAATATAATGGAATGTGTTAAAGTCCCAAATCAAAAAAGAAAGCAGTTACAAGAATATGGCTGTATGCTTTTATCTAGCCACTGCTCTCATCTTACACACATTACTTACACATTTTCTACACTCATCTTTTTTTCTGGTATAAATAAATTTTAGTTGGATAAATTTTAAGTATGTTTACATTTGATTCTACTAATAAGTTTATATTTAACTTAAGCCAATGATTAGGTTCTATGCTTAGATCCCACTTAAATTTCAGCAGTTATTCCATCACAGAAGACCAGGTTAGGCATGTCTAAGCTCTTGGAAGACACCTAAGGAACCTCAATATTTTGATGATTTTTTTCTGAAAGAAAATATCTAGATGATCATAGAATTCAACTTTAAGAAGCACAGCATTACAACTGATAAACACCTGACTATAATAACATGTTAATCTATGATGGTTTCCGTAGTCTAAAATTTTCACTGACATGGGCGCCTGGGTGGCTGTCGGTTGAATGTCCAACTCTTGACTTCAGCTCAGGTCATGATCTCAGGGTTATGAAATCGAGTCCCATGTTGGGCTCAGAGCTCAGCGGGGAATCTGCTTGAGATTCTCTCCCTCAGCCCCTTCCCCAACTCATGCGCACGTTCTCTCTCAAATAAATAAATCTTTTTAAAAAATAAAGTAAAAATTTCACTGATGGGTAGATTTTACTTAAGACTATCAAACTATCAATTTAACTTGAAAAAACTGACCAAAATTGTGCAAAACACATATATAACAGTTGTTACACCTTACCATTTAAAAACTACCTTTGAGATATAAACAATGGAATACTATGTATAATTTTAAATTGAATATCAACTATAGAGATAGCTAAGCACCCCAAAATGCTTTCAGTAACAAGACTTCAATGGTCCAAGTGTGACTTGTAGCTTGCCCATATTCTCCAATGTGGACTGTCAATTCAGATTATGATGCTGAGCTGGCCGTCAAAAATTCTAATCATTGCCGTCTTCTACCTTCAGTTCTCTAGCGTAGGCAGTGCCCTCCCTGTTCTGTCTGCTGTTCCAGCTGAGCAAGAAGTCCTAACCTCAATGCCAATAGCAGTTAGATCTAACTTTAATAAAATAAAAGAACATGTAGTTACTTATTATCTTACCATGAGTTCCAGGTGGTTGTAATACATCTCCTGTCAGGCGACACCACCCAACTGGGAAAATATCTCGACAATCGTACTTGCACCAGTAATCAAAAGCTCCACTCCAGCCATCAAATGTGATATAAACTTCATCTCCTCTAACATCTCCAATAGTTGCAGGGCAGATCAGATAAGGGTTCTTTTTGTCTATAGCTTCAAGTTTCATTCCCACTTTAAAATTATTTAGAGGTGGCTTTGGTGGTTCCTACCAAAACATTTTAAAAAAAAGTTTTTTGTTAAGATGTAATAAGAAGCATTTGTTCAACTGTATCTCACAACTTTTAGCAACCAAAAATTAAACTCCATGTTTATCAATTAAATACAGGAAGAAAACAGTTCTCAGAAGTCTCTCTGAAACTCTGCTCTACATCTCACTTACTCTGGAGCAGAGCCAAGAACCTGGACGGAAACAAAACCAGACTGATAGTAATTCATTCATTCATCTAAGAAATATGTGTTATATAGTATGTACCAGAAATTTAGGATTAATTAGTGAACAAAAAATAACAAAGATCTCGGCTCTGGTGGAGCTTACCTTCTAGTGGTGGGTGGTAGTAGCGGTTGGGTGCGGGTAAGGGAAAAAGAGAGAAGCAATCAACAAGAAATTTTAAAAGAGGGAATCACACAAACCTAATAAATGTATAAATTATAGGGTATGTTGAAAGCTGGTAAGTCCAAAGAGAACGAACAGCAGCATATATTATCTAAAAAAACAAAAAAAGAAACCACCTCCAAGTATAAAATGCAGACACAAGAACATGAAAGTCATATAGTCTGGGGTCATTTATGATATCCAATCCAGAAACCAATATTAAAAAAGCATCCTTTAGTTATAAACATCTAAAGCATGCAAATGCTAACAGGATTCTTAAAAGCCTAAGTGCTATGTTAAAAGCAACACCTTTTCTTTCAATTTGCTTTTTATCCTAGTAAATAGCACCATCATCAGCCCAGTCATCCAAGCCAGAAGCCTGGAAATAGTCCTAGACCAGGGGTTATCAGCCCAACTAAACATCAAAATTACTTGGGGCCACACCCCCAGGATATTGATTTAATTGGTCTGGGGTGGGGCCCAGGCATCAGCACATTTTAATTCCCCAGGTGATCCTAATGTGCATCCAAGGCTGAGAACCACTGCGCTAGACACATCCTTTTCCCGCAACACTCACATTCAAAGACCAAGACCTGCCAATTCTATCCCTTAGATTCCTAGGATAACAACATTAAAAGTTAACCTTCAATCATTTAGTATAAGCCAGGCACTGTTCTAAATGTTTTCCATATATTTAATTCTCCCAACTCTATAAAGTCAATGCAATTATTATCCCCATTTTATAGATGATAAAACTGATGCACAATTGCCTAAGAATATACCAGAAGTATCAGAGCTAGATTTTAAACGTAGGCGACAACTCCTTGGAACATCCTACCACATTCACCTGCTTGGACAACTCCAACTGATCCACTTCAAAGCCCAGCTCTCCTGGTCTCTTTAAGGCTTCCCCGGCCAACTCCTGCCCACTCCTACACCCCCTCAAAGGAGGTGCTCTTGCCTTCAACTGCAAAAGTACTCTTGAAATGTGTTTACTCCTCTGAGGCTCAGGGATTCTCAAAAGCAGATATATCTTATTCATATTGTTATTTCCAGCAGAGTACTCAACAGCAAGATCTTTTTTAAAAAAAAAAACAAAACGAATTAACCAAGTAATCACCTGAAGAAGAGTAAACAAGCTTTCAACTAATTCTTTCACCAAGATACAATCTAAAAACATACTGGTGGGTTGATTCCTTTTTTAAAATGCCCCCTTTAGGGCGCCTGGGTGGCTCAGTCGTTAAGCGTCTGCCTTCGGCTCAGGTCATGATCCCAGGATCCTGGGATCGAGTCCCGCATCGGGCTCCCTGTTCCGCGGGAAGCCTGCCTCTCCCTCTCCCATTCACCCTGCTTGTGTTCCCTCTCTCGCTGTGTCTCTGTCTGTCAAATAAATAAATAAAATCTTTTAAATAAATAAATAAATAAATAAATAAATAAATAAATAAATAAAAATAAAATGCCCCCTTTAAACCCATCTCACTGTCCTTACTTTTCCAGTGATATCCTTTATACCCTTGAAGTCTTAAAGTTCCTTAATTATTAGTCTTCAAAGTCCTTTTAATTACATAATCTTAATTTGGTTCTTAAAAACCACCCAAAAGTCAGAGGGCAAAAGTTAGCTTGATCAAAGATCACAGTTATTTGATAAACAAGTAGCTGGTAAGAAGCAGACTTACTGCCACTTCATGAAGGGGCTAAAGGTCAACTAATTGTTACTACATATGGCAGGAGAAAAGGGAGGAGGATTTGACAAAAGAAAACTTTGGCAGTTGATAAACTTGTGCTGCACATTCACAGAATGGAGGAAATATTCAAGGCACACATAAGGTTCCTAGGACCTTACACTATCATATAACCAAATAAGAATAAGACTTCCTGTAGCAAAGCAAACTAAATTCAAATGGCAAGACACATTTTCTGCTACAAAATAGAATTAAGACAGGAATGAGCAGGAAAGAAAATTTTAAGATTCATGGGCGCCTGGGTGGCTCAATTGGTTAAGCGACTGCCTTCGGCTCAGGTCATGATCCTGGAGTCCGGGGATCGAGTCCCGCATCAGGCTCCCTGCTCAGCGGGGAGCCTGCTTCTCCCTCTGACCCTCCCCCCTCTCATGTGCTCTCTCATTCTCTCTTTCTCAAATAAATAAATAAAATCTTTAAAAAAAAAAAAATTTTTAAGATTCAAACTCTAATCTAAAAAGATAACCCAAATGTAACAGTATGTCATCAATAACACTATTAGCTGACAAGTAAAAAAAAAACAGACAATGATTATGGACAAAATGCAATTTATTCTCTAAGATGTTCATACTGTTTATTAATTCTTCTAAATTTCATGAATACTCTACCAAAGTTACTTACATCAGTATAGCCATACAAACATATATTAACAGAGCTCTGGAAGAAAACAAATACATTGATTTTTAAAAAACCAAAGGAACTGCTCCTTTTTCATAAATAAATGAAAGGGTTTTATCTCAAAACAAGCTACCTCCAGATTTAGATAATTGGCAAAATGGTTCCCTCTGCTGTCCACAAAAGGTAATGATATAAAGTAGCTTTTAAAAATGTTTTTAAAGAATGTTTTGTATGTCATCATCAGTTCTTGAATGACTTCCTAAACACAAAGATATAATGTGTAGGGGCGCCTGGCTGGCTCAGTCGGTAGAGCATGCAACTCCTGATCTTGGGGTACTGAGTTCAAGCCCAACGTTGGGTGGAGAGCTTACTTAAAAAAAAAAAATATATATATATATATGGTAGTAAAGAACGCTCTTTTAACCCCTCTCCTTGCCTACCTACCTACAATATGCTTCTCCTTAAAGGCTATTTCTTTTCATATCCCACAGACTCTGAGGCCAAGTGTGAGCATTATCTGCATTACCCCTCCGCTTGCAATATTCTTACCCTTGTAACCTCATGGTTCCTTCTCTCCCTTTCTTCAGATCTTCACTCCAATGGCATCTTCTCAGCAAGACCTTCCTGGCCAACCTATCTAAAATGTCACTCTCCCTTTTCCTTAGCAGTTACAACCATCAAACATAATATAGACTTTATTTATTTTGCATGGTTTATTATGCATTTCCCCAGCCAGAAGGCAAGCTCCATAAGGACAGGAGCTCTTTCACTGCTTTGTTTATGGCTGTATTCCCAGAGTCTACTCCTGACCACAGACTCCTATCCTTAACTTCTACTTCCTTACTTTTAATCAACTACTTCTTTGACCTCATCAAAAATTCTAGTCCTTTAAGCTTCATTTATTTATTCACAAATATTTACAAAGTGCCTACTAATGTCAGACACTACTGAAGGCTCCTGATATACATTAAGTAGCAAAATAGACAAAAATCCCCCCCTTGCGGTATTCACATGCTTAGTAAAGAGAAAGATGAGAAACACCATAACATAAGCAAAATATATTCTATGTCAAAAATGGTAAGTGCTGGGGCGCCTGGGTGGCTCAGTCGTTAAGCGTCTGCCTTCGGCTCAGGTCATGATCCCAGGGTCCTGGGATCGAGCCCCGCATCGGGCTCCCTGCTCCGCAGGAAGCCTGTTTCTCCCTCTCCCTCTCCCCCTGCTTGTGATCCTGCTCTCACTGTGTCTCTCTCTGTCAAATAAATAAATAAAATCTTAAAAAAAAAAAAAAAAGATAAGTGCTATGCAAAAAAAGAAAGTAAAGCAGAGCAAGGGCAATCCAGAGAAAAATGTAAGGGAGGGGTTGTGCAAAACTTTAAATAGGGTGAGGAGCCTGGATGGTGCAGTCGGTTAAGCGGGACCAACTCTTGGTTTCAGCTTAGGTCCTGAGACTGAGCCCTGTGATGGGCACCCCACCCCCTGGCACATGCATGCGCAGGAGCTCTCTCTCTCTCTCTCTAATAAGATCTTTGAAAATAATAATAAATAAATCTTAAAAAGAAACACTTTATTTTTTTTAAGATTTTACTTATCTGAGAGAAAGAGAGAGAGAGAGGTGAGGGGTAGTGCACGAGTGGCGGGGGGAGGACAGAGAAAGGGAGAAGCAGACTCCCTGCTCGGCAGGGAGCCCAATATGGGGCTCGATTCCAGGACTCTGGGATCATGACCTAGCCGATGGCAGATGCTTAACTGACGGAGCCACCCAGGCGCCCCAAAAAGAAATACTTTAAATAGGGTAATGAGAACAAGCCTCATATGGAAGGTGACATGTGAACAGAACCCTAAAGGTGATTATTAACCACGCAGTTACCTACAGGAAGAGTATTCCAGGCAGAGAGAATAGCCAGGGCCAAGGCCTTAAAGCAGATGTGTCCACATGTTCGAAGAACAAGGAAGTGAGTGTGGCTACAATTTAGTATGCAAGTGAGAGAGCAGTAGGAAACAACGTTAGAGAGATAATGAGGGGTCGTATGGAGAGCCATGGAGGCCACTATAAGGACTCTGAGTAAAATGGTGAGCCCCTGGACAATTTTGAGCAGAGAAGTGATATAATCTCATTTATGTTTTAAAAGGAATATTCTGGTTACTGTGTTGACTACAAACTGTAAGGTTATAAATAAAGAGGTCAATGAGGAGGCTACTGAAGTAATCTAGGTGAGAGATAAAAGCAACTTGTACCAGCTGATAGCAAGAGAGATGTCAAGAAGTAGCTGGATTTTGAATATATTTTGAAGGTAACGCCCATAGGATTTCCTTATGGACTGGATGTAGTGTGTGAAAGAAATAATCACCAAGGTTTTTGGCCTGAGCAATTGGAATAACAGTTACCACTCCTTGAGATGGGAAAGGCTGCAGGCAGAAGTCTGAGATGTCTATTGGACATCCAAGTGGGGATGTTGTGTGGATATTCAAGTCTGAGCTGGGAACAAAAAGTCTGAATTGGAAATACCAATTTGAAAGTCATCTGCATATAAACTGTATTTAAAGCCAGGAATTAGATGAGATCACCAAGGAATTAATACAGATCAGAGTTTCTCAACGTTGGCACTACTGCCATTCTGTTGTGGGGGCTGTTCTGTGCACTGTAGGATATTTAGCAGTGTCCCTGGTCTCTACCCACTAGATGTAAGTAGCACCCCTACACACACACACACAGTTGTGATGAACAAAAATGTCCCCATATATTGCCAAATGTCTCGTGCGGGGCAAATCGCCCCCCTTCCCAGTTGAGAACCACCGATAGAGATAAAAAAGTGAAGGGGACCAAATACTCTAACATTCTATAAAATTCTTTCACATCCAGGTTACAGAGCATCATGTCACCCAAAATCGACTTATCCCGCTGTCATTTTATTATCTCCAAACCTTAATTCAAGATCACCATGGGATGCCTGGGTGGTTCAGTCGGTTAAGTGTCTGACTCTTGATTTTGGCTTAGGTTGTGATCTCAGGGTCACAAGATGAAGCCCCGCATCAGGCTCCACACCGAGGATGGAGTCTGCTTGAGATGGTCTCTCTCCCTCTGTCCCTCTCCCCGCCCCACTTGTGCTCTAAATAAATAAATAAATAAATAAAATCTTAAAAAAAAAAAGATCACCATCCACTTTACCTATTTATACTTAGTTGCTGAACACTGCTGGAGAAAAGTCCCACATGTTTATTATATGTAGTACCATTTATTTAGTGTTCATCCTTAGCTGAATCCTCCAAAATACTGTCATGTGTCCCTAGGCCAATCTTTTTCCCATCTCATACAGCTGTTGTTCCATTTACCATTCATTTTAAGACAAATTTTATGTATCCTCATTATATGTTTATTATTTTGTTAACTTTCTTCTCAACCAGAGAGTAAGTTCTCTACCCCAGTGCTGGAACACAGTAGACATTCAATCTATGTATGAATCCTTCCCTCCAGCCTTTGTCAGTTGCCTATTTCACAGAGTAAACTGAGGCTATCAGGAATGAACTCTTATCGATATTCTGCCCCCAAAACTACAAATTTAACTCTACCTGAGGACACTTTTCACCTGGTCGTTAGTTCTTGCTAATGTAACCAATAAACTTCCTATCCACCAAATAGTCAAGAATCAGCTTTCCTCTCAACCGACCTTTATTAAGTACCTGATATAGCTACTTATACATCATAAAGGTGAGTGGGTATTTCTCAAGGTTCTAGCCTTGATACTCTCCTCTTCTCCTTCTAGGTATTCTCTCTAGACTAGCTTTTTCATTCTCAAGGCTTCCATCGTTACCATTTAAACTAAAAACTGCCATATCCACATACCCAAGCCAAACCTTGTTTTTAAGTTCTGAACACTTTACTTCCAACAGTCTGCTAGTAGTCATCCCTCCTCAAATTTCCGAGAAGCACCCTGACATGTCCAAAACAAAACCCATTTTCTCCCTCTGTATGTATTCATCTTTCTGTATTCTCCAACCTTTCTTCATTTAACAAACAAGTATGTTCCAAGACCTATGATAGACACCGAGAATACAAAGACATTAACTGTTCAAAAGGAACTCATAGTCTAGGAAGAGACAATGAAAATAATAATATAATCCAATTCCTATAAAGATTGAGATATGCGCAAGGTGCTAAAGAAGCATAAGAATAGAAAGGGGGAATTAGGGAAGATACATTAGAGGATTTAATGCCTAACTAGAAACTTAGCGTTAACCAGAGACAACCAGCTCAAAAAAGGATCATGGTATCAACAGGCTATCAGAAACAATTTAGAACATAAAATACAAAGCAAGGAGTGGCAGCCATAATCCAGATCATACAGCACCTTAAAGGCCATATTAACAAACTTACACTTCATCCTGAGTGCAACTGGGAACTTCAAGAGTTTTAAGCAAGTGAATGATGTGGTTAAGGCTCCTATATCAGATATTTCTGGCAGTTGTGTGGAAGGATGAAGGTTAGAGGCAGTTATAAGGCTAGCTGAACAGTTCAGGCAAGAGGAAAGCCTGCACAAGGGGCAGTGGTGGTAAGGTTAGAAAGAAACATGAGAAAAAATAATTAGGAAGCTAAGTGGGTGGGCCTTCCTCATTAAATGGATATTCAGAGGCCACGGTCAAGAAGGAGTAGTGATTTAAAATGGCTCTTGGCAAAGTTTCAAGCTTGGCTGAAAGAGCACCCACAAATCAATGAGTAAGAACAGAAATCCAACAGAAAAACAGGCAAAGGCTATAATCAGGTAATCCACAGAAAAATAAAAGGCCATTAAACACATTTTAAAAGCTCAGTTTCACTGGTAATCAGTTCAGTGCAAATTACAGCAATGAGATACCATCCCCACCCCCAACTCCCCCAGAAAAAGATAAATAAAATTTTTAAAGATCAATGATATTTGATGCTAGTGAAAGTGTAGGAATAGAAACATCTATACAATAATAGTGGAGCATAGCTTGAAACACCTGTTGGGGTTGCAATTTAATAGTATATATCAACACTTAAAGCACACATTCCCTTTGAGCCAAAAATTCTACTTCTACAAATATAGCCTTCACACTTATAAAGAAACCTCTAGATTACAGATGACTTAAACAAGAATATGGACACAACCTAAACATCCATCCTTAGGGACAGATTAAACCAATTATGGTAATCCCTACCACAGACTAGTACAACACAACCTAAAATACATATGAAGCAAAATGGAAAGGTTTCCAGAATACACATATTTTAAGGGTAAAAATAAATCACAGAACAATATTCACAATATATTCAAATTTATGTTTAAAAAAATAAAAGCCCATATATGTCTGTGAATGCACAGAAAAAAGTCTAGGAGAACACAAATAAAACTTCTATTTGGAGAGAAGAGGGTGGAAAGGAGGAAAGGATGGGACAGATAAAAAGACACGCACTTTTTACTCTAGCTAAGTGCGTATTTTGATATCCTCTCTCCAAACATGAATTACTTTCATAATTTTTAAAAATGAAAAACATAATGTGTGTGACATGTGGCATGTAACTAGCTAACAAAGCAATCTGATAAGTAAAATAAATCCAATGGCTTTTCTAAAGCCACAGCCCAAGCTAATAGTGTTTAATAAAGACTACTACTAAACATCTCTTTTGTTACTATTCTCACATATGCTTTACACATTGCCCAAAGGGCCTGTGTCCCTTGCTGGGAGGTGGAAGGGCAAACCCACTTTCAGGCACTCTTGCTACTCAAAGTGGCACTCAAAGAATTTTTCTTTGCAATGCAAGAATCATATTAATTGATGTTTTACACATCCTTATGTCTTTAAGGTTCTCCAAAACCTTTTAAAACCTTAGCCAAAGCAGTCTTGAAAAAGAAGAACAAAGCTGGAAGTATCATAATCTCAGATTTCAAGATATACTATAAAGTTGTAGTAATCAAAACAGTATGGTACAGGCCAAAAATAGACACATAGATCAATGGAACAGAGTCCAGAAATAAACCCACACTTATATGGTCAACTGAGTCACAACAATGGGGAAAAGACAGTCTCTTCAACAAATGGTGCTGGGAAAACTGGACAGCTACACGCTAAGCAACAGAACTGGACCACTTTGTTACACAAAAACAAACCTGAAATGGATTAAGAACCTAAATGTGGGGGCGCCTGGGTGGCTCAGTCGGTTAAGCATCTGCCTTCAGCTCAAGTCATGATCCCGGGGTCCCGGGTTGGAGCCCCACATCTGGCTCCCTGCTCAGCGGGAGTCTGCTTCTCCCTCTGTCCCTGACCCTGCTTGTGCTCTCTCTCGTTCTGTCTCTCAAATAAATAAATAAAATCTTAAAAAAACAAAAAACAAGAAACCTAAATGTGAGATCAGAAACCATAAAATTCCTAGAAGAAAATAGAGGCAGTAATTTCTTTGACATTGGCCACAGAAACATTTTTTCTATGTGTCTCTGTTTTTCTATCTTTCTACTTTTCTATATGCCTCCTCTGGAAAGGGAAATAAAAGCAAAATTAAACCATTGGGACTACACCAAAATAAAAAGCTTCTGCACAGCAAAGGAAACCATCAACAAAACAAAAAGGCAACCTACTGAATGGGAGGAGGTATCTGCAAATGATATATCTGATAAGGGGTTAATATTCAAAATATATAAAGAACTTAGAGAACTCAACACCAAAAAATGAAATAATCTGATTTTAAAAAATGGGCAGAGAACCTGAATAGCCATTTTTCCAAAGAAGACATCCAGATGGCCAACAGACACATGAAAAGATGCTCAACATCACTCATCATCAGGGAAATGCAAATCAAAGCCACAACGAGGTATCACTTCACACCTGTCGGAATGGCTAAAGTCAAAAAGACAAGAAATAACAAATGTTGGCGAGGATATGGAGAAAAAGGAACCCTGGTGCACTGTTGGTGAGAATGCAAACTGGTGCAGTCACTGCGGAAACCAGTATGGAGGTTCCTCAAGAAATTAAAAATAGAATTACCCTATGATCCAGTAATTCCACTACTGGGTATTTACCCAAAGAAAATGAAAACACTAATTTGAAAAGATAAATGCACCCCTATGTTTACTGCAGTATTATATACAATAGCCAAAATATGGAAGCAACCTAAGTGTCCATCCATAAATGAATGGATAAAGATGTGGTATATATACATATATATACAATGGAATATTAGCCATGAGAAAGAGATCTTGCCATTTGCAACAACACGGATGGACCTAGAGAGTAAAATGCTAAGTGAAATAAGTCAGTCAGAGAAAGACAAATACCATATGATTTCACTCATGTGGAATTTAAGAAACAAAACAAAGAAAAAAGAGACAAACAAAAAAACAGACTCTTAAATAGAGAACAAACTGATAGTTGCCAGAGGGGAGGTGAGTGGGGAGAGGGGTAAAATAGATAAAGGGGATTAAGAGTCCACTTACCTTGAGATAAGCACTGAGAAATGTATAGAATTGTTGAATCCCTTTTTTAAAAAAAACTACAATATTTACCATTCTTGACATAAATAACTGTAATAAAATTTAAGTGACTGAAAAAAGAATCAGGGCAGAGGGTGAGAAAGAAATATTTTGACCCGTAATTTAACTAAAACTTGGCTTTTATTCACTGTTTCTTAACATAGTGTACTCTTTCAACATTTTCTCAAGAGCATAAACTATCTTCGGAATTTTCCCTCTTTGTTATATAACAAATATTTCCTTATAACAAATGCTTTCTGATGACTGTTTTTAACATTCTTTTACTTCTGAAACCAAATCTCTCTAAGTAACTTTCAAGTGGTTTTTTGGCCCATCATCATTTTCTCCAATGTCGAAGGATGACTAATACAGCAAAGTGAGGGGAAGCTTCACTTCTGAAGGTAAATAAAAAATAGCAATGAATATTTGCTTCCAGTAGAGCACTCCTTTCATATCTAGGGTGAAGAAAGAGGGTACACATTCATTTTGACTAGTGGGTGATTATAACTGAGACTTTTTTATGACTTGCTGTTATGGGCTGAAGCGTGTCCCCACCCCTGCCATATTCATATTTAAATCCTAACCCCAGTACCTCAGAATGTGATTTCATTTGGAGACAGGGTCTTTAAAGAGGTAATTAAGTTAAAATGAGGTCATCAGGGTGGGCCCTAATCCAATGACTGGTATCCTCATAAGAGGAGGAAAGGAAGACACAGACACACAGATCATGTGAAGACACAAAGAGAAGACAGCCATTTACAAGTCAAGGAGAGAGGCCTCAAAAGAAACTAAGCCCGCTGATACCTTGATCTTGGACTTCTAGCATCCAGAGCGGTAAGAAAATAAGTTTCTGTTGTTTAAGTCACTGTAATGAACTGAATGATGTCCTCCCAAATTCATAAATTGAAGCCCTAATCCCCAATGTCATTGTATTCAGAGATAGGGCCTTTAAGGAGGTAATAAAGGTTAAGTGAGGTCATAAGGGTCAAGTCCTAACCCAAAAGGACTAGTGTCCTTGTAAGAGGAAGAGAAACCAGAGATACCTCTCCTTCCCCACAGGCACAGAGAAGAGGCCATGTGAGGACACAGCAAAAAGGCGGCCATCTATAAGCCGAGGAACGAGGCCTCACTAGAAACCAACCCTGATGGCACTTCAATTTTGGACTCAGAGCTCCCAGGATTGTGAAAAAATAATTTTCTATTGTTTAAGCCACCCAGTCTGTGGTACTTTGTAAGGGAAACTCTAGCAGATTAATACACGTGTCAATCCAGTAATTTAAAAAGAATTTTTTTTTCCATATCGGAGAAGACAAAGCATTTCAGTGCCCCTATTAAAACAACAAAACTACAGCCCAGGTGACGGAAGCTTTTTATAACATCTTTCTTACCTTCTTAAAGAATGTCGCAGGTGCCATTTCAGATCCATTCAGTGTTCGTAAGAGGAACATTGGCCAAGATGACGCATTCATCTGATACCCTATTTTATAAAATAAATCAGCGTGAAAAAGTCTCCCTGTGACATTACAGCAAGTTGGTATAAAAAAGAGGTTTTGTTTACCATTCTTCTCCAGAGAATGACTTTCTTACTGAGAAACTAAGGACATAGCTAAGAGAAGCAGATGCACCCTCCAATCAGTTCTACTGTACCCACTGTACTACTTGGCAGCAATGCTACAGTAGGGGTAGAAACTCTCATTTTAGAGAAGCCACTAGCTAGAGGTCACCGACATACATGTATGTATGTTAGGAATGGGCCATAATACTAGGGGTGATCCAAGCCAAAACCCACAAGAGCTTCCAGTCCCCACCAACAGCCACACAAGCACAGCAAAGGCTGCAAAAGACTTCCAGCCCTTCTTTTTCCTTAGAGTCCCTGCCTTCTTTCCTTTCAGAAAGACAGTTTCTTGTGAAACTCAGCAAACGTACACTTATGATGCATTTCACTGTATATAAATTTCACCTCAAAATTTAAAAAAAACTGTAAATAAACACTGACCTCTAGTTAATGATATGCATGCTAAAGTATTTAGGGGAAATGTACTAACATCAAAAACTTCCTCTGAAATACATTTAAAAATAAGATGGATTGATGAATCGATAGAAAGGCAGATAGAGGGCGCCTGGGTGGCTCAGTCATTAAGCATCTGCCTTCGGCTCAGGTCATGATCCCAGGGTCCTGGGATCGAGTCCCACATCGGGCTCCCTGCTCGGCAGGAAGCCTGCTTCTCCCTCTCCCACTCCCCCTGCTTGTGTTCCTGCTCTCGCTGTCTCTCTCTCTGTCAAATAAATAAATAAAATCTTAAAAAAAAAAAAAAAAAGGCAGATAGATAAGGGATAAAGCAAGCATGTAAAATGACAATGGCAGAACCTAGGTGATGGGTATGTGGGTGTTCACTGTAAAATATTTTCACCTTTTCTGTATGTTTGAAATTTTTCATACAATGTTAGGAAAAAAGATAGCTCTCACTTTAGCAATCTTTACACACACTAAACAAGATCTTCTCTTAGAATTTGTATCAGATGAAATCAAAATACACTCAACAGGTGTCTTTTTTAGAGATCTCATCAATTAATAGTGAGTATCACAGCATCTGGCACATGCAACAGGGGGTAGAGGTCTGCTAGTTGTATTGCTTTATTGCAATCCGTTTCATGCAACACTTGCCTGCACTAATGCCAGAATTAAAGAGAACTTGCCAGCATTCCTGATGGATACATGCATTAAGATAGGGAGGCACATGAATCACTGGCAATCCCTGGCAATAGGTCCATCAGTAGGATTAACCATACAAAAAAGTTCAGACAGAAAGTCATCCTATAATAATCCTATACCAAAATCCCCTTAATCTGAGGGGGGAAAAATTGGGGGAAGAAGGGGATTTATTATATACTCCTTTATAATAAGTCAGTATTATTAGTGATATCTAATAAATAATCATCCACAAAATGGATTTGCCACATTGTGGTTAGAATATTGCATAAAAATAATTCTCTGGTCCTTATGCCTTTCTCTTAACCCCCATCTTATCCTATTACATCATGTAATCATCATCATTGCTATCATTATCATCATCATCATCTTAATTTGACATTTTTCTTATTTCTTTAATTGCCTAGGGACACCTAGGTGGCTCAGTCGGTTAAGCAGCTGCCTTCAGCTCAGGTCATGATCCCAGGGTCCTGGGATCGAGCCCTGCATTGGGCTCTCTGTTCAGCGGGGAGCCTGCTTCTCCCTCTCCCTCTGCCTGCTGCTTCCCCTGCTTGTGCTCTCTCACTCTCTGTCAAATAAATAAATAAAATCTTTAAAAAAAAAATCTTTAATTGCCTGAAGTCAAACATCGATTAAAAGGCCAAAAATAGATGAAAGTGCATATAAAAACTCAAACACAGATAAAACTAATCTACAATGTTAGGAAGTCTAGACAGTGGTACCTTTGGGAATGGGAGGTTTATGACGGGATCAGCAGGAGTGGGGCTTCTGGGGTGCTGATAATATTCTGTTTCTTGATTTGGGTGATGGTTATATGGATGTGTTCATTTATAAGCTGTACACTTACAAACTGTATACTTTTCTGTTTGCATGCTAAAACTTTAAAAAAGCTTTTAAATAATAACCTTTAAGGTTTAAATAACCTTTTAAAAAAGAAAACCAAGTAAGTTGTGTTATAAAATGGAAACTGAACTATTCAAAGCACCTAATGAGCAAATTGGCAAAAATTGTCTATTTTTAATATGTACTATCAAAATATATATTAATCAGCATGTACTGCTATGTATTTCATGTTTTTAATTAAAAAACTCTAAAAGTCATTTGAAAAAAGAATTATCATAAATCTGGCTATGTGTTTGAAATGTTGGCAATCACGGCAGTTATGCTTCCTTTAAACAAAATTCCAAAAACATATTATCATTTGTAAACAAATCAAATCCAAACAGGGAAGCACTATGCCTCAGGTTTACACTTCTGTCTCTTACAGAATTCTGTAGGATATAAGAGATATTTAAAACATAAATGGTATGAAGAAAGAAAAGAAGGCAAAAGGCAGAAAAGACACACACCCTAAACCACCTTCTTGGAATAACACATCTCTAATTAGTTATTTTTTAATATTTTAAACCAAATTAGGAATAATTAACAATTAGAGCAAGAAAAGTATAAAAATATATTGCTAAAAGAGTGGTAATTATTAATATCTTAAATTTTGGGTTCTGAGGAAATTTTTAACTATAGTAGGAAACAAAAAGAAATCCATTCTTTCATTGTGCTTTACACTAGAGAATTTTCATTTTCAGCATTGTAAAGAAGAAACCAAAACTAATATCTACCATTCACTCAAGACTACAGAAGTAATAGGGACGCCTGGGTGGCTCAGTTGGTTAAGCATCTGCCTTCAGCTCAGGTCATGATCCTGATCCCGGAGTCCCAGGATCAAGCCCCACATCGCATTGGGCTCCCTGCTCAGTGGAGAGTCTGCTTCTCCCTCTGCCCCTCACCCCGCCCTCATGGTCTCTCTCAAATAAATAAAATCTTAAAAAAAAAAAGAAGACTGTAGAAGTAATAAAGGAAATCACTTATTTTCTACAGAATAACAGACTACATCTAAAAATATTTTGGGGGGCCAGGCTTTTTTTTTTAAGATTTTATTTATTTATTTGAAGAAGAGAGAGAGAGCACAAGCAGGGGGAGCAGTAAGCTGAGGGAGAGGGAAAAGCAGGGAGAGGGAGGAATAGGCAGAGGGAGAAGGGCAGGGAGCCTAATGCAGGGCTCAATCCCAGGACCACCCCCACCCCACCCACCCACCCCACCCCCGCCCACATCATGACCTGAGTCAAAGGCGGATGCTTAACTGACTGAGCCACCCAGGTGCCCCCAGGGGTTTTGTTTTTTTTAAAGATTTATTTATTTGGGGGGGAGTGCACATGAGCACAGGAGGGAGGGGCAAAGGGAAAGGGAGAAAGAGTCTCAAGCAGACTCTGAGCTGAGAACAGAGCCCAACGTAGGGCTCTATCTCATGACCCTCAGATCACAACGTGAGCTGAAACCAGCAGTTGTATGCTTAACCAACTGTGCCACCCAGGCACCCCCGGAGTACATCTGAATATTAAGAGAGAACAGGGATGGGGCGCCTGGGTGGCTCAGATGGTTAAGCGTCTGCCTTCGGCTCAGGTCATGATCCCAGGGTCCTGGGATCGAGCCCCGCACCGGGCTCCCTGCTCAGCGGGGAGTCTGCTTCTCCCTCTGCCTGTCACTCCCCCTGTTTGTACTCTCCCTCTCTCTCTCCCTCTGGCAAATAAATAAATAAAATCTTTTAAAAAGAGAGAGAGAGAGAGAACAGGGATGCCTGGGTGGCACAGTTGGATTTTTGGTTTCCTCCCGGGTTGTGGTCTTGGGGTCGTGGGGGTCGTGGGATCGAGTCCTGTGTCGGGCTCTGCACCGAATGCTGAGTCTATAAAGTTTCTCTCCCTCTCCCTCTACCCCTCCCTGCCTTGTGCACACACGCTCTTTCTCTCTTTAAAATAAATAAATAAATCTTTTAAAAATAAATAAATATTAAGAGAGAACAAATTTGCCCGAAACTGGAGTCACATACTTTTTAGCTTTCAAAAACTTGGTCAAAATTGAGAGTTTTGTACTTAAAAACCTTTGCTCATAAAGTTCCATCAATCTCCTTTTCAAAGATCTAAAGGTACTGACCCCTACCCCTCACTATGATTTCTTCTCATTGTAGTTATAATGAAACTTCCAAGTTTGAAACTGGGGTCTGGATGTGGAATCATACCCTTCACCTGGACTCCCCGCCATGCCAAAAATGCTGAATGGCTCAACAGACAATAATGAGGGAGGAAGTGACTCAATAAGAAATGCTACAAACTTCTCCCCCAGAAGAGTTTCTGAATCTGCATGTGTGACCCAGTAGAGCTGCTTCTGACATTTCAAGTTTGAAGACAGCATGTGTCTTGCCCTGGAGTGGAGGACCTTCAGCACACATATGCCACCTGTGTACTGACACGAAACTCTGTAACATATGGTACTGAGTTGATCTCTCATACATTCCCCACAATAACCATCTATTTGCAAAAATGCCTGCAAGAGATTTCTAAAAGGCTACTTCAGGGGCATATGGCTGGCTTGGTCAGTAGAGCAAGCGACTTGATCCTGGGGTTGTGAGTTCGAGCCCCACATTGGGTGTAAAGATTACTTAAAAATCAAATCTGGGGCGCCTGGGTGGCTCAGCTGGTTAGGCAGCTGACTCTTGATTTCGGCTCAGTCCTGATCTTGGGTCATGAGATCAAGGCCCACATGGGGCTTGATGCTCTGTGCAGAGCTCCCTCCCCCTCTGCCCCTCCCCCTGCTCACACACGCTCTCTCTCTCAAATAAAAAATAAAACCTTTAAAAAAGTAAAATAAAATCTTAAAAATAAATAAATAAAAGGCCACTTGAAACTTTTTCTACTGAATATTACATTAATAAGAATATGTTACTTTAAAATTTGTTTATCCTTACCCAGTGGAGGCTGAAGTAAGTCCCCTTCCTTTTCACATGTCCCAATAGGCTGTATGTCTGGAGAATCGACAAGTCTCCAAAAATCATTTCTGTTGTCACTACCATCCAGTCTTAAACGTAGCCTGGCACCAGTAATTCCAACAACCGTGGCTATACAGATTGAAGTCATATTGCGAGGGTCATGGGCTTCCAATTTCATACCAACTTTGAAGTCATTAGCTGGTGGAACCTTGGACTGTACATGTTACATATGTGTGTGTACGTGCACACACACATACACACACACACACACACACAAATAAAGTTTTGTTAAAATGCATCAACTGTAAGAAAAACAAACGGTCAATTATGTTACCAGAATACCTGTGAAATGTTTTAAGTAACAGTCATAGCAGATGGTGAGCAAAAGAACTATAAGGGTCAAGGAAAAGATCTTCTCCAAACCCTTTCCTTGGCTTGACATGCAGCATAAAAACACTGCCCATTGCTGGTCTTATTCCTTTGTCCACTTCCAGGCAACCCAAATACAGCCTATAAAATGTACCCTTAGTGGCTTTCTAAAATAAGAATCTGATTAGGCCATTCCCCTTGAAATAAACCAACTGGCAGCTCACCACTGCCTAAGTCCAAGTCCTCAATACAGTTTAAGAGCCCCCACACCTTTAACCTTATTCCCACACTATCACCTCTACCCACTTTGTCCTCCAGCCACTCCATGCTATCCCTCAATACTCAGGTTCTTTGTACATCCATGTGCCTTTGCTTTGGATGTTCTGCCTGGAATATCCTTCCCCTCATTCCAACCATCTCAGATATCACCTCTTCTGTGAGCACTCCCAGTATAGAGTTATCATACTTTTCATAATTAATTATTTACATGTCTGTCTTTCCCTCCAGATGGACAATCATAAGGGCTTAGTATACCTGACACAGAGTAAATTCTTAATGAATGAATGCAAATAAACCATCTGGCCCTTAAGTGGCATTACCACAATCCCATTATCTCCTCACACTGCTAGAACCTAACAATCACACAGACATCCCTCAACAAATTAACAGTTCACATTAATATATACAACATCTATACAATTTTGGCATACCTGTCTGAAACACTCTGAAGGGGCACTCAAAGATCCAGTCTCTTTCAAGTAATTTTCCCAGTGGAAATCATCTGAAAAAAATATATATATACACAAAATAGGGGGTTTTTCAGTATATATATGTATACTAACTTTTAGGAGTAAAATGGGACTTTAGTTCCATATCTCGTTTAAAAAGGACTTCCTAAAGAGCGGATTCAAATTTCCTGATCTGCATTTGATTACCAGCATAGAAATAAAAAGACAACTTTCTGATAATAATGGCTCTGATATAATTACACTCCAGATCTTCTCCATGTAATGAGGAATTAGCACAATGATTCTAAAAATGTAGACTCTAAGAACAACTAAAGGATTTTTTTTTATAGAGTAATAGCAAATTCTACTCATCTGTCTCTAATATAAATTTATTCAAGACATGTGTATACTCGGGGTGCCTGGGTGGCTCAGTCATTAAGCATCTGCCTTCAGCTCAGGTCATGATCCCAGGGTCCTGGGATTGAGCCCCGCATTGGGCTCCCTGCTCAGTGGGAAGCCTTCTTCTCCCTCTCCTGCTTCCCCTGCTTGTGTTCCCTCTCTCGTTGTGTCTCTCTCTGTCAAATAAATAAATAAAATCTTAAAAAAAAAAAAAAGACATGTGTATACTCAAGACCATTTCATCCCATTAATGTGAAGCCACTTCTTTTTTTCATGGAGAACTAAAGGTGTTTAGGTATGTGGTCTAACAGAATCTTACCTCTGCAATGCTTTATGGAAAGAAAAAAATCTGAGAACCAGAGTTGTTTCTCAATTGACTATTAGATCTCCATACATGGTATCAAGAATATGGTGGCAGAACAAAGCAGTAAACCAGTCATCAGTACAGTCATGATATGAATTATTTTAATGATCTATATTTTCTACAAATGCTTACTGTCCCTTCTCTCACTCAGTCTTCATGATGTATTACAATGGTATTGAAGGTCATAAAGGTATTGAAGGTACTTTGCCTGGCTTGCACCCTTCAATTCAGTGTTCCAGTCAGACTGCCAAGACACTGAGAAAATGACTTGATAGCAGTATCAAAGGTACTATTAATTCATACAAAGCTTTTTTGTTTTTTTTAAAGATTTATTTATTTATTTTAGACAGAGCGAGAGCGAGAGAGAGAGAGAGAGCACGAGCATGTGCGGGCGTGTGTGCAAGGAGAGGCAGAGGGGAGAGAGAAGCAGACTCCCGGCTGAGTGGGGAGCCCATGTGGGGCTCAATCCCAAAACCCCAAGATCATGACCTGAGCTGAAATCAAGAGTCAGACGCTTAACCAACTGAGCCACCCAGGCGCCCCATAATTCATACAAAGTTTAATTCTCATCAACCACCTATGCTCTTGTTTAATTTCCTCACACTTACTGGGTTTGACAGATTCCCTTCCTGGGGGAATCCGAATTACCAGCCTCTTACACATCCTTCCAAGGATAGAATACTTATACACACATACACGTACACACAAATGGAGTGCTGTTAAATGATTAACAACCAGCTTTCCAGAAAATACAAATAAAAAGCCTGACTGGTAGTGTTTGCAGATTTCTATGGTATAAATACTACCACCATGGCTGATCACAAGGTGACAGGGTGAAGTCGTCAACTACAAAGCTGGGAAGAGATGTGCACACGTGGCTCTCCCAAGCTGGTGTGAGCCAGCTTCAGCATACCACTGTTATGTGTGTTTATGCATTTACATGTGTATGTACACATATTACATATGGCATTAAGCATGTCATACATAACACTGTGCACCCTGCTTTTTATAACGATAAATCTAAGAGATTATTCCATTTAAAAAAAATAACTGGGTTTAATTCTGCTTGTAGATATGAAGCTAGCACTACCACAGTGCTTAATGGCATGCAGCAGAATGTCAAGATTATGGGCTCTAAGGTCGAACCTGCCTTCTTCCAGTCTGGCTCTGCTTCTTCCAAGCTATGTGACCTAAGCAAGTCATTTCAGTTTCTCAGCCTCAGTTCCTACAAAATGAGGAAAAGTAATATATACGGCACAAGGTATTTTGAGAATTAAGTGTTGAAGCATACATATGTCACTCAATAAAAAGCATGCATTATTATTCTAAAACTAAAAGTCATACTTGTGCCTCAATTTATTAACACTGGATAGCTTTGTCAAAAGTGAAAACTGGGGGACACCTGGGTGGCTCAGTCATTAAGCGTCTGCCTTGGGCTCAGGTCATGATCCCAGGGTCCTGTGATCAAGCCCCGCATGGGGCTCCCTGATCTGTGGGAAGCCTGCCTCTCCCTCTCCCACTCCCCCTGCTTGTGTTCCCTCTCTCACTGTGTCTCTCTGTCAAATAAATAAATAAAATCTTTAAAAAAAAAAAGTGAAAACTGGGGTGCCTAGGTGGCTTAGTCGGTTAAACGTCTGCCTTCAGCTCAGGTCATGATCTCAGGGTTCTGGGATCAAGCCCCACATTGGGCTCCCTGATCAGTGAGGAATCTGCTTCTCCCTCTCCCTCTGCCTCTCGCCCTGGCTCATGCTCTCTCCTTCTCTATCTCTCTCTGTCAAATAAATAAATAAAATCTTAAAAAAAAAAAAAAAAAGTGAAAACCGAGGGCGCCTGGCTGGCTCAGTCCATAGAGTGTGGGACTCTTGATCTCAGGGTCGTGAGTTCAAGCCCCACAGTGGGCATGGAGCTTACTTAAAATAAAAAATTTTTAGATATATATTTTGGGGGGCCACGCCTGGGTGGCTCATTCAGTTAAGCATCTGCCTTCGGCCTAGGACATGATCTCAGGGTCCTGGGATAGAGCCCCACATCAAGCTCCCTGCTCAGCAGGGAGTCTGCTTCTCTCTCTCTCCCTCTCCCTCTGTGTGTGCTCTCTCTCTCTCTCTCTAGCTCTCACTATCTCTCAAATAAATAAATAAAATCTTTAAAAATAAATAAATAAAAGTGAAAATGGAGATCCATGGTTCCAAAATTAACTGACCAGGATATTTCAGTGACCTCCTAAGACTAACCTGACAATCAGGAAACCCAAGGTTCTAACTGAAGCTCTACCATCATATGACCTTGGAGAGCATTAAAAAAAGAAGAAAACAGGGGCACCTGGGCGGCTCAGTTGGTTAAGCATCCGACTCTTGGTTTTCGCTCAGGTCATGATCTCAGGGTCATGGGATCAAGCCCTGTGTTGGACTCCATGCTCATCATGGAGTCTGTTTGGGATTCTCTCCCTCTCCCTCTGTCCCTACCCCCGCTTGCTCTCTCAAATAAAATGTATAAATATTTTCTTAAACCAGGGGTGCGTGGATGGCTCCGTCAGTTAAGCATCTGACTCTGGATTTCAGTTCAGGTCATGAGCGGAGTTGTGGGATCAAGCCCCACATCGGGCTCCACACTTAGTGGGGAGTCTGCTGAAGGATTCTCTCTCTCTCCCTCTCCCTCTGCCCCCCCACCCCGCTCATGTCTCTTTCTCTCTCTCTCAAATAAACAAATCTTAAAAAAAATAAAAAGAAGAACGAAACACGAGTGGAGGGGAAAATCTGACTATGGCATCATTAAGGAGCCAACATCCCAGCGAGAAAGAAGCGTAAGTTGAAGATAATGACAGGGAAACTAAAATCATTTCACAATAATACCTCAAATAAACCAGCTACATTTGTAAAATTTTTCAATAACACTAGAAAAAATTCATTTAACACTATTTTTTAAATATTTTATCACCATTTGTGTCTGAATGGGCTATAATTTGAGCTAGCAAATCCTTTATACCAGTATTCTGCAATATGATCATTTTCTATCACATTGCTAGCTAATGACCCCATGTAGCATTTAACCATTGGAGCCTTAACTTTTTTTCTTTATTCTTAAGGCAATATTTTCAGCCCCCAAAGCTGTTCAGTTTGGCTGCCCACGTGCTGAGACCCTACCAATAACATAGGGAAACACATATAGCAACAGGCTTTACTTAGATTTAGATTTGCTTAAATTTAGATTTGACATATCTTCAATAATACCACAGCTGGAATTCCTGAGCAGGAGCCAAAATAGTCAGAAAGTCTTACCCAAACCTGAGGACCCAGTCTGCCTATGCATCTTATCCTCATGGACAAACTGGAGCAGGGGAATGTTATTCTCCCTCAGAAAAGAGGCCTGGCAACTGACAGGTTTGTTCATGAGACAGTTGTACACATATAACCATGTGATCTGATTGTTATTTGCACATGTCCGTGGTCCTTCTTGTTTGCCTTGTACTCTATTCTAATCCATACATTAGCCCAAACACCTTTTGACAAACTGAACATAATCTATATGAGCCACCTTGGTCTTCTCCAGAGTAAACCAGAATCCTAATGTCTCCCAGCAGTGCTAGGCTTGGGTTCAGAGGCTCTGTAAAGAAGATGGGCAAAATATCTAGAGTTGGAAGCTTCTCAGCTGAATGATCAGCACCTACTACTTCACAGCAATTATCACAACTATAACTGGGGATTTGTTTAATGTCAATCTTGCCCCCTAAGCTCAAAGAGGGCAGGAATCATGTTTGTCTTATTCATCACTGGTTTTCCATAAAAGGTTGCCAGTATGTGCCAGGCACTGTCCTAGGTACTGTGGACACAGCAGTTAATAGAACAGACAAAAGTCCTGGCTCTCTTGGAGCTCACCTTCTAATGGTCACTGATTTCTAAGATGAGATGTTAGGGTCAGGGCCCTGAGAAATACCCGCAGATGTCTGTAAATTTGATTAAGTAATCTCATTTTTTCCATCAAGTTTGAGAATTTTGAAAAGTTACTAGTTTCAATCTTTAAGAATATATTTTTTTAATTTCTTTTTATGAAATGTCCAGAATAGCAAATCTATAAAGACAGAAAGTACATAAGTGGTTGCCTAGAGCTGAGGGAAGGAAGAGGCATTGGGGAAAAACAGGGAGTGACTACTAACTGGATATAGGATTTCTTTTTAGGATGATGAAAATGTTCTAAAACTGATTGTGGTGATAGCTGCACAAGTCTGTGAATATACCAAGAACCAATGAATTGTATACTTTAAATGGGTGAATTCTATGGTATGTGAATTATATCTCAATAAAATGGTTATATTAAAAAAATAAAACAGAGACGAATTTGTAGGGATGAGGAAGAACATTTTAACCTAATGGCCTCCCTTTCCTTGGAGGGTTTTGGGGGTTGGAGGGAATTGCTGAAGAACAAATAAGGTCAATGGAAAAGAGAGCTAAGGAAGCACTGGAGGCTGAGCCACAGTGAGGAAGAAGAATGATTCCATGCGGATTACCGCTATAGGCAATCTTCCTGTAGGAACAGAAAGTCATCGGTGAACTACCCCAAGAGTGGGGCTGGCAGGACAGGTACAACAGAAAAACAAGGGGCAAAAGGTTTGCCTGGAAAACTCTGATAAACACAGTAAGTTTGTTATAGTTATTTTTTTATTCAACTTTTTGTGTGCATATGACTAATTTTTTTGTTTTCCTTAAAAGCAGGTAGAGATCCTATCTCCTGAGTCTCTGATGCAGTGCTATACACTTGCTGTCCACAATAAGGAACTTAAAACATGAATTAATAACTCATGGTTAATAAACATTTACTGAACATTTACTGTATGCCTAGGCATTATATTAGATGCTTTACATTCATTTTCTTTATTTAATTCCAACAGTCCCATGAAGTAAGTAGTATCATCCTTGTGCTACCGAGAAGAAAAAAGAGACTAAGAACATTGAGTAATTTGCCCAAGGTCAAAAAGCCGGTAAAGAATGAGGCCAGGATTCTAGAACAGGTCTGTCAGACCTCCCAGTGCCTAAGCTTTTATCCAATGAACTATCTTTTGACCATCAAAAAATGGATTTTCACATTGACTCTAATATTAGAAGAGTTTTTATTAATCAAATTATCATTTTTAATTGGTAATAAATGGTAATTATTAACTAAGTATCTTTAATTTGGCAAAAACTGCACTGAAATGCATGATTTTTTCTACTTTAACCCCTTACCAATTTATCTCTAAAATAAAACCAAAGTAAAATTTTCAAAATAAATTCTTTTACCTTTCCTATTGCTCAGGTTTTACATTTACAGGAGTTTACTATACATAGACTATACCAAAAGCAATAAGAGTTCATACCAACACTGAGTGAAGAGAAAAATATATTGTACTGAACTACTTTAAAACCTACCATTTTGCACAGAAGATGTACCTGAGTGAGGAGCTTTCTCTTGATTCTCCTTCTTGGCATCCATTGAATCTAAAAAATGAAAGAAAATAGTGAGCAACACTGGAAGGCCATAGCAAAAGTCTAAAAGAGCTCTTAGAAAACCTATAAACTAGGGTGCCTGGGTGACTCAGTCGGGTGACTGTCTGACTCTTGGTTTGGCTCAGGTCATGATCTCATGGGTCATGGAGTAGAGCCCTGCATCAGGCTCCGTGCTCAGCAGGGAGTCTGCTTGAGATTCTCTCCCTCTGTCCCTCCCCCCACTCACGCTCACTCTCTTTTTCTCTCTAAAATAAATAAATTAATCTTAAAAAAAAAAGAAAACCTACAAACTAAAACTATTTTCTAATAGGACCCAGTTTTCATTTTATAATTAATATCCTTATTTTCTGCATAGGATTTCACTTTCTAACATACTACGTATCTTACAATTTGCCCATTTATTTTGTCTATTGTATGTCTCATTCCACTCAAATGTAAGCTCCAAAAGGGAGCTTATCCCCTTCTCTCCCCCTCTATAAAATTAAAAAAAAAAAAAAAGAATTAACGTACCCTAGAAATAAACCGCATGCTTTTAAGAGTTTAAAACGTAAGAGGGAAATTGGAATACATGTAATTCAATAGACAATGTAATAGGCAGAGATTTTTCTCTGTGCCAAGCTGAGGAGCTCCAAAAGCACTAGACCTTGTGACTTTACAAATCTAAGACATTATTTTGTCCATATATATATATATACACACACACATATATATACACACACATCTTAAAGGACTCATTTTTTAAAATTAATCATAATACTGTTATTATGCTGAAAAAAATTAACCATAATTCCTTAATAACATCAAATAAGCAGTCAGTGTTCATATTTCCCCAAATGTCTTATTTTAACTGTGTGAATCAGGACCCAAATAAAGTCCATATATAGCAATGGATAATAAGTGTCTTCAGTCTCTTTTGATACTTATAGGCTCCTCCTCCTCCTCTTTTTTTCCCCCCCTTCCTCTGGATTTTTTTTTTTGCTCATGATACCAGTTTAGTTTTACAGTCTGGATTGTGCTGACTAGCTCCTATGGTGCTGGGTTCTGGTCCTTATCTTTTCTCTAAATATAAGCTATTAGTGGGGCACCTGGGTGGCTCAGCCAGTTAAGCATCTGCCTTCGGCTCAAGTCATGATCCCAGGCTCCTAGGATCGAGCCCCACATCAAGCTTCTTGCTCAGCAGGGAGCCTGCTTGTCCCTCTCCCTCTGCCTGCCACTCCCCCTGTTTGTGCTCTCTCTCTCTCTCTGACAAATAAATAAAATCTGAAATAAATAAATAAATAAAAGATATTAGTGTGTTGAGCTTAATCAGATTCAGGTTTGGCTTTTTTTTAAAGATTTTATTTATTTATTTGAGAGAGAGAATGAGATAGAGAGACCATGAGAGTGGGGAGGGTCAGGGGGAGAAGGAGACTCCCTGCTGAGCAGGGAGCCCGATGTGGGACTCGATCCCAGGACTCCAGGATCATGACCTGAGCCGAAGGCAGTCGCTTAACCAACTAAGCCACCCAGGCGCCCAGGCTTGGCTTTTTTGAGGGGAGGAGAGAAGAAGGTGACTTCACAGGTGGTGTTGTGTACTTCTCACAAGAGGCTCCTAATATCTAGTTCTTTCTCTTTTTGTGATACGAACAGCCACAGATGGCTATTGCTTAGATCCATTAGTCCATTAGTGGTTACAAAATGGAGGTATTCTAGGGCGCCTGGGTGGCTCAGTTGGTTGGGTGACTGCCTTCGGCTCAGGTCATGATCCTGGAGTCCCGGGATTGAGTCCCACATCTGGCTCCCTGCTCAGCAGGGAGTCTGCTTCTCCCTCTGACCCTCCCCCCTCTCATGTGCTCTCGCTCTCTCATTCTCTCTCTCAAATAAATAAATAAATAAACAAAATGGAGGTATTCTAATTTTATCATCCTGTCTTTATTAGCCAGAAAACTTGTATAGAAAGAAACCTCCCCTCTTCAATCATTCAATTACCTGAGGTACAAATCACATAGGAAAGTCTCAAGCAACACTTCATTCTTTTCCTTTACTTTCTAATTTTCAAAATAATGAGCTGGATCCCAAGCATTCTCCAGATAACCAGTAAGTTTTGTTCTGCTGTGTCATTATGAACTCATGAATTTAACCATACTTAATGTGTTGCCAATCTAGCACTGTTTTACTCTTATTGATACCCAAATTGTCAAATGACAAGCTTCTCGAAGAAAGATCTATGAATGATACCAGGTATCATTTTCAGGTAACAATTTAAGGTAACAGATCTACTTTCTGGTTATGACTCAGTGCCTCTTCAAGATGTGTGAACATTTGAGATGGATATATAAATTGCTTTCTATTTAAATGATTTGACTAGTACAAAGAAAGTACACACATATTTACTAAATAGTTCTACAGTAAGATTTTCTAATAGGAAAGAAAGTAAAACTGTAAAGGCATGGCTCCTGCTCTAGAGAAGCTGAGAATCTAGTTACAGAGACTACACTAAACACTTGACAAAACTGGGAATAGCAGAGGACAACATTCAGCAGTCAGCCACAGAAAAGCTCCTAAGAGACACAGGACTTGAACTGGATCTTGAAGGAAGAACATGATTTAGGATGGCAAAGGTGTGCAGGATGTATTATAGAAAAGAAAATACAGTTGACCCTTGAGTAACATGGAAGTTAGGGGTACCCATCACCTTCAGTCGAAAATCCACAAATAACTTTTGACTACCCAAAATCTTAAGTACTAATAATCCAGAAATGGTTCACTTGAGAGTTTTTTCAAATTGTCACAAATCTCCAAAAAATTTCCCAATATATTTATAAGAAAAAAATCCACATATAAGTGGACCCATGCAATTCAAACCCATGTTGTTCAAAGGTCAACTATACAACTCAAAAGAGAGAGTGCAAATGAGTGTGGCATATTCAAGGCAAGGTGAGCAGACTTCTCACTAAAGCAAGACAAGGTGAAGCTTATTTATTTGTTTGTTTGTTTGTTTGTTTATGGGGGTGCGCAAAGGAAGAGAGAGAATCTTAAGCAGGTTCCGTGCCCAGCACGGAACCCAACATGGAGCTTGATCTCATGACCCTGAGCCAAAATCAAGAGTCAGTCGTTTAGCCGACTAAGCCACCCAGGCACGCCAGGATGAAGCATTTTTTAACCAATCATATTAGAGTTAGAAGATTTGGATTCTGATTTTAACTTTGTCACAGATTGTTGTATGACCTGTTCACTTAAACTCCCTGTCAGTTTTCTCACTTATAAAACTTGGAAGAAGGGGCGCCTGGGTGGCTCAGTCGGTTAAGCATCTGCCTTTGGCTCAGGTCATGATCCCAGGGTCCTGGGATGGAGACCCGCATCATCGGGCTCCCTGCTCAGCGGGGGGCCTGCTTCTCCCTCTCCCTCTGCTGTTCCTCCTGCTGTTCTCTCTCTTTCTCTCTGTCTCTCTCTGTCAAATGAATAAATAAAATCTTTAAAAAAAAAAAAACTAGTAAGGAAAAACATAATTATCTTTAATAGCTATTCAGTTCTGAAATTCCAATTCTAAGCACTTAACATCTCTTATGACTTTATTTCTAAAAGGACTTTTTTTTCAAAAGTTCAGTCTACTAGAAGGTACTCATCCCAAATGAATAAAAATATCATCACGTTTAGGAATTAAATCTTACCTTCATTCACTGTTTGCCCCATGGTATTCTTTTCTGGTACTCTTTCCTACAAGGAGAAAGATCAATTAATGCCTCCTTTTAGCATATTTCTGAAGGGCATTATTATTAGAAATCAGTTATAGATTTAGATCATTTTAATTTATTTCCCTTTAATAAAAAATAAGTTCAGTAGATTAGTAGTTGGCAGGGGCTGGGGAAAGAGGGACTAGGGGAGCGACTACTAATGGGTATGGGTAAGGGGTCTCTTTTTTAGGGTGATGAAAATATTCTGGAATTAAATAGTGGTGATAGTTATACAACCTTGTGAATACACTAAAAACAACTGAACTATAACACTTTAAAAGGGTGAATTTTATGGTTAAATGAATTAAAAGGAGCAGATGGTAAATTGGTAGAGTTGGGATTCAATCTGAGGCCTATCCCAAAACCCACTTGAGCCCATATTATGGAGAGACGGAAGAATCATGACTGTGTTAGTAAAACTTGTAAGAACTGCAAGAGTCAAGTCTTCTAACAAGACAATTACTTGTTCAAAGATCTGTGTATTGTGAGCCATTAATTCATTCATTAATTCAAACTTTTCCTGCATGTCCTCAATATGCCAGGCAATCTACAACAAAGATAAATAATACACTGTCCTTGCCCTCCAACAGCTCCATCCAGGAGCTATGAATAAAAAACACAATATGAGTGCTATAGAAGAGGTATGTACACAGAAATATTTAATATGGCAATTGGATATCCATCTCCCATTACTCTGTGTGCCTGTGGTCAGAACATGATAATGTGTATAACGGAAGATAATTTGTTATTTAAAGAAGCCCATGGAGAACACATTCATTAAGCCACCCAGAACGCCTTCTGCATCTCTGACTCAACAGACTTAAACTCAAGCATCATCTCCTCAAAATTTGCTCCTTCTGACATTTTTGTTTCTCCTACCGACACACTACTCTTCCAGGTACTTGGGATTTAAAACCCCAGGTATGACTGAATGTGTGAAGTTCTCTTCTTTCACTCACACATTCAATCAGTAGCCAACATGCACTCTCTCATTTCTCTTTCCCCTGGCACTAACTGGTTTATACGCTCATTAGCTCCTGCCTGGTCTAATACCATAGTCGCCTAACTCATTTTGCCACAAGTCTTTCCCCACCACAACCTACCCAATACCTGTCAGATACGGACTAAGCTGCTTTCTTGCCAAATCAGCTACCTGCTTCAGTGATTTCACTGACTACTGAATTGAACAAAAAATCTTCTGCTGGGCCTATTTAAGGTCCCTCACAATTTCAAAGCCACCTGACATCTACCGCCTACAGCTATACTGTGGCCTAGTTCAAAACTCATCATGTTGTTCCATCTGCATGGGATACCCTTTCTTCTGCTGCTTCTTGAAATCCTAGCCATCCTTTAAGACCAAACATAAATCCCACCTCTTTCTTAAAGCTTTTCTTGTTCCTTTCTATATCACCACCATCTGTTTCCAGATGTGATATAGTCATGTATTTAACAAATATTTACAGAATTCCTATATGCTTGGTGCTGTGTAGACAGAAGATACACAATCTACTACAAAAGACCTTAGAAATCTAGTGAGAGAGACTTATTAACAACTAATTATCGAACAAAGAATAAAATACAAGCTCTATTAAGAGAGGTAAAAGTGGTGCTCTGTGCAAAGACAAAAACACAATTAACTGGGAATATAAAAGAAGCCTTTTCAAAAGAAGTGGCACTTGAACTGGTCCTTTAAAGATGAGTATTTCAATGAGCAGAGAAGACAAAGAGAGGAATTTCAGGCTGAAGATACAAAATGAGTGGACACTGAAGAGGCTCCTGCCTCCTCTACTTGATTATGAAATGCTAGACTTGCTCAGGTTCCTTCTGGGCTCTTATTTCCCTCTACAGTCTCTCAGGGCCCATGCCTTCAGAAGCCACCCATACAGAGATGATTCACAAAGCATTACCCCCCCTTCTGAGACATCAGCCCTGAAAGTCAGATTGGAATAATCAAATGAATTAAATATTCAATACCACTGTGAGTGAGGATGTTTTCAATTAAAGACCATAGCCGAGTGGCTAAAGAAAAAGACAAAGTGAGGGTGCCTGGGTGGCTCAGTCAGTTAAGCCTCTGCCTTCAGCTCAGGTCATGGTCCCAGGGTCCTGGGATTGAGCCCTGCATTGGGCTCCCTGCTCAGTGGGAAGCCTGCTTCTCCCTCTCCGTTTGCCCCCCACCCCACTCGTGCTCTCTCTCTCTCTATCTCAAATAAATAAAATCTTAAAAAAATAAATTTAAAAAGAAAAGAAAAAGACAGTATTTGAAATATATAAAGGGTGCTGAATCCAAGCAGAAAGTAAAGGGAGATGAGCTGTAATCCAGGTAGGGAGTGAAGGCACTTACCAACTCTAATCAGAGAGCAAAAAGTTGTGAATTACATTAAGTTCCTCTACTATACAAAAGGGGCTCAGTTGAAAAACTGAGGGATGGGTCACACATAAAAGGTATACCCAGGTTCCTATGCCCTTCTTTCAAATCTCTAAACTATAACTGAATTCTTGATCTCAACTGTTATCATTTGCTCCCATTAGTTGAGGAAGTAATCTTATAATCCTAGGAGGTGTATATGTATAGAGATGATTAAAAGTAAATCTTTGAAGACCTAAATAAGTAAATCCATGTACCATGCACACAAGTTGGAAGATTTCTTAAATAGGCATAAAATTGCACAAGCCATAAAAGAAAATATCAATAAACTGGATTTAATAATTTATCCAAAGGCAATATTTAATGAAGATAGAGTGGTATTGGCATAAGAATTGACATACTGACCAATGGAACAGAATAGAGTCCCAAAAGATACACATATATATACATATGGTGACTAGATTTTTTTTTTTTTTAATTTATTTGACAGAGAGACAGAGAGAGAGCACAAGTAGGCAGAGCGGCAGGCAGAGGGAGAGGGAGAAGCAGGCTCTCCGCTGAGCAAGGAGCCAGACATGAGCTTGATCCCAGGACCCTGGGATCGTGACCTGAGCCGAAGGCAGCCGCCCAACAACTGAGCCACCCAGGCACCCCGTGAATAGATTTTCAACACAAGGGCCAAGGTAATTTAATGGAGAAAGGATAGTTTTGGGTTTTTTTCTTTTTCCAACAAATAGTACTAGAACATCTCCATGTACCAAAAAAAAAAAAAAAAGACAAACAACACTTATCTCAGAAGTTAATACACAAAAATTACCTCAAAAAAAGATCATAAATTTAATGTAAAGCCTGCAACTATAAAATTTCTAGAAGAAAACACAGAGACCTTGTGACTCTAAATTAAGCTATGACTTCTTAAATATGACACAAAGAAGCACAACACATCAGAGAAAAAACTGATACATTGGACTTTATCAAAACTAACAACTGCTCTTCAAATGATACTGTTAAGAAAAGGATAAGCCACAGAATAGGAGAAAATACTTGCAAAATATGTATCTGATAAAAGATCCGCATCCAGAATATATAAAGAACTCTTACAACTCAATTTTTAAAAGGCAAACAGCCCAATAAAAACATAATTGGCAAAAGATTTGGACGATCACTTTGCTAAAGAAGATACACAAATGGCCTGTTGAGCATGTGAAAAGATGTTCAACATCATTAGTATTTGGGGAAGCACAAATTAAAACCACAATGAGATACGACTACATAAAATGGCTAAAATGAAAAAGAATGACACAATACCAAATGTTGATGAAGATATGGAACAATTAGAACTCTCATATGCTGCTGATGGGTATAAAATAATTTTTTAAAAGATTTTATTTATTTGAGAGAGAGTAAAAGAGAGAGCAAGCAAGCATGAGTGGAGAGGGGCCGAGGGAGAGGGAGAAACAAGCTCCCGACTGAGTGCTGAGCCCAACGTGGGGCTCAATCCCAGGACTCCAGGATCATGACCTGAGCCACTCAGGTGCCCCTAAAATAAGTATTTCTATAAAAAAAGAATTTTCTTAGAGTTAAATGCAATGCAAGTATTCTTAACTTCAAAACCAATGCTTTGGAATCCAAACCACTTATTTTAAGGTAGACCCACAGACCAAGGAATAAAATAAATACTATTTATCCCCAGATAAAGACAGGAAGAATTCCAGATCCCTTTAGTTTGAGATTAGCCATATTAGATAAGATCAACTCTTTCAGAGTTTGGAAACTTTTCCTTTTCAATTATGATAGTCACTCAGCACCAGTGCGCAGATGTATCTCTTGTGAATTCCAAAGTCATGCCAAAATAAAGCCTTCAATACACAAAAAGAACTCAAACTGTTTATGAGTGCATGAGTCAGTGACTCAGTAAGCTTTCCCTTTCAGCCCTCATGGTGTTAAAGTGCAGTGAGTTGTTTGAAGACACCATTCAGACTCTTTTTTTTTTTTTTTAAAGATTTTATTTATTTACTTGAGAGAGAGAATGAGAGAGAGAGCATGAGAGGGGTGAGGGTCAGAGGGAGAAGCAGACTCCCTGCTGAGCAGGGAGCCCGATGCGGGACTCGATCCCGGGACTCCAGGATCATGACCTGAGCCGAAGGCAGTCGCTTAACCAACTGAGCCACCCAGGCGCCCCAGACTCTTAACTATAGAGAATAAACTGAAGGTTACCAGAGGGGAGGTGGGTAGGGGCGATGGGTGAAATAGGTGATGGGGATTAAGGAATGCACTTGTCATGATGAGCACTGAGTGATGTATGGAACTGTTGAATCACTATAAAATATTTGTTTTCAAATATTCTGAAATTCATATATTTCCTTGATTTGTTTTTCTCTCCTGACTCTCCCCAGTATTTCTACTATCGAAGGTTTATATTTGGCATATGCAAATGTGTAAATTCTTTTTTTCTTTTTCTTTTTTGGGGGGGTGCCTGGGTGGCTCAGTTGATTAAGCAACTGCCTTCGGCTCAGTTCATGATCCCAGAGTCCTGGGACCGAGCCCCGTGGCGGGGGGGGGGGGGGGT
>NC_138385.1:93730032-93750334 GCF_054177405.1 Leptonychotes weddellii | reverse complement strand
CCAGTGCGGACCCCAATGCAGGACTCAATCTGAGGAACCTCTGAAATCAAGAGTAGGATGCTCAACTGACTGAGCCATCCAGGCACCACACAAATGTGTAAATTCTCAATCTAGGCACTAGATGTAAAATCAAGCGAATGCTTAAACTTACTTTTTTTAAAAAAATATATTTTTTTAATTATAAGACAGATAAGAAAAGGGGGAAAAAATCACCTATAACCCTACCATCAAGCAATACCTGCTGTTAACCATCTGGTATATATCCTTTCAATTGTTAAAAATCACATACGTAAATCCATATATAATATACATTTGAACCACTTTTAAATATACACTTTCCAAATTCCATATATCAATAATCTTCTAATAAAATTCTGCCCATATGATAATTCATAAAGGCAATATTTTTAGCTAAAATAAAAACTGGACAATAATAAATGCCTTTTAAAAGTTCATGCCTTGGGGCGCCTGGGTGGCTCAGTCGGTGAAGCGTCTGCCTTCAGCTCAGGTCATGATCTCAGGGCCCTGGGGTTGAGCCCTGCGTCAGGCTCCCTGCTCAGCAGGGAGTCTGCTTCTCCCTCTCTCCACTCATGTGCTCTCTCTCTCAAATAAATAAATAAAATCTTAAAAAAAAAAAAGTTCATGTCTTAAGGAAAAACTCCACTATTCTCAAGATTAACACTCAAAATAGGAGAAAAATTAGTGCTTATTTTGTAATCTAAAAAGTGATAAACACCAGGGCACCTGGGTGGCTCAGTAGGTTAAGCTTCCAACTCTGAATTTCAGCTCAGATCAGGATCTCTGGGTCATGAGATCAAGCCCCGCATCAGGTTCTACACTGTGGGTAGAGCCTGCCTAAGATTCTCTCTTTCCTTCTCCTTCTGCCCCGCCCCTTAAAAAAAAAAGTGATAAACACCAAGTTAGATGAAAATACATTTACTAGGGCATTGGGTTAATTTTTAAGTTTATGACATATTTATCAAACATTTTTAATATTGTTTGATCACCAAAACTTTTCACCATTTCTATATAATTGTTTTGTCCTATACCATGCTATTTTTAAGAAGGATTAGTAGTTCCAGTATAAAAACATACTTATAGAAGGATGGGGCTTTTATTATTAAAAAGAGCAAACAGGGGTGCCTGAGTGGCTCAGTTGGTTAAGCAACCAACTCTTGATTTTGGCTCAGGTCATGATCTCGGGGTCGTGAGATCCAGCCCTGTATTGGGCTCTGCGCTGGGCGTGGGGCCTGCTTGGGATTCTCCCTCCCTCTGCCCCTCCCCACCCCTAAAAAAAAAAAAAAAAAAGAGCAAATAAAAATGTACTAGTTGGAAAAAAATTAGTACTCAACCTGAATGATTAATTTCTCTCTGGTCTATGTAAGTTTCACACAAGATAAAAATACAAATTCAATGGAAAAAATAAACATTTTCCTAGGGCTGAGTACTAGGAGGAATATGTACAGATCTTGATGTAAAGAAATGCTGGTTAATTTAATACAAACTATCTTTGAGTATAATTTGAGAAAACATAAAAGTTCTATTGTCCGTCTTAAAATGCCCCAGCATTACACTATAATTCACCTACATCTTTCGTCACAATACAAAGGTAGAGATTATAGAAGCCAAAGGAACAGACCATGATCTACTGGTAAATACTGCTAGCATTAACTCATAGTTGAATTCCCAGTGCCTCAAATAAAGATATGCCGTGGAGCTAAGAACATATCTATATGACTTACATACCAGATATGAAGATAGCACAGCTGCTGTCTTTCTGGAAAAAATTAAGAGCCTAACATTCTTTTAGAAATAAAAACGCATCTCACACAGTTGTCGTCTGCACAGGAAACAACAGAAAAGCTTAATTTTGCTCTCAATATACTTTGAACTGCTTCAGCACTTTTAAGAAAGACTCAAATAAGACTCCCAAAGTAGCTCTCCATGTTACATGAGAGAGAAAATTTGGGCAAGGAAAAAAAAATTAAAAGCTTTGTTTTGTTTTTGCCAGCATACAGAGAAGTTGCTTCACTAAATGCATACAAGGAGCAACTTCACTGTGCTAAAAAAAATTTTTTTTCAAATATAAATCAGCCAAAATAAAAGTATTAGGATAGCACTATTTTTTTTCAAAGATTTCATTTATTCATTTCAGAGAGAGAGAGAGAGCACACAAGTATGAGTGGGGGGAGGGGCAGAGGGAGAAACAGACACCCTGCTGAGCAGGAAGCCGGATGCAGGGCTCCATCCCAGGGTCCTGGGATCATGACCTGAGCAGAAGGCAGACGCTTAACCAACTGAGCCACCCAGGCACCCCTGGTTAGCACTATTTTATAAGTGTCTGACACTGACATTTCCTTTACCAACATACCACAGCTACACTAAATCTAGTTGCTGTATCTAGCAAACTTTGAACAAGCATTGATATTCTGGGACCTTTTACAAAACCATTTGTTTTGAAGACTGTAATTTGTTATAGAATTAAGAGCTGAGAAGAGATCAACAAATGCTTTGAAAATCCCTGCATTGTCTTCAGCCATTTCTCAGTATGATTAAACAATGATTAATAGTGGAATTATTTTTTTTAATTAATTATTTTTTTATTTTCAAAAGATTTTATTTATTTTTTTGACAGAGAGAGAGAGAACACACGCAGGCTCCCTGCTGAGCAGGGAGCCCGACGTGGGGCTCGATCCCAGGACCCTGGGATCATGACCTAAGCTAAAGGCAGACACTTAACCAACTGAGCCATCCAGGCACCCCAATAGTAGAATTATTAAACCTAAAATTCCCATTGATCTTACGTGATTCTGGAGAAAATTCTAGGGTTTTTTTTCTTCTTTGAGAAAGACAAAGTTTTAAAGAACTATTTGGCAAGTTAATGGGTCTATAATTCTAAGATTACAGGGCCTTTCCATTACTTGTTTGTTTCAGGTTGTTGGTTTTACTTTTCCATTTTTCTTTTTTTTTTTGGTTTTGTTTTGAAGGTAAGGTAATACACCTTGAGTCTCTTATTAGAGACCACTATGTGAAAAGTCAATAAGGGTAAACATTTTGACAAGGACAGGAACTTAACAAGTCTGACAAGGAAGGAATCTCCCAGGGCCCTTTTCAACTTTAAGCCATTGGTCAGATGTTATAAAATGGATGGAATTATATAGAATCTCAACCTGAGAAGGTATAAAAATAAACAAAATACAGCTGAAGAAGATAAGGTTGTTCCTGCACCAAGAGCAAAATTTGCTGCATACTTCCCAGACAGAAGTCCCATAGGTGGGAATGAATACATAATGTCCAAACTTAAGCATTTATTATTAGACTTGTTCGCTGAACCTCCCCCATTTGGCAGATATTAAAATCCACATTTTTTTAAAGAGTAAAGTGACCTTAAATTGAGACAACATCAAAGTTTTATCGGTGTAGAAAAGATTCTCTACTATATTATACATTTACCAGACTAACCTTTTCCTGGTAACTAAGATTTTGGTAATAAATAAAACAACACTCAAAACAAAAAGAGATGCTCGGATACTTTACTTTTTGCAATCTGACCACTACCTTCCTTCTTTTCCCACAACTGCTTTCCAAAACCCTAATTACTTCCCAGGGATCAGACCCCATTTCAGTGTTTCAGCCCTTATTCTCTTGACACTTCAGGAGTGATAGGTCACCCCTCATTCCAGACACTTCTCTTCTAAGCCTCAGGTTCTGATTGTCCTACCTCTATTATCCCTCTGTGTCTACTTCCTCCTCCTGTCCTAGCCATTGATCTTCTCTATTCTCTAGTCAGTCTCTTTCTCTAGATTCTAGTAATTTTAGAGTCTAGAATCTCATTCTATTCCATGGTGATGCAACATCCCTATGTGGATGACTCCTACATCAGCATCTCTAGTCTCAATCTCTCTCCAAAATTTCTAGTCTAGCCAATTGAACATCTGTCTAAATGCCTCACAACTACTTCAAACATTACATATTTAAGAAATCAAACTCTTGGGGCACCTGGGTGGCTCAGTCGTTAAGCGTCTGCCTTCGGCTCGGGTTATGATCCCAGAGTCCTGGGATCGATTCCCGCATCGGGCTCCCTGCTCAGCCAGGAGCCTGCTTCTCCCTCTCCCACTCCCCCTGCTTGTGATCCCTCTCTCACTGTGTCTCTCTCTGTCAAATAAATAAAATCTTTAAAAAAAAAAAAAAGTAAAAAAAGAAATCAAACTCTTTTGCCTTCCAAAATAAGTGACTCTTCCTCTGCTTCCTTTTTTAATAAGCATTACTAATACCCAATCTTTCTGAATTAGAAGTCATCTTTGATTCTCTTCTTCCTTTGTCCAGTATCTTATCAATTACCAAGTTCTGCTGATCCTTGAAGATCAGAAAGCTGGTAGTGAAAGAAAAATGATTCAAACCTAAGTCTGTTAAGACTCCAAAAAGACAGGGTTTCAATACACTGTCCATGCTTTGAAAGGGAAAAGGAGACACACCATGCACTTTGGATAGAGTGGATCCATGAGGCATAAGAAAGTAAAAATTATGGTCCCTAGGGTCTAATGATGATAGTGATGAAAATGGTAATAATAAATACTATGAGTTGTCACCTACTGAACTCTTGCTAAATGTCTGGTACCCTACTAGGGCCTTTATATACATTTTTTCTATCTAAAGCCTATTACAAGCCTGGAGGGTTGTTACTGTTATTAATGTCCCTTTGAAAGTTAAGAATATTGAGGCTCAAAGATCTGCACAAGATCACCCAGTTAGATTGGACATAGGTCCTTGAATGCTTAACCATTTTACTAGAATTTCTTCTGTTGTGTTTGTGTACATGTTTTATCTCCCCTGGTGGAAATAAGCTTTTAGGGGCAGTATTATGCCTGGTTCATCTTTGTATTCTCCATTGTCTATCCACAGTGTCTTTCATAATGTAGGGCCCCTAAAATGTTTGCTAAATGAGTAAATGTAATCTGCTATGCTACTGGCTACTTATACCTAAACCATATAGTCCCAGGACACTGTGGTTTTAAAAATATTGGGGGGGGAAGGGGGCTGGCTGTCATTGTTGTTCTTCTCTGTTCCTTCCTGCAATGTTCAATCTGCTATGGTTTAATTTACACAAGTCTAGGTCAACAGGCCAAGGAGAAAAATTCTGTGAGATCTGAGACAGTCCCCTACTCCTCACATCATCCTCCTTCCCAACATCTGAAAAACCTTTAATTTTTTACTCTGAATTTGATTTCTAGGATGTTTGAGGTCTCAAAAAGACAGGCCCCCAGTGTAAATTGGTCACTACTATTAAGTGTTTTTTTTGGGGGGGAGGAGAACAGCTAGGAATATATGCTGTACCAGAATTCAGTTTATAAATTCAAATCACATTACAATTAGAACTAAAACACATGCTTTAAACCAATATTCACATACACAAAAAGGAAAAGACACTGTTACTACACACAAAATAACTTGGTTGCATAAATATTTTATTATATTCCCTTGAGTATATCAATACTATAAGAAGTTTCAAGGCCAGGAGAGGTTCACAGATATGCTTGCTGGTAGTTTTAAAGAAACTGTTGGAATAAGTGATAAAGTTATACACATACATAATTCACCAGAAAATATTAATGAAATAGCATAAGTAGAACTTTTTTTTCTTTTTTAGTCTATCTTGTTATAAAGACACTGTTTTTAAAATTGAATAACAAACAAAAAAGGTCTTCTTTGCTGCCCAGTCAATATGTAAGAGGATGATAGGGAAGCCTGAGTTAACTGCATTAAGATAGCACCTTTAAGTTTTTCATTTTGACTTGAAAATAGTTTACTTTGGTTGCAAAAAGTACTTCACATTTCTACCTAAATGCAAAAACTAATACTGATTTAAGTGAAATACATTATAGCTATATATTTTCCTTTGACAAAGAGCAGCTGGCTCTTTTAACTTTTTTAATTTTTTTTTGCTTCTGGTAATAGTGATCATCCTAATAGAGGATAGGAAAAATGTACATATCCATCATATAGCCATATATAACTTGTTGGAATTGGACGTGATTCATTACTTAAGGATCGCACAAACACCTACTCAATTCACTCAAGTAAATAATCAAATTTCCCATTTTCTGATATATCTATAAAAGTAATCAGGAAAAAAAACCTCTGAATTCTAATGTTGCAATTACCTTTAAAACTAAAATTCCATCTCTGAATTGTGAATAATCAATATTAAGAATGAACATTTTTGATAGTGAGGATTTATCAAATCTAGCCTCCTGGAGGAAATTAAGGTTTCTAGAGGAACAATTTTAATTATGCTTTAGTAAAATCTACCCCAAAAAGTTAGAAATTCATCTTTTTCTGTATCAAAACAAACCCAAGAAGAAAATAACTATTTTTAAGAATTTTTAATTTATCTCAAAAATTATAGCTTACAAGTTGAAATAATTACTTGCAATTTTAAAATAATTTATCTGAAAGCTATGCATTTACTTAAGTATGTTATGTCAGAAAACAGATAAATGATAGACAAGTCAAGGGTTGCCAAGATCCCAGTTTATAGTTGTAAATTCCTAAGGTTTTAAAGCATAGCCACAGGCTAATTGCCCAAAGACCTGCTGCCCACCGACATTTGCGGAGGACTGAAGTTAATAGCAGGGCATGTCAATTTACTACAGGCAGCTCTCGGTGCGACATTTTGACAAAAGAACTGGGTCAGGTTACAGCCTGTTCCTATTATCACAGCAGTCTAGATTTATGGTTTCTAACACCAGCCCTACAAGAAATAATGGAAATGATGACAACAACAATCCCTGCTAGACAACAGACTACAGAAAAGCATGCAATAAACCACAGTCTGAAGTGACCAGAAAACTAAACATCCCTGACAACACTTAAAACGTGAGGCAGGTGTCAGTAAATTATTCATTTAAGCATTTCTAGAACCTCTCAAAATCTCAACCCCAAAAAATCTCAAATCAGAGTTTCTAATCTAAAACAAAGCAATATTTAAAGGTACTTACCAGTATAGAGTACTGCATTTTAATTCTTTTAATAACTACCTAAGATAATGTGTTTCATTTGAACAGATTTATGAAGCTCTACCAAATCAATAAAAAATAAAGATAATACTGATCATATTTTTCAAATAACATTAAAGTATATTGAGAAATACTCCAAATAATACTTTAAATCTTTCAAATGGAAGAAAAAAGACAACAGTTTCACAGCAAAAAGCACATGTTTACAACTGTACAGAGAAGCAAGATAACAGAAAAAACACATGTGATTCAATCACAACTTTAAATATATAACCAAAATCTTAAACTAAGAATGATGAAAGGTGAGAAAAGTGACCAAATGATAAAGAAAATAAGAACTCTCTCAATACACATACTAAATTTAAAAGATCATGTCAAAGTTACAAGGTACATACCAAGCAAATGAAGCTGTTTATGACTGGAATTCTGCACCAGTTAATCCTTATGAGAAACGGAGGGTGAGAAAAATCAAATATGTATTCTAAAGACAAAAAGCAAAGAGAGTCCCACCAACTTTTCCCTGAGAAAAGAAAGTATCCTAAAGGTATGCCCTAGAATTGCAATATATCTGCCCCTTCTGAAGTTTACAATGGCACATTACCACAAAAGGTGGGCACTCTCTTTCCGCTCTTACAACAATTTGCTCCTATAAACTTAGGAAGGGGCAGAGCCACAGCCATAAACAAAGGTCACAAGTAGTAGGTAGTCAAATGCTATCTTCAAATGCTTCCCAGCTCTTTACTCATAAAAAAAGCTTATTCTTTTTTTTTTTTCTCCTTGGTTAAATAAGAAATTCATCTAGCTTAGGGAGATGAGTATGAAATTAAATGGAACAGCACCATCATATAAACTGCTTAAAGGATTCTCAAATATTTCACTTTTCACGCAACAAGATATCCTCATTTTTTACGTCAAAACCTTTCCACCACATGCCCAAAAAATGAAAGTAGGGGAAGGTTTAGGGATATATGTTTAGTAGAAACCATTTAGCATAAAAATCACTCCTATTATTATTTCCAAGGTGGCCAAGGTTTACTTAGACAACATAAAGACAAAACAAGCAAAAATGCCTTACTCATAAAAAGCAAAGAATATATATATGCACATTCCAAATCTTGGATGGCTTCTAAAATTTTTTTTTAAGTTATCCGGCTTTAAGAACCATCACCTCTGTATCTTTTTTAAAATGAGATGTTATCACTATAGTAAAGGCATCTCTATACTTCGAGTAACCAAAGCCCAAACTAGTTAGAGCCTTGGAACACTTACCACTAAATTATACCAACCCATTCTAACCTAAGATAAACAGCAGTGGTTTCTTTCAACTATTTCCCTAAGACAAAAGGATCACAAATATTAAGACCCCAACCCAGGGAAGGGTGAACTTTTTCTTTCAAAATCATCAACATCAGCCATTTTCAAAATTTCCAGGTTTTTGGTTCCTGAAATTAACTACCACTTCAAATCCTAAGATATTATGTAGTAATTTTCAGACATCAATAATGTTCTTAAAATTCTTAGGGGTGCTTGATTTGCTCACTCCAAGCTACAAAACATCTCCTGGCAATGCCAGACCTATATTCACAACCACAGCCTCACAGCTCTAACACTGATGGCTGGCAGAGCTCACTTTGTTCATATCTTGTGTATCCTAAAAACCAGGAATATGACTATGAGGAGACAATGAAACTCCCAGAGAGGTGAACTAAAAGAGAAAATGACCTCAGATTTCCATTCACAGCTGGAACCAGAATAGAGCCGGCATAAAGGGGAAAAGGGGAGCGGAAAGGGTAACCTGGCAAAAAAAAAAAAAAAGACTTAGAGGCAACTAATAACTCAAATAGCAGAGGATCCCTTGCATCCTCCAGTGTTCCAGTTACTAAAGGTACAACAATCATTTCTATTAACCCAAAGAGAGGGACAATAAAATATTCAAGTGAAATTTTCCTCCTCCTCCCTCTGCCCCCACCCCACCAAGAGCACAAACTAAAACTGGGATTTGGATTTTCCTTAAATGGAACAAGGGGCTACGTCATTTTCATTCAAAAGACTTGGTATTTACTCAGCCTTTTCAAGGCACTTCACTATCATCAATTATTTCTCGGTGAGGCAGCGCAGGATTACCCTGACCATTTCACTGATGCGGAAACAGACACCAACAGCAAAGGGAACGGGGGCAGGAAGAGGGGAGATAGGAAGCATCTGGGGGGAACAGGCAGGCAGCTAAAAAGGAACAAACCCAAAAGAAAATGAGAGTCACATCTGGCTTATAGCTGGCCACCATAACCCTTACTATTTTTTAGCTCAGAGATTTTTGAAACATTTTGAAAAAAGAAAGTGCTCTAAATTATGAGTCAGTTAATATTTAGTTACAAACTAAACTACTTACTTGGTCATAGAAGCAAAGTTGTTTAGCATTAAAAAAAAAAAACCTCAATCTCCAGAGCACATAGAGATTTCAATTTATACCAATAATTCATTTTTCTTCCCAAGCCTAATCCATATGTTTATCTGTCTGACCTAGAAAATAATCTCATAAAAATGTATAGCTTTCAACCCAAGTAAGAAATAATTCACAGTTACACCCAGAATTTTGTTTAGAGAATTATAAACAAAACACCGATTCCCTGAATTTGCCCTTGAAATAAAATAACTACTTGTTTTACATTCATATTGATTTTCTTAGCTATAACTTGGAAATTTTCAGGAATAAATTACTGATGGGCAGCCTTAAACATCCAGAAGCCAACATTCACAGCCTCTAAGTAAATGCACCTTGAACTAAATTCCATACTACAGACAGCACAGGCACTTCAAAAAGATGTACTGATTGAAACAAAAAGACTGACCAGTTGCCTCATGAGAAAAACTGATACCACCTCTTTAAGACTGACTCCAATGATTTTTGTAAATATCATGACACCATTAGCTTTAAAGCAACCTCACACATAATGTAGTTCAGTTACATTAATCTTTTTTTTCCAAACAATTTCAAAACAAATCAGGTTCTCTAAAGGAAACAGGTACACACCCTTAGGCTTATAAGGTTGTGTGATATATATGCTATCCATTCAAAAGTTCCAAAGCTGTTTTAAATGTGTTTAAGTTTTTGAAAAGATCTTTCAGATTGTTTTGAAGACTATGGATAAAACTATAGCCAAACAAATACAAAGCATCAGGTGAGTGCTCATAAATTCACTCCTTTCTCAAAGTCCCAACTGGACTTTTTTCCAAAAGCTTATTTTCACCTTCCTCCCATTAAATATACAAAACCAAAGACAGAAAAAAAAATTCATCCCTGGAAATACATTATTTAATGAGTACCTAAGAAAAAGAATGGCAAGAAAGGCAAAATAGTGATTACTGAAGAACATTCCCAAGCACTGCTTTTGAAAAGAATCAAATGAATCTATGAACTATTGTTATAATACAATTGCTTGTCATAGGAAGTTGTATTCCATAAATGATATACATCTTATAATACTGTTTCCCCAAAACAGAAACATGAATAGCTCTGGGAGCCTTAAAAATGCAGCAGCATCCGCAGTTGTTTTGGTAAAGAAAACTATCCCTGATAATTTTGTAAATCATATGATCAAAGTATCCACTTTCCCTGCCTTACCTTCCCCCTACTAACAGATCCACTCACTTTCCAGAGATATCCTAAAGTCACCTTAACACATAATTCATAAAAGCTAATTTCAAATTATAATCACACTTGGTAATGAATGACAAATGTTTTACAACCCTTAAAAACATCAATAGTCTTAAACGGGGATTTGTAACTACCGGTGCTGGCCAAACGTTTGGGGGCCGGAGAAGGGGGCAAATTACAGACCTCAAAGCTATGTATAACCTCAAGGTGCAAAATCTATTAAATTCGCCTGCTCGCTCTCTGGCGATTTGGCGATTTACACCAGGATGCAGCACAACCACTAGTCAGGTGGAAAAAGCAAGACCGCTGTTCCTTAAAGGCACCACTGGTCCCTAGACCAGGTCACGCCGCGAGAGCACAGTGGCCGCCCTGCAGCTCCTCGGGAGAGTTGGAACTCCCCTCTCCGCCCCCCCGCCACACACACACACGCAAGGAGGGCCGCGCCCTCCCGCCCCACTTCTCCCCGGCGGGCGAGCCACCGGTGCCCCCCTCCCCAACCGTCCAGAGCCCCGGGGCGCGTGTCCGATGGGCACCTGGCACCGGGACCGAACCCGCGCTCCGCCACAGGCGCATCCTTCCGGGCTAACGTTTCCCTCCCAAACTCCAAAAGTTATCTCACAACTCCCCGGAAGGCAACCGGGCGGGCTTCAGCCCAGACCACTCAAAGTCATCACTGCTCCTCAGCCCCACCGCCCACCGGCGCTGCCCCGGGGCCCCAGCTCGGCCCCCCAGCCCAGCTCCACCCACAGCAAGAGGATGCTCAGGAGGGTGCTGTCCGTGCTTTGGGCCAGGGGGCGGCTAGAGAGCGACACGGCAACCAAACGCCGCGCAAGGGATGGGCCCGTGACCAGCGAAGGGGCCCCGGGGGAATGCGAGGGGCTGCGCAAAAGCAGCTGTGGGGCGTCGCGGAGGGCGCTAGGTGGGGCAGGGGAGCCCTGGCCTCTGGGGTGAGGCTGCCAAAGGTGGGCCACGGGGGTGCGGGGCCGAGCTAAGGCCGGACCCCGCGGAGCGGTAAGGGGGCGTTACTCGCGCGGGACGCGCAGCGGAGGGCTCCCGGCCACCCGCCCGCCCTCGGACAACGACCAGAGACCGGATGCCACGGCTCCGCCTCTCTGCTCCTCACGGGGCCCAGAGTCGCCACGCACCTCGGGTCTCGTCGGCGAAAGGAGCGAAATTGTCACACTGGTCCCGCGAGCCGGTACCGGTCTTCACACCGCCGCCGCCATGTTTGAGAAGCCGCGCGCGGAGCCGCGCATGCCCCGCAACCGCCGCCACCGCCCCGCCCCCGCCCCGGCTGGCCCGCGTGCCCTGCGGTCGCCGCAAGCACGCCCTATGACCGCTGCCGCGTGCGGGGCCCGAGCTGGGGGCGCCGCCGGAAGGCAGTGTGAGCGGCGGCGGGCGACGAGACGCTGCAAGCCCAGGAAAGCCCTTGGTAGTTTTCCTCTATCCTCCCCCTCACCATCTACCCTCCCGCCAAAAAGAAGCCAGTCGCAGCCCAAGCACCCAAAACTGTGATGGGCCCCCAACTGAGACCCCGGGGTCCGCGTCAAGTTCCATTGCGGGAACTCGCTCCCCTTGGCCATCGCCTTTGACTCTTTGGTCACGCCACCGAAAAGGCAGGCGCTTGCCTAGGAACTGAAGCAAGTTCGATGAGCAAGGAAAATGCAACTCTTTAGAGCAGCTTGAGCAAAGCCACTCCTTCGCGGGTTGCAGCATATTCCTTGAAACGTTGTTTTTTTTTTTTTTCCAGGGGTTTTTGCCACGCATTCCCCTCCAGCTCCACATTCTGAATTTAGTTGTTCCTCTAAACCCAGGCTTGAGCTAACGGGACTAGGTTAACCCGGAGGGGAAAATAATTTGCTCACTGGTTTGACAGTGCTTGGGAGCGTCCTCGAGAATGCATTTTGGGGTCTCCTCTGCTGTATCTTCCTCGCCCGGGGGCAAGCTGTTGTGCAGGTGGAGGTCGCACCGAGGGGAAGGGGGCGGTCGTAAAAATAACCCTGAAACAGCCCACGAGTCTCCCCGCACAAAATGTAGCAAACAGAAAACCCGAGAAAAACATCCCATCCCTCGTTGTGAGGTTGGGTATAAGCAGATTTAAAACTTTTGTTTGAAAAATAATACAATGTGCTGTGTTAGCGAAAAGTAACCCATTGGCAGGCCTTCTCTCTCCAACTCTGAATAGCTGGATGTAGGTTTTTCATTTGTGATCGCCTTAACTTAGTATATAGGGCATACTGTATTTTTAAAATCATAATTAGGAAATTGAAGCCTAAAACTAAAAAACAAAACAAACAAAAAAACGCGGAATATATCCATTTTTCACAATACGGAAATTATTTTCATACAGGACCTTTGCAATATTAAACGAAGGCCAAATTAAAGTTGTTTTTATTGTATCTAGGTATTGAGGAATGGCACAAAATCAAACTGCCGAAATAAACATTAGTGCAAATTTCATAAAAACTTTACAGCGAAACAGAAAACCTAGGCCACTGTTATGCAAATATTAAAGAGAGATTTGGCCATATCGATTGTATAATATATACCATGTAGAAGAGAATGTTGAAATGGTCGAAGATGAAGGTTCAAAAATGTTTTCGAAAGCCAGAAAGGTATCCTCAATTAACAGGTTAAATCTAAGCAGACCCTTAGTATGGGGCTACAGCAGGGCTTGGAGGGATGCAGGGACTGAAATTTTTAATTACTGGCCATTGTCTTTCTAATCTTGATGCAATGGAAATATTTGAAATTCATCTCTACATTCTGTATTAGAAAGACTTGGGTTGTCACTTACACATCTTTTACATCTATGGACTCTTTATCGAGTTGTAGAAATACTACTCTGATTGTTAAATTGCCTGACAGGCACCTCATCTACTTCCCATATTCCTGTTTTTAATATGGAATTACTGAAGCCCTTTCTCTAAAAACATACATCGCATTATCTATATTAGAACATCTTATCAGTAACTACGTTCATGAAAGCATTTATAGAAGTGTGACTCTGTTACATTAAATATGAGTTATTGATAATGATGACAGCTACCATGTGCTGAGAATCCTGCTAGTCTCTTTAGATACATAATTGTCAATTTTCATCATATTCTTTCACAAAGTAGTTATGAGGTAGGTGCCCTTATTCCCAATTTATAGATGAGGAAATAGAGTATTAAATAGCAAATAAGTGGCAGAATCAGCTTCTGAACATACATATACCCAAACCTTTCCTATCCCTTTTACCCTGTCCTGAATCATATATTTTCATCGTAGACTTTGTGTATAAGCATTTAATAATAATTCTTTTATGTACTTATACTCTGCTTTTCCTTTTCCCGCTTTGCCAAAATAAACTTGAGACTGCTTTTTAATGCTGTTAGCATAGGTCAGAATATCACTGTTTCTTTTACATCATATGGAAGCACCTTGAACATAGTAGGAATTTGCTAAATATTTGTTAAATGACTGAATGGATGAACGAATACTTACTATTATGACATTCAATTAATTTTGCCTGGGGGCGCCTGGGTGGCTCAGTCTTTAAGCATCTACCTTCAGCTCAGGTCATGATCCCAGTGTCCTGAGATGGAGTCCCACATCGGGCTTCCTGCTCAGCGGGAAGCCTGCTTCTCCCTCTCCCGCTCCCCCTGCTTGCGTTCCCTCTCTCGCTGTGTCTCTCTCTGTCAAATAAATAAATAAAATCTTTTAAAAAAAAATTTTGCCTGAAAAACATGAAAAGGAGACTACCTCAACTGAAAGAATAAGAACTAAGGCTGGTAAAATCCAAATTTTCATGATTATTTTTCAAGTCTCAGATTTGTTTCTGTCCATTTGCTCCTATAGTTCTGACTCAGCCCAGAAACTGTGACAACCTTAAAAAAGATACGTCATCCTCACCCTGCCCCAATCCAATGCAAAATACTTGTGTCGCAAGTGTGTTTGATAACTTCCTTTTGTACCTTTCTTTAGAATTGAATATTAGTCCATCAGAATAAAAAGATGGTCTTCTTTCCTAGATAAGCAAAATTTAATCTAGATTTCCATCAGCACACGTCTGTATTGAAACGGTATTACTTGCAGAGGTAAAGTTAATGTTTCAGGATGATTAGTGAAGACTCCCTCTAGTTTTCCCACTTCATGCACCCCTTTCTCCCTAAAACACAGAAGCCTAACTAAACCTGGCAGAGGCTAGAGATCCGAGGTATTCCTGGTAAACTCACCAGTCATATTTTCACTTTAGTGGAAAAAATCCATATAGTAGGTACAAAATAACAAATTAATATAGTAACTAAGTTGACAAACATCTTCAGATCCTTGTTTCTAACAAATTGCCCTTTTTCCCCTATTAAACCAAGAACACATATCAGTAAGATATAAACTGTTTCTAGTATTGCTGTTGATGGTTATATTAAACCTCTTTTCCTAACTGCGAAGTAGTAACTTCCTTGGAAAAATATCAAGAGAGACTCTAGTCTAACAAGAAGACTGTCTTGTCAAAGGACAAAGCTCTATCAGGAAGTCTGAACTCTTGTCTTGAATTCCAACTCTATCATCCACTACTTAGATTTCTTTAGAATCTTTCCATGCCTCAGCTTTTTTTCATTTTAAAACTAAGGTAAATAGAATCTGTCACACTTACTTCACAGATGAGAAAGTCCTATTCAAATCTATCAGAAAACAAAACCATGGCCTTTCCTTAATGGATTCCACATTTTTAAAAAAGATTTTATTTATTTATTTGTCAGACAGAGACAGAGCAAGCACAAGCAGGGGGAGCTGCAGGCAGAGGGAGAAGCAGGCTCCCTGCTGAGCAAGGAGCCCAACGCAGGACTCAATCCCAGGGCCCTGGGATCATGACCTGAGCTGAAGGCAGACGCCCAACCGACTGAGCCAACCAGGCATCCTGATCCCACATTAAAAAAAAAAAACAAACATAAATTAGTCTTTTCTGTTTTTTTTTTAAAGATTTTATTTATTTGACAGAGAAAGAGAGAGCGAGAGCAGGAACACAAGCAGAAGGAGTGGGAGAGGGAGAAGCAGACTCCCCGCCGAGCAGGGAGCCTGATGTGGGGCTCGATCCCAGGACCCTGGGATCATGACCTGAGCCAAAGGCAGATGCTCAACGACTGAGCCACCCAGGTGCCCCCATAAATTAGTCTTTTACCAACAAAATGTATGAAATTTAAGCCGACTTTGGCCAAGTCAAGTATTTTATATGCTGTGAAAACTGGCATAAACTCAATGAACATTATAAACTACACTTGGCCATTATTACATTCACTCAGTCCTTCATTCAAACACCAAACATTTTTTGAATGCTTGTTGTATGTGCCTCTGCTAGAGGTGAGGATACCAAAATGTCTAAGACAAATTCAACACTCCAGGATCTTACACCCAGTCCAAAGAGGAGAGAGAGAGAGTGCTCACAGAGATTTTAAGATGTTCAAAAGTAGGGTCTCTTATCACACCTTTCATCATATCAAACATTTTTATTTTTTTAAAGATTTATTTATTTGAGAGAGAGAGGGTGCGGCAGAGGGGCATAGAGGGAGAGAAGCAGACTCCCCGCTGAGCCCGATCCCACCACCCTGAGATCATGACCTGAGCTGAAACCAAGAGTTGGACACTTAACCGACTGAGCCGCCCGGGTGCCCCTCATCGTAAACATTTTTTAAGATGTCCCCATATAATATTGTATAACTAGATGAATGAAACTGTAGCTGGTCAGCTGACAGAAAGTCCTTTGCACATTTAATTAAAACATTTACTAATTTTGATTTTACACGTTCTGTGCTGGCTATTCTGCATTTGAGTCATCCTCCACCCCATGAATTTTTACCCTTCTTTGCCTTATTCTGTGCCCCAGAGGACTTAACCTTCAGTAGCGTATCACTCTCTACAGCTGGTTTGGCCAATGGCAGGTACCATCAGGAGTAATGGAAGTCACGTATATGGCAGGGGGTTAGGGGAGGGCGCAGTTCTTTCCCAAGCACTTCCTGCCTAGGATCTCCGTCTGCCGGTAGCAGCGGCTTCATGACAGCTCTGGGCAAAGGCTTCCCTTTCCAGGGTTGTCCTCACTGGGTCTTCAGTAAGTGGGAGGAACAGGTACAGCTTCCAGCTTCCAGTTTTCCCTAATCCCTGGGCAACTTCAGCATCCCTTGTTAGTTCCCTTAAACCTCCCCACACCTCTGTAAATAATTCATTCAATTCTCTTCAAAATCACATGTGACTGTACTTTCTGTTCCTGCTGGGACCATTATTGAAATGCTTCTCTTTTCATATATCAAGCCGACCAATTAAGAGGTTAGGGTAGGGTCTTCAAACATTTCTGTAAGCCCTTTGAGAATTTATATTCAGGGCACTGTGTAGGGCACCTGGGTGGCTCAGTCAGTTAAGCCTCTGCCTTCCGCTCAGGTCATGATCCCAGGGTCCTGGGATCCAGTCCTGTGTTGGGCTCCCTGCTCAACGGGGAGTCTGCTTCTCCCTCTCCCTCTGCCCCTCCCCCGGCTCATGCTCTCTTGCGTGCGCATGTGTTCTCTCTAATAAATAAAATCTTTAAAAAAAATTTTTTTTAATAAAAAAAAACAAGTATGGTATTATCCTGGGCTTTTTTTTTTTCCAACTGAACTTTAACCTACATGCAATAAAGTGCACAAATCATAAATGTACAACTCAATTAAGTTTTACACAGGTATGAAAAAAAAAGTTTTACACAGGTATGCACCTATGTACTCAGAGACATCAAGGTATAATTTTCAGCACCCCAGAAAATCTTACAAATCCTCCCAGTCAAGAACACCCTCCACCACCAAGTAACTATTATTCTGGCTTCTATCATTATAGATTAGTTTTGCCTGTTCTTGGATATCTTATCAATGGACTTAAACAGTACATCCTCTTTTGCATCTAGCTTCTTTCACTTCATGGCATGTCTCCAAGATTCACCCCTGTTGTTGAAGCATCACCCTCATACTTACCAAGTCTTGCAGACAATTTTGCTGTCCTCTCTTTTCCACAGGCTGTTCTTGATTAAAGCCACTGTAATTTCTCTTACAATTATTGTCTCCTCTTCCTTATGATGAGTTCTCTTTAAGGCAGTAGTTGGGCCTCCAGTTATATTAAAACTTATTATTTTGATAGTGAAAGCTTTGCTTTCTTCAAAGTCAAGGGCGGGTTTCACCTCATACATGTGCCAGGCACTGTGTAGGTAAACTATTGACCCTTCTCTTTTGGGTCCGCTCTCTAAATACAGATTTGTAAACCAACACGGTAGTTGGGGAGACAAATATTTAGAGACCCTTTGCATTGCACGTATTCCATAGATTTGCGCAGTTGGGTTTTGTTTGTTGTTTGCCCCTGCCTTGCCAAAAACACACAAGTAAAAACTAAAGCAAACAACCAAGAGAAATTGATTGGAAAAGTTGAAAGGCAAAGTAACACAGGTAATAATGGATATAGCAGGCAATGGTATCTGACAAAAGGAAGGGTATAATTAGGGGAGTGTGAGTTCAAGAGAACTGGAAAAATGGTGGCTAGAAGTGGTCACCTACCCACCCTTGAAGGCCAAGGTGACTGGGAGCCTAAGAGGTAGCACACAGCATTTTTTTGCCCTGTGAAGCATGCAATGTCCTTTGCTCCTTGACCGGTTCAATTCACTCGTTCTGTTCTTTTGTGCATACTGCTATCCTTGCTGGTTTACCTCTTCTACTTCCCTGGGGCCTCACACCATTCATTCCCCTTCTATCCCTTATCTTTCCTGGGCTGGCCTCCTTAGGTCTTCTTGAGTCCCAGGGCCACCCTGATAAATGGCCCCTCTCACTACTGGTCCTAATAATACTTGCACTCTGGCTGTGTTACCACTCCTAGTACAGCTTGGATTTCACCAACCTAGGTCTTCGGAAGTCTTTTAAGTCATAATACTTAGACTTAACTATTTTTTTTTCTTATGTGTATATGTGTGTTTAATTTTTTAAATACACAAAAGTAGGGGTGCCTGGCTGGCTCAATCAGTAGAGCATGCAACTCTTGATCTCAGGGCTGTGAGTTTGAGCCCCCTGTTGGGTGTAGAGATTACTTAAATATAAAATCTTCAAAAATAGGGGTGCCTGGGTGGCTCAGTCGGTTAAGCATCTGCCTTTGGCTCAGGTCATGATCCCAGGCGCCTGGGATCGAGTCCCACATCGGGCTCCCTGCTCAGTGGGGAGTCTGCTTCTCCCTCTGCTTGCCACTCCCCCTGCTTGTCCTCCTTCTCTCTCTGTATCTCTCTGTCAAATAAATAAATAATAAATAAATAATCTTTCCAAAAAATCTTCAAAAATAAAGGGGCACCTGGGTGGCTCAGTCAGTTAAGTGTCCGACTCTTGATTTCAGCTCAGGTCACAATCTCAGGGTCATGAGATCGAGCCCTGTCCTCACTGGGCATGGAGCCTGCTTGAGATTCTCTCTCTTCCTCTCCCTCTGCCCCTCCCCCCACTCGCGCTCTTTCTCCCTCTAAAATAAATAAATAAAATCTTTTAAAAATAAATTAGGGGAGGGTGCCTGGGTGGCTCAGTTGGTTAAGCGACTGCCTTCGGCTCAGGTCATGATCCTGGAGTCCCTGGATCGAGTCCCGCATCGGGCTCCCTGATCGGCGGGGAGCCTGCTTCTCCCTCTAACCCTCCCCCTGTCATGTACTCTCTCTCTCTCTCATTCTTGCTCTCTCAAATAAATAAATAAAATCTTTAAAAAATAAATAAATAAATAAATTAGGGGTGCCTGGGTGGCTCAGTCATTAAGCGTCTGCCTTCAGCTCAGGTCGTGATCCCAGGATCCTGGGATCGAGCTCCACATCGGGCTCCCTGCTCAGCGGGAAGCCTGCTTCTCCCTCTCCCACTCCCCCTGCTTGGGTTCCCTCTCTCGCTGTGTCTCTCTCTGTCAAATAAATAAAATCTTTAAAAAAATAAAAAATAAAAATAAATTAAATAAATACACAAAAGTAGAGTAGTATAATGGACCCTATGCACCCATCACTCAGCACCCACAATTATGGCCAGTCCTGCCTCATCCAAACCCCTCTGTAATCTACCCTGACCCCTATTATTTTGAAACAAATTCTAGACATCGTATCATTTATTTTGTAAATATTTAGTTGTCTATCACTAAAAGATGACTCTTCAGGGGCACCTGGGTGGCTCAGTCAGTTAAGCATCTGACTCTGGGTTTCAGCTCAGGTCATGTTGTCTCAGGGTCATGAGATTGGGCCCCACACGGTGCTCCGAGCTGAGTGTGGAGTCTGCTTGGGATTCTCTCTCCCTCTCCTCCCCGCCCCCCTGCTCATGTGCATGTGCATAGCCTCTCTTTCAAAAAAAACTTTTAAAAATAATAAAAGTTGACTCTCTTTATAACATAACTGTATTACTGTTCTATTGCTGCTATGACAAATTACCACAAACTTATCGGATTAAAACAACAGAAGTTTAGGGGTGCCTGGCTGGCTCAGTCAGTGGAGTATGTGACTCTTGATCTCAGGGTTGTGAGTTCAAGCCCCCCATTAGGTGTAGAGATTATTTAAAAATAAAATCTTTTTGGAGCACCTGGGTGGCTCAGTCAGTTAAGGGTCCTGGAATCGAGCCCCGTGTTGGGTTTCCTGCTC
>NC_138385.1:93701713-93729532 GCF_054177405.1 Leptonychotes weddellii | reverse complement strand
TCTCTGTCTTTCATTCTCTCTCTCTCAAATAAATAAATAAAATCTTTAAAAAATAAATAAAAATAAATAAAAAAATAAAATATTTTAAAACCAGATTTTTTTTTTTTAAGATTTTATTTATTTTTTAGAGAGCGAGCGAGAGAGAAACAGCATGAGAGGGGAGAGGGTCAGAGGGAGAAGCAGGCTCCCCGCTGAGCCGGGAGCCCGATGTGGGACTCGATCCCAGGACCCCGGGATCATGACCTGAGCCGAAGGCAGACGCTTAACCATCTGAGCCACCCAGGCGCCCCTAAAACCAGATTTTTTTTTTTAAAGATCTTACTTATTTGAGAGAGAGAGAGAGAGAGAGTGCGCGAGCACACAAGCAGGGGGGAGGGGCAGCGGGAGAGGATTCTGGGATCATGACCTGAGCCGAAGGCAGATGCTTATCCGACAGAGCCACCCAGGCGCCCCTAAAACCTTTTAAGATTCATTTATTTGAGAGAGCTTGAGTGAGTGATGGGAGGGGCAGAAGGAGAGAGAGAGAAATCCTCAAGCAGACTCCCCACTGAGTGCGGAGACTGAAGAGGGGCTGGATCCCAGGACGGAGATCATGACCGAAGCCGAAAACAGGAGTCAACTGCTCAACCAACTGAGCCACCCAGGTGCCCCCAAAGTAAAATCTTTAAACAAAACAAAACAGGGGCGCCTGGGTGGCTCAGTTGGTTAAGCGACTGCCTTCGGCTCAGGTCATGGTCCCGGAGTCCCGGGATCGAGTCCCGCATCGGGCTCCCTGCTCAGCAGGGAGTCTGCTTCTCCCTCTGACCCTCCTCCCTCTCATGCTCTCTGTCTCTCATTCTCTCTCTCCCAAATAAATAAAAATCTTAAAAAAAAAAAGAAAACCCCCAGTAGTTTATTATATTATAGTTCCAAAGGTCAGAAGTCCAAAATGGGTAGGCAGGGCTGTGTTCTTTTTGGAGGCTCTAGAGGAGAATCAGTTTCCTTGCCTTTTCTAGCTTTAGACACCACCTGCATTCTTTGGCTTGTGGTTGCTTCCTCCATCTTCAAAGCCAGCAGTATAGCATCTTCCAATCCCCCACTCTCTCACTCTAACCTTTGCTTCACTTGTCACATCTCCTCTGACTCTGACTCTCCTAACCCCTCTTTCTTTCATAAGGACCCTGTGATTATACTGGACACACCTGGGTAATCCAAATAATTTCCCCATTCAAGATCCTTAATCACATCAGCAAAGTCCCTTTTGCCACATATTCACAGGTTCCAAGGATTAGGATGTAAGGCAAAGGCATTATCCTGTCTACCATAATACCATAATTAAAAATAATTAGATTTCAATACATAATTAGAAACAATTTCTCAACATCATTAAATATCCATGCACTATTCAAATTTCCAATTGTCCCATAAAATATCATGTATCTTTTTACACCTTAGGTAAGACAAAAAAAAAAGGATGCAAATAAGGTCCACACACTGCGACTGAATGATAGGGCTTTGAGGTCTTTTTTAATCGATAGATTCCTCCTCCATCTCTTTTTTTTCCTTGCAATTTATTAGTTGAAGAATCTTGGTTTCCCATGGTCTAGACTTTGCTAATTGCATCCCCATAGTTTAATGTGTTACTCTGTCCCTTATATTTCCTATAGATTGGTAATTTAGAGCTTGGTAAGATTCAAGTTCTATTTTTTTTTTTTTTTCCCCTGCAAGACTGCTTCCTGGGTAGTACATACTGTGCCCTTCCATCAGGAGGCACATAATGCCTGGTTGTCTCTCATTTTATGATATCAGCAGATGTTGATGTGCAGTGCCTCAATCTTTTAGGTCAGCAGTTCTCAAAGTGTGGTCCTCAGACCAGCAGTATCTACTTCACCTGGAAACGTGTCAGAAATGCCAAGTCTCTGGGGCGCATGGGTGGCTCAGTCAGTTGGGCATCTGCCTTTGGCTCGGGTCATGATCTCGGGGTCCTGGGATTGAGCCCCGCATCGGGCTCCCTGCTCAGTGGGGAGTCTGCTTCTTCCTCTGCCTCTGCCCCTCTCTCCGCTCATGCTCTCTGTCTCTCTCTCCCTCTCTCTCTCAAATAAATAAATAAAATCTTAAAAAACAAAACAAAAAAACAGATTGACTGAACCAGAAATGTTGAAGTGGAGGCTAGCAATCTGAATTTTAACAAGTCCTCTAGGGGGTTTTGATGCAGGTTAAAGTTTGGGAAGCCTCACTGTTAGTTCATCAAGGGCCAAAGCGGGTATTTAAGACTGACATTAACGCAAAAGGGTTTAGGCAAAATAAAGAACAACCTCCAGAAGAAAGTAAGACCATGCTCAAAAGAGGCAGCTAGAAGAGCAAACATATTTTTAAGTAATTCAAAAGGCGTAAATGTGGAACCAACACTGCTTCATTGAAAAACACACATTAGAAGAACCAAACTCACAAATAGAACACATTGGTGGTTGTAGAGCAGGGAGCAGGGGAGGCTGAAATGGATGAAGGTGGTCAAAAGGCGCACACTTCCAGTTATAAGATAAACGAGTCTTGGAGATGTAATGTACAGTGTACTGACTATGGTTACTAATACTATATTGTATATTTGAAAGTTGCTAAGAGAGCAGATCTTAAAAGTTCACAACACAAGAAAAAAATTTTTATAGCTATATGTGGTGATGGAGGTTAACTACACTTATTGTGGCAATCATTTTGCAATATATACAAATACCGAATCTTTATGTTGTACACCTGAGACTAATATAACATCGTATGTCAATTATACCTCAATAAAAAGAAAAAGAAAACAAAAGACTGAGAAACACTGGTCTAAACCCCTGAAAAACAAAACAAACACAATAGAGAAACTCAAAAAGAAAGGCTTACTCTTTTAAAATATTTTAAATTATTTCTTTGAAATAAGAGGGTAAATTAAGAATGCTTTAGAATCTACACAGTCTCTCGTCAAGATTTTTTAAAACGGAGAACAACAATAATGTTGAGTTAATGAACAAGTGGATGGAAAGACTAAAAGGCAATACTTTGGGCACTGTGGCATTCACAGGCTTGAATTCAGAAAGATACAACCACAATTCAAATTATTCTGCACAGGTTTTATAGCAGTTCCTCTATTTCCAACATACACGGTTTCTGAATAGAGAATAATAGAGAAAGCATGGGGAGTCAGGGGATCTGGATTAAATTCGGCTCTGCCCCTCTCTGGGACTGTGACTAATTTAAAGTGCTCTGGACTGTACAGTGAGTGGAAAACAACCCCACCAGCCAGCCATAGCCCCTCTCAGGCTGGTCCAGACCACCTGCCTAAAGCCAGCATCTGGCATCATGATGCATCTACGCAACACCTTGCACGTTAATTTCTCATTCAGGCCAGAAGTATTTACTAAGCCTACTACATGCCAGGTCCTGGGCTAGAAGCATAGAGTCTGCAGACAAATAAACAAGCGATCTCAAGGGTAAGGGCTATCAGTGAGGGTAACACATTGATTATAGGCACCAATGGGTATTCATTTGTTGAGCAAACGGACCCTTACATGTGTATGTAAATGAATAAAAATAACCCTTCACACAAAATCCTGCAAACTTTGACTATAGGACACAGTGAAATCAGACGAGCTAACATGAAATTCACTTAGAGAACATTTTCCTCCTTTTCTTAAAGAAGTTCTTTAGCTCCTGGCTTCTGGAAATTTCCACCCAACTCTTCTTCATACATTCTCAGCAAGTTGTCTTTCCAAACCTTGCCTCTAGGCATCTAGAGGGAGGAAGTCAGTCAACCACATGGTCTAAAGCCTGGGGTCCAGCAGGTCTTGAATAGCATGGTGCTCTCAATGGCCTCTCTTCTCCCGTCTAGTGCCAGGAACCTCAACCCAGGTGCCTGAGAAAAGAAGATGGAAAGTTGTGGTTTTGTTAGGATGCTCTGTGTAAACCCAGTGTGCAAAACCTTTTTTATTATATAGTGTCAACTAGGAAAGGGGAAAAAAAAATATACCAAGCCTAAGTCTGCAAGCTTCCAAAGCACGACACAACACATTAAAGGTTTAGTGTCAGGAACAATCAGGTCCTTGTCGTCTGCCCTTTTGCTAGCACAGTTTCCACAAATAACAGGCAAGCTCTAAATTTTCATAAAACATTTTGGCAAGTGCAGGATGGGCCAGCTTTCTGGCGGTCTCTCTAAGGAAATGACTGCAAATGTTTTTTGGTGTGAACAGCCTTAAGTATTTTAAATCCTTGGTAAATAGAGTTGCCAACAGTCCCAAATATGTTTTACTAGTTCTGAATTGGACATTCAGGATGATTTTAGGGGGAGTTTTTTTCAACAACAAATATTTCAATAAATGAGTTATCCTAATTCCCTTTCTTAAATGTTGATGACTCTGGGAGACTTTGTAAATGAGAAACAAATTTTAGTAGCCAAATTGCAAAGGCTGAGATAAATAGAAATTTCCTAGAAAGACAACATGGCTGTTGAGGCTTCCAGGAATAATATACACCCACAGTTTTTACTCTATGAGAATACTGATTTCTAAATCAAAGTTTTGAGTAACGAGCATAACTTCACTAACCTGAAATGATTCTAGACTTCTTTTAGCAAGTTATCCTGAAGAATGTTTGTTCTAAATTTGGCCAAAATGGTAGCCACTAGCCACATGTAGCTATTTCAATTTCAATTTCAATTAATTAAAATGAAATAAAATGTAAAATTCAGTCCCTTAGTCATATTAGCCTCATTTCAGTGCTGTACAACTATATGTGACTAGCGGCTGTGGTACTGGACAGTGTAGAACATTTCTATCTCAAAGGAAGTCATACTGAACAAAATTGTTCTAAATCCTTACTACTCAAAGGGTGGACTAGCAGCTTCAGCAGCATCCAAGTGCTTGTTAAAAACACAGAATTTCATGCCCCCCACAAACCCACTTCATCAGAATCTTCATTTTAACAAGAGGCTCAGACGATTTGTGGGCATATGAAAGTTTGAGAAGCACTGGTCTAAATCAGTGTTTTCCAAACTGGCTTGATCTTAAGAATCACCTAGAGCACTCATTAATCATTCAGAGTCCAGGGTCCTGCCCTCGACCTACTAAATATGACTCTTCAGAGCAGGTATATGGAAATCTGTATGTTAAACAAGCACTCTAGGTGATTCTTATTACCCTGGAATTGGGCATTGATATGTTTTTAAAACTGCCCAGGATTCTGATGGGCAGCCAAAGTTAAGCACCACTGCTATAAATGATTTCATCTCAAAACTGCTTCTGGTCTTGGGACGCCTGGGTGGCTCAGTTGGTTGGGCGACTGCCTTTGGCTCAGGTCCTGATCCTGGAGTCCTGGGATCGAGTCCCACATTGGGCTCCCTGCTCAGCGGGGAGTCTGCTTCTCTCTCTGACCCTCCCCCCTCTCATGTGCGCTCTCTCTCTCAAATAAATAAAATCTTAAAAAAAAACCTGCTTCTGGTCTTAAAATTGAATATTAGATTTTTAAACAGAGGTAAAATGAATGACATTAAAAGTAAATCTATCAGTCTGTGCATCTTAGAAACTCAGCTAAAAATCTCCTTATTTTATATTCCATGAGCTAAAACAAGAAGTACTGATGTAAGGTTTTGGCTGAGAATTTTACCAATTTCTAGCTTACATAATCAGACAGAATTCTATATGGTATTTTTCTGGTTTTGTTATCTATTTTTTTAAGTCTCGGCTTTCTGAATAAAATGATGACTTCATTGAGGATAAAAATGAGGTTTTCTATTTTTTTTGAACCCTATAACTCCTACCATAAAGTACATACTTGTTGACTCTAACCAATAATGAGACCCAGATAAAACAAAGTCACAGTATTTTAACAGCAATAGCAAGCAGATAAGAAACCCCCAGACAAGGGGCGCCTGGGTGGCTCAGTCAGTTGGGCATCCGACTTTTGATTTCAGCTTAGGTCGTGGTCTTGGGGCCATGGGGTCGAGCCCTGCATTGGGCTCCGCTCTCAGTGTGGGGTCTGCTTGAGATTCTCTCTCCCTCTTCCCCTCCCCCCACTCAGGCATGCACACGTGCGCTAAAATCTTAAAAAGAAAAAAAAAAAAGGAAGAAACCCCCAGACAAAAGACCACCCACCTATGAAGAAATAACAGTCCCATAAAGATAAGGAATGGGTAACAGAAAGAGAAGTGGTAAAATATGCTATTAATAAGGAAAAGATGAAAAGGAAGTGTTCAGAATCAGAAAACAAAAGATAGGTAGTTGGTTCCCAGATACTAATTTTATTGTTATGGGTTATAACTTAACTTTTATAGCCCTAGATGCTTAGGGTAGAAAAGAGGAAAGACTTAAAATCAATTAATTATCCAACTTAAGAAGTTAAAAAAGAAAAAAGAAATCCAAGGAAAGCAGAAGGAAAAAAAATAAAAGCAAGTGAGAATATCAATGAAATAAGAAACAAAGATAGAACAGACTAACAAAGCAGAAAGTTGGTTCTTGAAAAAAAGGAAACACGCTTAGAAATGATTCACATAGCCAATATCTGTAGATTCAGTGCAATTCCAAACAAAATTCCAGTGGGGGGGAAGGGGAAGTGACCAGGGTGGTGCAGTTGGTTGGGCGTCCAACTCTTGGTTTCAGTCCGGGTCATGATCTCAGGGTTCTGAGGTGGAGCCCCACATCCTGGCACCACACTCAGTGGGGAGTCTGCTGAAGACTCTCTTTCCCTCTCCCTCTGCCTTCTCCCCCGACCCCACTCGCTCCCCCACTCTAATAAATAAATAAATCTTTAAAAAAATTCCAGGGAGTTCGTTTCCTGATAAGCTGATTCTAAACTTTGCATCAGGGTTTCTCACCCTTGACAGTGTTGACATTTGGGGCCAAATAATTTTTTGTCCTGGGGAGTTGTACTATTGCATTGTAGGAAGTCTTACAGCATTCCTGGCCTCTACCTACTGTATGCCAGCAGAAAACTATCCCCCAACCCCAAGTTGTGACAATCAAAAATGACTACAGACACTGCCGATGTCCCAGGGCGGGGGCGGGTGATAATATCACTCCCACATGAGAGCAACAGCTTTGTAGCTCTAAAAGGTAGGAACCAAAAATAGCCAGAATACTTCTGAAGTAGAACAGATTGGTCTCCCAGATCTCAGGACTAATTATGAAGTTATAGTAATTAGGACAATGATATGGTACTAGAATAGACCAGCGAGCCCAAATATAGTCCTCCTCCTGAATTACAAACCAGGAGAAGATACTTGCAATTAAGACAACTAGAATATATAAAGAACCCCTACAAATGAATAAGAACAACACAAGCAACCAAATAGGAAAATGGACAAAATTCATTGTTATGGACTAGATGTTTGTGTCCCCCAAAATTCATATGTTGAAATCGTAACACTCAACGTGATGGTATAAGGATGTGGAGCCTTTGGGAGGTGATTAGGTCATGAGGGTGGGGCCCTCACGAATGAGATTGGTGCCTTCATAAAAAAAAAAAGACCCCAGATAGGGCGCCTGGGTGGCTCAGCTGGTTAAGCATTTGCCTTTGGCTCAGGTCATATTCTGAGTCCTGGGATCAAGTCCCACATCAGGCTCCCTGCTTAGTGCAGAGTCTGCTTCTCCCTCTCCCTCCGCCCCTCCCCCTACTTGTGCTCTCTCTCTCTCAAATAAATAAATAAAATCTAAAAAAAAAAGACCCCAGAGAATCCCCTTTCCATCCACAATGAGAAGATGGTCACATACAAAACAAGAAGCGGGCTCCCACCAGACACCAAATCTGCCAGCACCTTGATCTTGGACTTCTCAGCCTCCAGAACCATGAGAAATACATTTCTGTTGTTTATAAGCCACCCAGTCTATGGTATTCTGTTATAGCAGCCTGAAGGGACTAAGACAGGCATAAACAGACACTTCACGGAAGAGAAAACACATATGACCAATGGACATGTTAATAGATGTTAAACACCATTAATGATCAGGGAACTTCAAATCAAACCACAATGTGATGCTATTTTACACCCATTAGTTGGCAAAAATTTAAAAGTCTGGCAATACCAAGTGTCGAAAAGGATATAGATCAAGAGAATCCTTTATATATTGCTGATAGGAGAGCATATTAATATAACCATCTTAGGAAATAATAAGTTTGACCTTATATCATGAAGTTGAACAGTCACATGCTCTATGATCCAGTAATTCTACTCCTAAATATATCACAGAGAAGCTCTTACAGAAGTATCTTAGGAGACCCATGTACACATATGGTCATAGTGGCATTGTTCACAATAGTAAAAATCTGAAAACAACCTAAATATTCATTGACAGAAGAGTGGATTGATCATCCATAGTATATTCATACAATCGAGTATTTTTTTTTTAAAGATTTTATTTATTCATTTGAGACACAGAGATACAGAGAGAGAGAGAGAGCATGAGCAGGGAGAGAGGCAGAGGGAGAAGCAGGCTCCCCGCTGAGCCAGAAGCCCGATGTGGGGCTCGATGTGGGGCTCGATCCCAGGACCCTGGGACCATGACCTGAGCCGAAGGCAGACGCTTAACCATCTGAGCCACCCAGGCGCCCCACAATGGAGTATTATACACCATCAAAATAAACTACAGCAACACACACCAACAAGGACGAGTCTTAGCAACATAATACTAAGTAGATCAAGTCTGCAAATACTCCATACAATTCAATATTCTTTTTAAAAGTTAAAAACAACTGGGGCTCCGGGGCACCTGGGTGGCTCAGTCGGTTAAGCGGCTGCCTTCGGCTCAGGTCATGATCCCGGGGTCCTGGGATCGAGCCCCATGTCGGGCTCCCTGCTCGATGGAGAGTCTGCTTCTCCCTCTCCCTCTGCCTGCCTCTCTGCCTACTTGTGCTCTCTCTCTCTCTCTGTCAAATAAATAAATAAAATCTTTAAAAAAAAAAAAAAAACAACTGGGGCTCCTGGTTGGCTTAATCAGAAGAGCATGTGACTCTTGATTTCGGGGTCATGAGTTCAAGCCCCACGTTGGGTATAGAGATTACTTAAAAAAAAAAAAAAAACTTTAAAAAAAGTTAAAAACAACTAAAATTAAAGATGGACTTTAAGGTCTGAATATAGATGGGTCAAGGAAAGCAAGAGAATGACTAACATAGGATTCAGATGGTTATCTCAGCTCAGGAGCGGAGTGATGAAATGGCTGAAGACCAAGTAGTTGGATGAACATTGTTGACTAAGTCCTAGCTTTCACAGTGGGTGGTAGGTTCACTGGTGCTTATCTGCTTATAATTTTTTCTTTAAGTATAAAGCTCTATGCCCAAAGTAGGGCTTGAACTCATGACCCCAAGATCAAGAGTCTCATGCTCCACAGACAGAGCCAACTAGGTGCCCCTATTTATCTGTAATTTTAATTAGATAGATGGAGGGATAAATACATACATAGATAGAAAGACATAGTTGGAAAAGGTTATGAATGGACCAATGATGAGAGTTGTCTTCAACCAAGAATTGTAATTAATCCAAATCTGTGTACCAAAAGTCCGTTAAAAACATATTACATGTCAAATATTTAATAATTAAGGAAAATGGAAAAATAAGAACGCTCATTGAAATTGTGGATGTAGTTCTGAAAAACCGTACACAATTTTTTTTTTTTTTGCCACTGGTATTGAAATCAAATTTCATATGTCTTACTAGACCTTGCCTTTTGTTATTTTTGGTTTTTTAAAATATTTTATTTACTTGAGAGAGAGAGAGCACAAGCAGGGGGAGCAGCAGGCAGAGGGAGAAGCAGGCTCCCCGCTGAGCAGGGAGCCTCATACGGAACTCGATCCCAGGACCCTGGGATCATCACCTGGGCCGAAGGCAGATGCTTATCCAACTGAGCCACCCAGGCACCCCTGTTTTTGTTTTTAATAGCAACCTTATAACAGATCTTTTCCTAAGGTAAATAATCACTGTGCTGTGCATGTAATTATCCTCTAATTTACATATTTAGTAAGTTTTCACCTCCAGCCACTTTCTCACATCTCTCTCCGTGTTTGTGTGTGTGTGTGTGTGTGTGTGTGTATACACACACATATATATAAAACCTCTACATATATAATCTCCTTCATACAAATAGCTACCCAGGGGGACGCCACACAAGTCCCCTTCTCTCTCAATTTTGCCAGAGTAGGGTTTCCATCCCCTCAACACAGCTTACCCTGCTTACCCTCCTCTAGCCTGGCATCTCTCTCACTTCCCTGGCCCTGGTTTCTCATCTCATCTCATTGACTGTGCAGGTCTTTGGGACCAGGACTATGCTCTTTGGTTTATTTTATTTTAAGAAAACTCTACCCTCAAAAGGGGAGCTTGAACTCACGACCCCGAGACCAAGAGTCACATGCTCTACCAACTGAGCCAGCCAGGTGCCCCAGGACTATGCTCTTTGAATCCGCAGCTCCTTCTACATCCCCAACAACCACACCCCCATTCCCCATCTCTCCACTCCAGAGACACAGGCCTATTCCTTTCCTCGCTCAACAAGTATTTACCAGCCACTTTCACTATGAGCAGTGCACTGAATTAGGTACAATGGGAGATATGGGTGAACCAGAGGAAACCCTGGCCTCAGAAACATGCAGACCAGTGGAGGAGGTAAATATATATTGCAGAAGTAATTATGAGAGAAAAGAATGTGTCAGGTCTTGCCCACACCTATAAAACCAACATTGATTCAGATCCCAGAATGAATCTGACTTAAGGCCGGAAGCAATTAACAGACTCCGGCCCCTGGAAGGCTGGACATAAGCACCCAGGTGCCCTTCCTCATCAATCGGTTCTGTCGTGGGGCCTTAATTCTTATATACAGGATTCTGACTTCTTCACTGCACCCAAGTTCCTGTTCTGGAAACTTGCTGAACATCTCAGTCCCCTATTGGAAGCTCCAGGCCTTATCAATGGACTCTATCTTGGCCTCTGCCCCTCGTTTCTGATTCTAATAACTTTCACCGTATAATGTCTTTTCTTTGTCTTGGGGGTGCTTGAACCGGAGAACTGTTCCAGAACTGCAGCTAATAGATGGAGGCTTGTTAGTTCTTCCTGATGATACTCTCTGATGCCACATATGTCCGCTTTCAAATTGCACCTTCCTGGGATTATTGTGACTTACTGAGGATGGCTACTACTTCATCCTGCGTCCCCTATGCCCTGTTTCTGTCCGACTCAACCGTAATTGTTCTTAGACCTCAAGCCCCTTCATATGTCCACCCTCCAGTCATTCCAGCTCCCCCAAAATGTTGTCCTGCAGCTAGGGAGGGGTCAGCTTCAGGCCCTGCCTCCCAGCCAGCCATATAACTGACCCTGTCCCCACTGAATAGTGGGATATGACTTGAGATGCTGGAACAGGTATAGGTCAAGCGTTCACACAGAGTTAAGCAAAGGAAGAGAGGGATTTTGTTCTAGACAAAAGGATGCACTTCATGGGGAAGCTCCAAAGGGCTTTTTCAGGCAAAAGCGCGAAAGTGAAGAAATTGGTGAGATGCACAGGAAACAGCAAATCATGCCTATTTGGCTGGAGCAAAGAGCATAGAGCGGAGTGATTTGGTAAAAGCAGGCTGATTCTATTTTGTGGAGGACCTTGAATGACAGGCAGTGGAGTTTGGATGTTATTCACTAGAAAATGGGGAGCCACTATAGACTTTTGAGAATGATACGATTAGAGTTGCTCTTTTCCAGTATCTGGAGTATGTGTAGAGTTTATATACTGGAGACCTGTAATGGGTAGTCAACTTTAAATAGTCACAAGGGGAAGGGAAAGGGAGGGACAATTACAAGAGCTGTAGAGGAGACAGAATTAAAAGAAGATGTCATAAATGATACTTCCCTCTTCTTTGAGTGGTTTCAATATTCATATATGACTTAGGTTTGTAACTTGCAAACCCGGACGATGGCACTGCATATTTAAGAGAAATAAGAAATTCAGGTGATTAGGGTTCTTGTCACCAATTCCAACGTGTGTGGTTAGATCCCCCCAACACCAACAAACAGTGCTGGGTATCCTATAATTTAACTCGATCCTGACACGATCTACCTGGATGTAGCATTGATTCCACAGGTTGCGGGTTCAGTCCTACAGGACTGCCCATTCCCCACACTTCAGATGCCCCTTGCAAATCCAGATTATCATCTGTGCTTTTGACCTGACCAGCCACAAATTGGAGGTTCCAACAACCACCTGCCATTCAGGATGCCAACTGCAAATTCAGGTTGTTACCAGTACTTCTGACCAACTGCCGATAAATCAGAGGTTCCCAGTACCCCCTCCTTGGTACAATTAATTTGCTAGAGCGGCTCACAGAACTCAGGAAACATTTTATTCACTAGATTGCCGGTGTATTATAAAAGGATATCAGTTGGGAACCGCCCAATGGAAGGGATGCAGAAGGCAAGGCGCAGGGAAAGGGCACGGAGCTCCCCTGCCCTCTCCAGGGCACCACTATTCCCGTACCTCCACGTGTTCACGAAACCGGAAGCTCTTTGAACCCTGTCCCTTTGGGGTTTTGTTTTTGTTTTTTTTAAGATTTTATTTATGGGCGCCTGGGTGGCTCAGTTGGTTGAGCGACTGCCTTCGGCTCAGGTCATGATCCTGGAGTCCCTGGATCGAGTCCCGCATCGGGCTCCCTGCTCAGCGAGGAGCCTGCTTCTCCCTCTGACCCTCCCCCCTCTCATGTGCTCTCTCTCATTCTCTCTCTCTCAAATAAATAAATAAAATCTTTAAAAAAAAAAAGAACAGGGAGCCGGACCTGAGTCGAAGGCAGACGCTTAACCAACCGAGCCACCCAGGCGCCCCCACTTTGGGTTTTTATGGAGGATTCATTACCTAGGCATGATTGATTAACTCATTGGCCATCAGCAATTGATTCAACCTGCCCCCCTTCCCCCCCTCCCCGGGAAGTTTGTTGGGGGGGTGGGTATTACAAGTTCGAACCCTCTAATCACAGGTTGGTTCCCCTGGCAACCAGCCCCCATTCCAGTTAACTACGGGCTGTCCAAAAGCAACTCATTAACATAACTAAAGACACCTTTGTGGCTCTTATCACAGGAAATTCCAAGGGCTTTAGGAGCTCTGTGCCATTCCTGTGGAAGACCAAATATATATTTCTTACTATAAATCCCAAATCACAGGAGGAGGAGGTGGTGGAGGAAAATCAGAGCCAGCTTACAACTGATCATGTTAAGCTGGACTCTTAGAGAAAGGTACAAATGCAGATAAAAATTTCAAAGTCATGGATTTGGGGGAGACTTATAAGAGAGAAGTACAGAGAAAGAGGAGGTTAGATCAAAAGCAGAATCTGGGTCCGGGCAGGAAACAGGAACCACACCAGTGATCCCAACAATGAAAACTGAATATAAGGAATTGTTAACTAAGCACAGGGTGGTTAACTACTGAAATGCAGAGACCTCAAAGGCCTAACAGAAATAACTACTGTGAAAAGAGGCTTGCCACTTCCAGGGCTGAGGGAAAAGTGAACAAAGAAGTACCTCAGAAAATCCGAGGAGTCCCCTAACCCCCACCCCCGCAGAGCTGAGACTCAGACCTCTGGAGAGCTGGTGCCACTGCTTCAGGAACACGTGAGCCCCCGCAAGAGTGAGGAAGAAACCCACTGGAGGCAGCTCCCCAGAACTGTTCCGAGCAGCCCACCGCACGGAGAGCCCTGCTGGGGCCAGCTGCACACGGAGCCAAGCAAGCCAATCACAGCAATGCGAAGACGAAACAAATAAGCAAACAGGAAGCAGAAAAGTCCTCCAGCGCCCCCTATTGACAGAGCCTAACCTAGAGCCAGCTGCCAAAGGAGAAAAGGTGGTTTTCAGGGACCCACTCCAGTTTTACGAAGTGGGGGGAAAAAAGAGTGGGCTTGAAGCCCTGAGTGAATAAATTAATAACTGGGATATTGGTATTCATCTAAACTTAGAGGATGGGAGAAAGAGAAGCGAGACAAGAAACAAGATAAACTCGGTCTTTTAAAAAGAAAGAAAATTGGGGCGCCTGAGTGGCTCAGTTGATTAAGCGTCTGCCTTCGGCTCAGGTCATGATCCCGGGGTCTGGAGTCCAGAGACCGAGCCCCGCATCAGGCTCCCTGCTCAGTGGGGAGTCGGCTTCTCCCTTTGCTCTTTTCCCTGCTCGTGATCTCCCTCCCCCCCAATAAATAAATAAAAATTTTTTTTAAGATTTTATTTATTTATTTGACAGAGACACAGAGAGAGAGAGGGAACACAAGCAGTGGGAGTGGGAGAGGGAGAAGCAGGCTTCCCTACGAGCAGGGAGCCCGATGCGGGGCTCAATTCCAGGACCCCGGGATCATGACCTGAGCCGAAGGCAGACGCTTAACGACTGAGCCACCCAGGCGCCCCTAAATAAATAAAATCTTAAAAAAAAAAAAAAGATAAACTCGGAATTGCAAGTGGGAGCGTTGTCCACCAATCAAAGCCCGAGAAAACTCCACTATATTTAGGTAACTAGGAGATTATCAGCGATATCTGGCTTTTTTTCTTCTTAATTTTTTTAGTCTAAACTAATCTATAGTCCCAGCAGTCAGAACAGTAGTTACCCTTGGGAGATGGGATACTGAGTGGGGACCTGAAAGGGACTTCAGAGGTGCTGGAAATACCTTGTGTATTGATCTGGGTCGTGGTAACACAGTTGTAGACATAAGTGAAAATTAATCAAGCTGTACACTACAGATTTGTGCACTTTATGTATCTTATATCTCAATTAAAAAATTTTAATAACATTTGTTTCAACACTGTATGTTAACTATACTGGAATCAAAATAACCAGAGATGCCTGGGTGGCTCCATTGTTAAGCGTCTGCCTTTGGCTCAGGTCATGATCCCAGCATCCTGGGATCAAGTCCCACATTGGGTTCCTTGCCCAGCAGGGAGCCTGCTGCTCCCCCTGCTTGTTCTCTCTCTCTCTGACAAATAAATAAATAAGACCTTTAAAAAAAATTAAAAAATAGAAACTACTGTCTTCTGATCAACATTCTTCCTGATTCAGTAGAAAGGCTTTATTTTTTATTTTTATTCTTTAAAGGAACAACAGCTTTGTTTTTGTTTTTTTTTTAATTTTTAAAAGATTTTATTTATTTATTTGTCAGAGAGAGAGTGCACAAGGAGGGGGAGCAGCAGACAGAGGGAGAAGCAGGCTCCTCACTGAGCTGAGCAAGGAGCCCAAGCGGGACTGGATCCCAGGCAAAGGCAGAGGCTTGACCGACTGAGCCACCCGGGCGCCGCAGCGGCGGGAGCTAGAGACAGCACCTGCGGGCAGCGCGCCTCACGGCGGCTCGACCGGCGGAGCTGGGGGGCGGGGGCAACCCTCCCCCACCCCAGAGCAGAAGTCCCCGGGGGAGTGGGAGAGTCGCGCCCCACTCTCGACAGCCCGCCCCACCCCAAGCGGCGAGCGAGGCTGACTGACCCGCCCGCCCCACCGACGAGGGTACGCCAGCGGCCGCGTGGCAAAGGGAGGCGATAAAATAAAACAATAACATTTGCTTCTAAGTTTGAAGATAATTTTTTACCTTCCCTGAGTAAATTTGGAAAATAAGGAAAAAGGACGTCTAGTTTCTGCCGTGGTAGTCCATATTATTTGGAACAATTCTCCTTATGAAAACAACTACAAATTCTAAGTAAAATATTGTTTTTAAAACTTCATAAAGACAGGGGCACCTGGGTGGCTCAGTTGGTTAAGGCTAAACATCTGCCTTCAGCTCAGGTCATGGGATCCAGCCCCATATGGGGCTCCCTGCTGAGCAGGGAATCTGCTTCTTCCTCTCCCTCTGACCCTTCCCCAGCTCCCACCCACCCACCGCCATGCTCTCTCTCTCTCAAATAAATAAATAAAATCTTTTTAAAAATTCATAAAAACAAGCAAACAAAAACCTTCATAAAAACATCAAAATGTTGGGGTGCCTGGCTGGCTCAGTTGGAAGAGCTTTTGACTCTTGATCTCGTGGTCATGAATTTGAGCCCCACATTGGGTGTAGAGATTATTTAAATAAATAAAACCTTTTAAAAAATCAAAAAGCTGTTAAGATTATAAGAATCAGGTGAAAAAAAATTTTTTAAAGATTTATTTACTGGGGCACCTGGGTGGCTCAGTCAGTTGGGTGTCTGCCTTCCACTAGGGTCATGATCTCAGGGTCCTGGGCTCCAGGCCCATGTTGGGCTCCCTGCTCGGTGGGGCTTCTGCTTCTCCCTCTCCCTCTTCCCCTGCCCCCTACACTCTCTCTCTCTCTCCCTCACTCTAATCTACCTCTCTCAAAAAAATAAATACATTCTTTAAAAAAAAAAGAAAAAAAAGATTTATTTATTTATTTGAGAGACAGAGAGCATGGTGGGGACGGGGCAGAGAGAGAGGGAGAGAGAATCCCCAACAGACCCCTGCTGAGCACAGAGCCCAACTCGAGGCTGGATCTCATGACCCTGAGTTCATGACCTGAGCAGAAATCAAGAGTCGATGGCCAACCGACTGAACCACCCAGGTGTACCAGAATCAGGTGAAAATCAGGAACCAAGTAGCCAGGGAGGTAAACATGGCACTTTTTGCTGCTTTTGCCCTAAGCAAAAAAGCATTCTACAAAACATTAAGTTGCAGAAGCAGACTTTCATTTTGAAAGCCAAAGGTGAGGAGTCCAATAGGAGACCCTGGCCACGTTACACTGGCACAAAAGTGAACCAGCAGTAAACCTACCACTGCTTTTACCTCCAGGAGCCTGTAGTAATGCTTGCCTTGACTCAGACAGAACAGGAGGAAAAAAAGAGTAGAAAACCTGATAAGGAAGTTTCACCCACAGGTTGATCCATGCAGGGAATTGTAGCCCAAATTCACATCACTGGGCTGTCCACAAAAACCTCAAGTCATAAATACAGTTTATGGCCATCAGATACTAGACTCCTAATGCCCTTAAGCCCCAGACAAAAGAAAAGCAAATTCTCAGTGGAGGGAGTTTCTGTCATCTTAGACTGTCAGGGAATCCTGACATATAAATGTTCAGGGGCACCAACAAATGTCCAGTCAAAGATAATCAAGCACACAAGGAAATAAGGCATCATGAACAAGAAACAGCAGAAACCAGCTTCAGATGTTGTGGTCATCTAGTGCATATTAAATAAACAAACAAACAAACCTGTGCTTACTTTCTTTAAAAAAATAACAGATAAATTTAAAATTGTCTCCAGAAAAAAAGATTTCATTAAAAAATGAATAGCAGATACTAAAAAAGCCTCTAGAAATGGAAAATATAATAACTGAAATTAAAAGCTCAAATTGGACAGTGATTGGACATAGTTAAAAAAAAAAGTCTTATTGGATAGAATAGGGGTTGGCAAACTATGGTCTGTGGGCAAAAATCTGGCCTGCCTGTTTTTATAAATGATGTTTTATTGTAACACAGCCATACCTATTCTTTTACTTATAGTCTATGGCTGCTTTTGTGCTAAGATGGGCAGAGTGGAGAAGTTGTGACAGACCCTGCATGGTCTATTAAGGCTAAAATATTTACTCTTTGAATCTTTACAGAAAAAGTTTGCCAACTCCTGAACTAGAAGAAACATCAGAAGAATTTATCCAGAATTTAGCACAGAGAGACAAAAAGATGGAAAATATAGAAGAAAGTTTAAGAGAGGTGGAGAACAGAGTAAGAAGATCCAACATACATTCAATTATAGCTCTGAGGGAAAGAAAAAAGAATGGGGTAAAGGAATTATTTAAAGAGAGATTGGTATATCCAATGTAATATTATGCAGCCATCAAAAAAATGAAATATTGCCATTTGCAACGACGTGGATGGAACTAGAGGGTATTATGCTAAGTGAAATAAGTCAACTAGAGAAAGACAATTATCATACGATCTCACTGATATGCAGAATTTAAGAAACAAGGCAGAGGATCATAGGGGAAGAGAGGAAAAAATGAAACAAGATGAAACCAGAGAGGAAGACAAACCATAGGAGACTCTTAATCTCAGGAAACAAACGGAGGGTTGCTGGAGGGGAGGGGGTGGGGGGATGGGGTGGCTGGGTGATGGACATTGGGGAGGGTATGTGTTGTGGTGAGCACTTTGAATTGTGTAAGACTGATGAATCACAGACCTGTACCCCTGAAACAAATAATACATTATATGTTAATAAAAAAATTTTTTTCTAAAAAAAAATAAAGAGATATTGGCTGAAAATCTTTCAGACCTGTTGAAAGATAACAACCCACAGATTCTAAAAGCTTGGTGAATCCTAAGCAAGATAAATGAAAAGAAATTCAAAGCAGTCACATCGCAGCAAAACTCCAGAAAACAAAAAAGACAAAGAGAAAATCTGAAAAGCAGCAAAGAAAAAGAGATAGACCATTTCAAAGGAGTAATGGCTAGACGGACAGGTGAATTTTCAACAAATAAACAAAAACCTGGAAGGCAGATCTTTTCAAAGTGCTGAAATAAAATAATGGCCAACCTAAAATTCTATGCCCGCTGAAAATATTCTTCAAGATTGAAGGCAAACAAAAACTGAGAAAATGAGCTTCTAGAAGACCTAAACTAAAGTAAATACTAAAGTAAATTCTCTGGACAGAAGAAAAATGATCCCGGGGCAGCTGGTTGGCACAGTGGGTAGAGCATGCCACTCTTAATCTCAGTGTTGTGAGTTTGAGCCCTGCGGTGGGCAGAGAGATTACTTTAAAAAAAAAAAAAAAATGACCCCATAGGGAAAACCAGAGATACAAAAAGGATTGAAGGCTGATGAAATAGTAAATATATGGGTAAATCTAAATGAATATTGACTGCATGAAACAATATAATAATGTCTTACGGGACATAGATATCTGTACTACTTAGCTTGGGCTGTCATAATAAAATACCACAGACTGGGTGGCTTAAACTACAAAAATTTCTTTCTCCCAGTCTGGAGGCTGGAAGTCTGAGATCCGGATGCTGCCACAGTTGGGTTCTGGTGAGGGCCCTCTTCCTGGTTTGCAGACGGTCTCCCTCTTGCTATGTGTTCGCATGGCAGAGGAGAAGCTCTAGGTGTCTCTTCCTCTTCTTCTTTTTTTTTTTTTTTTTTAAAGATTTTATTTTATTTATTTATTTGAGAGAGAGGATGAGAGGAGAGAGAGAGCACATGAGAGGGGGGAGGGTCAGAGGGAGAAGCAGACTCCCCGCCGAGCAGGGAGCCCGATGCGGGACCCGATCCCGGGACTCCAGGATCATGACCTGAGCCGAAGGCAGTCGCTCAACCGACTGAGCCACCCAGGCGCCCTCTCTTCCTCTTCTTAAAAGGGTAATAATCACATCATGGAAACTCCACCCTTATGACCTCATCTAAACCTAATTACTTCCCAAAGGTGCCATCTCCTAATACCATCATCCTGGGGCATTCAGGCTTCCGCTTATGAATTTGGGGAGAACACAAAATATTCAGTATATGTGTATCCATACACAGAGAGAGAGAGAGAGAGAGAGGGACAGAGAGACAGAAATAAAGAGAATTAAAATATACGAAACAAAGACATATAAGTGGGATGACCATATTATTTTATATACAACCCAGGACAGTTTGAGAGTGAAAGGAGGAGATACTACTTTTGACACAGGGACAGCTGATGTAAACCAGGGCTTGGCTAGGCAAACTGGAGTATATAATCATCCTGAATACAGGGCGCCTGGGTGGCTCAGTTGGTTAGATGACTGCCTTCGGCTCAGGTCATGATCCTGGAGTCCCTAGATCGAGTCCCGCATCGGGCTCCCTGCTCAGCGGGGAGTCTGCTTCTCCCTCTGACCCTCCCCCCTCTCATGTGCTCTCTCTCATTCTCTCTCAAATAAATAAATAAAATCTTTTAAAAATAAATAAATAAATAAATAATAATCATCCTGAATACAAATCAAGAGGTAGGTAAGCAGAATTAAAGTGTCCTAAGGTCAGGCGCCTGGGTGGCTCAGTCGTTAAGCGTCTGCCTTCGGCTCAGGTCATGATCCCGGGGTCCTGGGATCGAGCCCCGCGTCAGGCTCCCTGCTCCACGGGGAGTCTGCTTCTCCCTCTCCCACTCCCCCTGCTTGTGTTCCCTCTCTCGCTGTCTCTCTCTCTGTCAAATACATAAAATCTTTAAAAATAAATAAATAAAATAAAGTGTCCTAAGGTCTATGAACTTCCAGGAAAAAGGAAAAAATATGATAGATCTTTGTTGGTGTTGTGAATGGTATATTTACTTAAATTTCACTTTCTGTTTTTGTTTTTAAATATAAACATACTAAACAGTCGTCAACCTCATTAGCAATCAGGGAAATACAAGTTAAAGTCACAGTGAGATACCACTACAAACCCTCCAAACTGGCAAAAAATTTAATTTGCAGTCTTTTCCTTTTTTTTTTTTAAAGATTTTATTTCTTTGTTTGACAGAGAGAGACACAGCGAGAGAGGGAACACAAGCAGGGGGAGTGGGAGAGGGAGAAGCAGGCTTCCCGCCGAGCAGGGAGCCCGACGCAGGGCTTGATCCCAGGACTCCGGGATCATGACCTGAGCCGAAGGCAGACGCTTAACGACTGAGCCACTCAGGTGCCCCTGAAGTCTTTTCAAAGAATGCCAATTATACATCCAAAAATATGACAATATCAGATTGTGATAATAATGTGGACCACAGAAGTCTCATACACTGCTGGTGAGACTATAAATTGGTAGAGATGTTTTAGAAAACAGTTTGGTGTTACCTAATAAAGTTGAAGACAAACAGAGCCTGAGGCCAATAGTTCTTTTATGTGTACACTCTGGAAAAACTGGTACATGCACTTTGTAAGCAAGATAAATGCTTAAGAATGTTCATGGCAACATGCTTTGTAACAGCCCCCCAAATGAAAATCCCAAGTGCATCTATACTAAAATGGAAATACATATTGTGGCATATTTATTCAATAGAATGAATATGCTTTAACCATGAAAATACACAGCTACACACTGTGACATAGATCAAATCTCAAAAACAAAACATTAAGCAATAGAAGAGAAAGAGCAAAAGTGTGAGAGAGAGAGAGAACCCAAACTGCATGATTCCATTCGGCCAATACTCAAATCCAGGATGCACACCTACAGGTAAAACAAAACCAAAGAAATGTGAAAAACAAGGACTTGATTATCAGGAGTTAGGAGCTACTTCTGGGGAGAGGACTGAGGGTCATGGTCATGGATGTTGCATGCTGAAAACTTCCATAAGGTTCTGTTTTATTGACCTGGATCAGCCACACTGAATTTGTCTTTTTTTTTTTTTTGGCTTTAAAATAGAAAGTACAGGGGCGCCTGGGTGGCTCAGGCAGTTAGGCGTCCGACTCCTGATCTCAGCTCAGGTCTTGATCACAGGGTCATGAGTTCGAGCCCCACATTGGGCTCCATGCTGGGCATGGAGCCTACTTATAATTTTAAAAATAAATAAATAATATAAATTAATAATATAAATAATAAACTAGAAAGTACATATGTATGAGATACATTTTTGTATGTAGGTTATATTTCATTATTTTAATAAAGTAAATATGAGAAAGTACAAAAAAGAGGGAAATATTGTGTATAACCCACCACTTGGGAATACATATAGTTGGCATTTTAATAGATTTCCTTCCTGCTCTTTTTCTCTTTTCCTGGACATAAATACCCTTTCTGTTTTGTGTGTTTTTACAAAATTGAGATTATACTATAAAATTTATAAAATCGAGAACAAAGTTATTTTTTTCTCTTTATTAAATTTTTAAACCAAATTGATTTATTTATTTTAAAGTTTTATTTAAGTAATCTCTACACCCAACATGGGGTTTGAACCCACAACCTCAAGATCAAGCATTACATGATCTTCCGACTGAGCCAGCCAGGCACCCCTCTCTTTAATATTTTACCCTGATCTTATTGGAATCCTTGGAAGGCCAATGTCCCGTAGTGGTAAAGCCAGAAGACATTGTATGGGAGGTCGTCTGGGCAATTAGCAAGGTACTGGAGAAGGCATTTTACTTTGCTTTTTCAAGAAGCTTAGAATACCAAATATCTTTTAGAATAAGTAGGACTGACACATAATGTGTATTTGGGTTAAGTAGGACTTTGTGGGCAGATCTAATCATTGACCCAAATAAATATGGTGAAACCTGGTACATTTGTATAACACTGAATAATTAATTGAGAGTGGAGTATTGGACATGTAGGACTTGGCAGAAAATTAGTATGCAGTTGTAGATGGGGCCAGATTGTGAAGGGTCTTCCAATGCCAGTAATATTGGATTTGGATTTCTCCTACAGGTAAGAGGTAGCCAGGAGAGGTGTTTGTTTTTTTTTTTTTTAATTTAAGGGGTGCCTGTCTGACTCTGTCGGTGGAGCATGTGACTCTTGATCTCAGGGTTGTGAGTTCGAGCCCCATGTTGAGTGTAGAGATTACTTAAAAATAAAATCTTAAAAAAAAAAGATAAAAAAATTTTAAAGAAAACTTTTATTTTAGAATACTTTCAGATCTACATAAAAGTTGTGAAGATAGGGGCTCCTGGCTGACTCAGTCACTAGAACATGTAACCCTTGATCTCAGGGTTGTGGGTTCAAGCCCCATGTTAGGCATGGAGCCTACTTTAGAAAAAGTTGTGAAGACAGTAGAGAGAGTTCCCATATACCCCATACCTAGTTTTCCCTATTGCTAACATGTTACATTGGTTTAGTACATTTGTCACAACTAAGGAACCAATATTGATACATTTGTTTCTCTGGATTTCCTTAGTTTTTACCCAAGGTCTTTTTCCAGTTTCACAACTCCATCCAAGATACCATATTAGATTTAGTCATCATGTCTTCTTAGGGTCCAATTGTCTGTGACAGTTTCTCAGACTTCTGTGTTTTTGATAACTTGGGCAGTTTTGAGGAGGACTCATCAGGTATTTTGTAGAATGCCCCTCTATTGAAATTTGTCTTGTGTTTTTCTCGTGAATAAACAGATGTTAGGCATTTCTGTGAAGAAGACCGCAGAGGTAAAATACCATTATTAGCACATCATATTAAGGGAACATGCTATCAATATGACTTATCACTGGTGATGTTGACCTTGATCACCTGGCTGAGACAGTGTTTGCCAGGTTTCTCCACTGTCAAGTTATTCCCCTCACTCCTGATATCCACAGTTTCCATACTCTTCTCTTTGGAAAGAAGTCAATGCAGCCCACCCTCAAGAGGGGTGTGTGTGTGTGTGTGTGTGTGTGTTAAGCTTCACCTCCTTAAGGCTGGAGTATCTACATAAATTATTTGGAATTCCTCTGCCTGGGAGATTTGTCTCTTCTCTAGGGAAGGTTTTTAATCAAGGAAATGAGAATGCTAGATTTGGTTTTGGGAGGGCAACTCTGACATTGGTGTGAAGAATGAGCTACAGAAGGGACCAAAAGATCGATAGATAAGATGCTCTGAGACAAACTAGGCCAGAGATAAAGACCTGGACAAGATAGTAGCCCTGGGAATAGAGAAGAAGGTCCTACAGGAGTTGTGGGGACGGTGGGAGGGAGGAGATAGAATGTCAGTGCTGGAGGAAATAATGAATCCATGTTCACTTTATTGAGACATCAAGGGAAAGATATCAAGTATCCCGAGAGAATTTTTAGTGAAGAGCTTTGATCACAGCTGGAGTTAAAATGTTGGCAGTTCTAAACAGGCACCTGGAAGGTGAAGCCATAGGAGGGGCTGAGCTTATCCAAGGAGAACACATAATGGAAGAAGAAAGGAGGAATAAGGGAAGAAATTCTGGGAACACCAATTATGTTGAATAATATATGCCAAATTCCAAATTAATAGATGAATAATTTTGGAATGTTCTGCGTTTGCCTGCACCAGTTCAAAAAATGCCTAATAATCAAGGACCTATTTTGGTACTGCTTTCTCTCTTTATAAACGGACATGGTTTATCCAAAAATGTATGAAACATGCCAGTGTAATTTTTATATGTATTTTCAGAGTACCAGTAAAAAAAAAAATCAAGTTTTTTTTTTCAAATTAAAACAAACACTATTGTTCAGTACAGGAATTTTTTAAAAATCCAAAGTTGGAGATTTAAGAGTAGACTTTGCTTTTTAAACTATTCTTTTAATAAATTTTTTTTAAATTTTTATTTATTTATTTGAGAAAAGTTTTCAATTAACAATAATCACGCCTATTTGAAAGAGAGAGAATGAGAGAGAGAGCACCAGAGGGGGGGAGGATCAGAGGGAGAAGCAGACTCCCTGCTGAGCAGGGAGCCCAGTGCGAGACTCTATCCTGGGACTTTAGGATCATGACCTGAGCCGAAGGCAGTCTTAACCAACTGAGCCACCCAGCCGCCCCTCTTTTAATAAACTTTAAATTGTACAATATTTAAGACATTCAAGAATGAGGATTTAGGGGGCGCCTGGGTGGCTCAGTTGTTAAGCGTCTGCCTTCGGCTCAGGTCATGATCCCAGGGTCCTGGGATCAAGCCCCGCATCGGGCTCCCTGCTCGGCGGGGAGCCTGCTTCTCTCTCTCCCACTCCCCCTGCTTGTGTTCCCTCTCTCGCTGTCTCTCTCTCTGTCAAATAAATAAATAAAATCTTTAAAAAAAAAAAAAAAGAATGATGATTTAGAAGTGATAAGAATGGTCATTTTTCTCTTTTCCCCCTATTCAAAGGAAAGTTTTCAAAGTTTCACATTAAGACGCTATTCGCTTTCGGGGCACCTGGCTGGCTCAGTCATTGGAGTGTGCAACTCTTGATCTTGGAGTTGTGAGTTCAAGCCCCACATTGAGTATAAAGAGTACTTAAAAATAAAATCTTTTTAAAAAAGATGCTATTTGGGGTGCCTGGCTCAGTTAGTTAAGCAGCTGCCTTCTACTCAGGTCATGATCCCAGGGGCCTGGGATCGAACCCCGCGTTGGGCTCCCTGCTCAGTGGGGAGTCTGCTTCTCCCTCTCCCTCTGCCTCTCCTCCTTGCTCTTGCTCTCTCTATCTCTCTCAAATTAATAAATAAGATTTTTTAAAATCTTAAAAAAAAAGATGCTATTTGCTTTCAATTTGTTTTTGTAGTTTAACTAGACTAAATCTCTAGAGAATAAAAGATATTATAGAAAAAGTGTCACATCATGGAAAAAAACATTAGTCATCAGAAAACCCAGGATCCATTTCTGATTCTCTTATTCACTGGGCAATCTTATGGCACTGGCATTTCTGGGTGTCTCTTTCCTCACTGGTCAAAATGGGGGGGGGATGGAAGACCTGCCCCCAAAAGAGTTGAAGGGCTGAAAAGAAACAGATCAATGAAACTACTTTAAAAATGAAAAACACGGGGTGCCTGGGTGGCTCAGTTGGTTGAGCGACTGCCTTCTGCTCAGGTCATGATCCTGGAGTCCCGGGATCGAGTCCCGCATCGGGCTCCCTGCTCAGCAGGGAGTCTGCTTCTCCCTCTGACCTTCCTCCTTCTCATGCTCTCTGTCTCTCATTCTCTCTGTCTCAAATAAATAAATAAAATCTTTTAAAAAAAATAAATAAATAAAAATAAAAATGAAAAACACTGGGAAAAACATTATTATTGAAAAAATTCTGAGAGCATATTAAGGGAAACAAAAAGGACTGGAATATCAAGAAAAGAAAGATAAGAAAATCTCAGCCTTTAAGATTTCTTCAGTCATTCCATTTATTGAGCACAACTATGGTGCAATATTGTTTGGGGTTGAGGAACTCACAGTTTTGAAAGAAAGGTAAGCAAGTAAACTGATACATAGAGAAGGAAGGATGGTCTACCATGAGAAAAGTGACTAATTCTGCCCGGGATAGTAAAAGTTGGCTTCTCAGAGGAGGTGACATTTGAACTGGATCTTGAGAGATGAATTGGAGTTTGCAGGTGAGAACATTTCAGGCAAGAGACAAAGAAGTCATTGCTATAGCCCCAATAAAGGACTCTGAGGGGGAAAAATGTACAAATACATCACAGAGTTCCACAAGGGAGGGCAAGATGAGTTTGGGAACTTGTGAGGCATTCAATGAACATGCAAATGACTTGTCTCATTAGCATGTAAATGAGTGCTTTCTTTAAAAAAAGCTCCTTTTGTAAAATGAAGTCTAATTAGTTTCAAAATTCTGTACATGTGGCAGACGCCAGGCATGAAGGATTACTGACAAAAGCTATTTTTATAACTAATTTCTGTTGTGGTTTTTCACATTTTAAAAAATCCCTACAAGAGTTACAATGATAAGGATTTTAGATGAATGGTGAAGATTTTAATAGTCACACCTTGATCAGATTAATACTGTGCTATTTTTTTTTTCAAGTTAAAAGATGTTACATTTCATTTTCCCAGTAAAAAAAAAAATTCATTAGGCAAGTCATAGCAAGTAAGCCACCCCTCCTTTTCTAGCTACAAAGGTAGCTTCACATAAATCTTTCACTCATACAGATAGCCTTCCTAATGATCCGAAGGCACTGAAAAACATTTTTCTAAAAGCAACCCAAAAGTTGCTTAAAAGTCAGACATTGTCCTCTGTGCTCTTTTGCTCCTTAAATTCTAACAGTGGGGAAGAGTTTGCCCAGAATAAAAGCAAAGCTAACATTTGATTACATTCAATTAAATACAAAAAGTCTGAGATAACTCAATTCCCCAGTCTAATGAAGGTACTTACTGGGTGGCTAGAGATCAGTCAAAATTAACATGGGAAGGGGTGCCTGGCTGGCTCAGTTGGAAGAGCATATGACTCTTGATCTCAGGGTTGTGAGTTTGAACCCCATATTAGGGGTAGAGATTAATTAAAAATTAAATAAACTTAAAAAAAAAAGAAGAGGGCGCCTGGCTGGTTCAGTTGGTGGAGCACGTGACCCTTGATCTTGGGGTTGTAGGTTGTAGCCCAGGTTGGGTGTAGAGATTAGTTAAAAATAAAATCTTAAAAAACAAAAACAAACAAAACAAAATTAACATGAAAAGATTCCAAATCCAAACTCAAGAAAAAAAGAAAGAAGTACTATTAGAAATTCACCAGAATCTAGACCCCATGGAAAGGATTAGCTGACAGTATATGTTCCAGGATCCACCAGCATGGTGTGATTTTTTTTTTTTCTAAGATTTTATTTATTTTTGAGAGAGAGAGAGAGTGCACTTGAGCAGAGGGGAGGGGCAGAGGGAGAAGCAGACTCCCCACTGAGCAGGGAGTCGATTCGGGGCTGGATCCCTGGACCCTGGGATCACGACCTGAGCTGAAGGCAGACGCTTAACCGACTGAGCCACCAAGGCGCATGGTGTGATTTGACACAGACTGATTTTTTTTTTTTAAGATAATCTCTACACCCAATGTGGGACTTGAACAGATTGAGCCAACCAGGCACCCGAGACAGACTGATTTTAAAGATTACAATCTTTTCTCAACCTAAAATGTATAGAAAATTTTCTACTAAACCTGAGAACTATAAGGTGTACATTGAGATATTGTAATGACAAATGCAAGCAGAGAGTGGACCTTAGGGACCCTTTAACAAAAGAGGAGGGTTGAATCTCAAAACTAGAACTTAATAATACCAGTTAGAGATTTATACTAGGGCACATTTTTCAGCTTGGGGTTTACCAGTTACACATGAGACACGTGGGTCCTTGCTACTTCCCCAGATGTATGGGATTGGCTCCACAAGTTGCAGCAGTGGGGGACTCCATTGGTACTCTTCCCTAACAATGGGTGTTCAAGTAAGAAGCCAATTCGGAGGCGCCTGGGTGGTTCAGTCTGTTAAGCGGCTGCTTTCGTCTCAGGTCATGATCCCAGGGTCCTGGGATCGAGTCCCACGTTGGGCTCCCTGCTCAGTGGGGAGCCTGCTTCTCCCTCTCCCTCTACCCCTCCTCC
>NC_138385.1:93686201-93701613 GCF_054177405.1 Leptonychotes weddellii | reverse complement strand
AAAAAGAAGCCAATTCGGTCTTCAGGGTAATGTGGAGGAGGTGTTACTGAACACTTACTTAAGGGATGTAGCATTTCATTAAAAAAAAAAAAAAGATTTTTTTTTTTTAAAGATTTTTATTTATTTATTTGAGAGAGAGAATGAGATATAGAGAGAGAGAGCATGAGAGGGGGAGGGTCAGAGGGAGAAGCAGACTCCCTGTTGAGCAGGGAGTCCGATGTGGGACTGGATCCCGGGACTCCAGGATCATGACCTGAGCCGAAGACAGTCGCTTAACCAACTGAGCCACCCAGGCGCCTCCCCCCCAAAAAAAAGATCTTAATAATACCAGTTAGAGATAACACTTCACCAGATTCACCACATATCAAAATGTTCTTTAAAATGATATAAATAAGGGGAGCTTGGGTGGCTTAGTCGGTTAAGCGTCTGCCTTTGGCTCAGGTCATGATCTCAGGGTCCTGGGATTGAGCCCCACGTCGGGCTCCCTGCTCAGCGGGGAGTCTGCTTCTCCCTCTCCCTCTGCCACTCGCCCTGCTTGTGTTCTCTCTCTCTCAAATAAATAAAATCTTAAAAAAAAACTATATAAATAAAATAATATGGTACTGATGAAGAAACTAAATCGATGAAACTGAATGGGGAATTTGAAAATGGATTCATGTATATGAGAAGTTAATGTATGATAAAGCTAGTATTTCAAATCAGTGGGCAAAGGATAGCTTGCTCAGTTAGAAGGGTTGGAAAAATTGGCTCTCCATTAGGGAAGAAAGACCCATATTTCATGATAAACAAGGAATTCCAGATGGATTAAGGGTGTAACTGTAAAAAAGATCTCTTAAAATATTAAAATAAGATCTATATGGGATTGTGTTTATAAACCTGCTGCAGTGGGGCGCCTGGGTGGCTCAGTCAGTTAAGTGTCCGACTCTTGATTTCTGCTCAGGTCATGATCTTGGGGTCGTGAGACTGAGCCCTGCAGAGGGCTCCCAGCTCAGTGGGGAGTCTGCTTCTCTCCCTTTTCCTCTCCCTCTGCACACGCATTCTCTTTCTTTCTCTCTCTAATAAAAATAAATAAAATCTTAAAAAAAACAACAACAACCCTACTGCAGAGTCAATCATCCTGAACAAGAAAAAAGTTCACAAACCGCCAAGGGAAATATTGATAATTTTAACTAAGTAAAAATTAAAACTGCTGTCCCATTTTAAAAGACACTACAAGTTTAAAGACAAGCAGTAGAGCAGCAGAAAATCTGTGTGACGTATTTTCCAGTCAAGGAATTGATATCCATAATTTATAAAGAACCTGAGTTTAAAGACAAAGAGAGGGGCGCCTGGGTGGCTCAATTGGTTAAGCATCTGACTTTGGCTCAGATCATGATCTCAGGGTCCTGGGATCAAGCTCCACGAGGGGCTCCTCACTCAGGAGGGAGTCTGCTTGTCTCTCACCCTCTCCCTTTGCCCCTCCCTCCACTCATAAAAGATTTTATTTATTTATTTGACAGAGAGAGACACAGCGAGAGCAGGTGCACAAGCAGGGGGAGAGGGAGAGGGAGAAGCAGGCTTCCGGCGGAGCAGGGAGCCTAATGCGGGGCTCGATCCCAGGACCCCGGGATCATGACCTGAGCCGAAGGCAGACGCTTAACGACTGAGCCACCCAGGTGCCCCAATAAATAAAATCTTTAAAAAAAAAAAAAAACGAATAAAGAGAAATAGCCACTTATACATAGATGGCTACACAAACTTTTATCCTCATTCTAGGCTTCTCCTGTGAGTGCCAGCCATCTGTAAACGGGAGGACAGAGTGGACACAGGTGGACCAGTTAGGAACCTATAGCAGTAGCCCAGGCCAGGTAGCTTGGATAAGGGCAATGGTGATGGAGGTGGGGTGAAGTGGATGGACTTAAGAGCTATTAAGACAGTTCAACTGAGGGGTACCTGGGTGGCTCGGTTAAGCGTCTGCCTTCCACTTGGGTGGTGATCTCAGGGTCCTGGGACCGAACCCCATATTGGGCTTTCTGCTCAGTGGGGAGTCTGCTTCTCCCTCTGCCCCTCACCCCGCTCTCGTGCTCTCTCTCTCAAATAAATAAATAAAATCTTTAGAAAAAAAAAGTTCAATTGACAGGGCTTCGTGAAAGATTGGAAATGAGGAATGACAGAGAGGGAGATCTCCAGGTTGATGCATGGCTTTCTGGTAGATTGATCTATCAATCTGGTGATTGACTTCTGTGAATCAATTGACAGAACTGATTCACAGAGCATTGACAGAATCAACTGATTCTGTCAATTCCAATTTAAAAAATAAAAAATGGTAGACTGATTTTTTTTCACAGAGAAAAAACAATGTTGAGGGGAAGTGGAGATGTGTGAGAAGATCACAAATTCTATTTGGGGCCTGATGAGTTTGAAGAACCTTTGAGTCACCCAAGAGATGTCAGATAAAGTGACAGGCAGACGGCTTCCAAGCTCTCCAAGATCCGAGTTGTTCGCAAATCCATCATCCACGTTCTCCCCGTCATCAACCAGACTCAGAAAGAGAACCTCAGGAAATGCTACAAGGGTAAGTTGATGGAGCATACTTGTAAGAAGTACAAGTCCCTGGGTCTGCAGCTCAATAAGATACGTGCCATGCACCACCAGCTGAACAAGCACGAGAAAAACCTGAAGACCCAGAAGCAGCGGCCAAAGGAGCAGCTGTAGCCACTGAGGAAGTACACAGTCAAGGCCGGAGTACCGGCACCAATAAAAACAAACTGGCAAAAAACAAAGAAATAAAATAAAATAAAAAATATTTCCATTTTAGGAAGGAAGGGAAAATATTTCAGTTTTTAAAAGAGAGAAAGAAGAAGAAAAAGAGATAGATGAATTATGTGTGGTAAATGTTAATAGCTGTTAAGTTGGGGCAATGGGTATATGTACTTATATATCCCTATATTTTTGAGTATGTTGAGATTTTTTTATTTAAACATTTCTTTAGGGGCGCCTGGGTGGCTCAGTCAGTTAAGCGTCTGCCTTCAGCTCAGGTCATGATCCCGTGGTCCTGGGATCGAGCCCCGTATCGGGTTCCCTGCTCAGAGGGGAGCCTGCTTCTCCCTCTCCCTCTGACTCTCCCCCCTGCTTGTGCTCACTGTCTCAAATGAAGGAATAAAATCTTAAAAAAAAAAAAAAAAGAATTCAGTTGGAGAAATGAGATAAACAGTTGGCATCACAAAATTGATTTAATTTTGCAAGACTACCCTATAAAAGTTGGTTATATTCTCTGTGACCATAAGTCCTTCATTTTGGTGTCTGTTAACAGATGTCCAGTGGTTAGGCCACTCCGATGTGCACAAGTGAGAGGTGCACACAAAGCCCACATTTCCACTCGCATGATTTGAAAGAGCAAAATAATTTTTTAGAAGAACTGTGTAAAGGGATGTCTTGAAGATTCCTCTTTGAAAGGTGTTTTGGGTCCCTTTCATTGCCATCTGCCACTGCCCAAATCTAGGCCATCATTGTCTTGCCTCTGGCCTATGGTGGTAGCCTCCCAGCTGGTCTCTCAACCTCCAGTTTCCTCCCCGGTGATCCATTTTCCATACGGCGGCCAGAATACGTTTCTAGAATGCAAATGTAATTATGTCACCGCTCTGCTTAAGTGGCTTCCTGTTGTTCTTCAGAGAAATCCTCAACTCCTTAACAAGCTTGGAAAGCCCTTCAAGGCTTCGTTCTCTCTCTCCAACCTCATCTCTCCCCATTTCATCCTCCTTTTCCCCAACTCCAACTCAGACGCTCTAGACATCCTGAACTTCTTTCAGGTCCTCAAAGAAGCTCTCTTTCCCTCATCTCTGAGCCTTTGAACTGTTCTTCCCTCTGCCTGGATGGCTCTTCCCACCCCTTTCCCAGGCTGTCTCCTGACCCATCCTTCCGTTGTCAACTTAAATGTTGTTTTCTCCGGTTGTCCAGGTCGTGTTTTCAGAGTATCCTCTATTTGGCATTTACACTGCCCGATTGCCATTTCCCGCTTAATTACCATAAGCTTCTCAAAGGCAGGGTCAGTCTTCCGTTGTATCCTCAGCATCTGGAGCAATGACTGGGGAGTAGTAACAACTTAGTAAGTATATGTCAAATGAAGGAAGGAAACAACATGCTATGAAAACAGCCTCCCACATAGCTTACCTGATTCCACCTTCTTCTCCTCTAATTCTTGCTAGACTCATCTTTCTAAAACACCACTGTGCTCATGCTAGAAACACTTCATTTCTCTCTGTTTCTTGCAGATTGAGACAAAAGTGTTCAAGGAGTATTTTTTTTTCCTGTGCTAACTTTGTATTATGAGGAAGATAGATTTGTTTTCCTCCAGAAATGATGTCTGGCTTTGTTTTTTGCAAGAAAAGATTTAGGTTTCCCAGGGCCCCCCACCAGTTTTCATTTGCAGGGAGTGCCAGGGGCAAGGTGGGCATAGAGCCCGGGGTTCTCCGACTGTTCTAGAGTAGCCCAGAATAACTGACGTGTGGAGAAAGGAAGTCCTAGTGGCCACTTTTGCCTGGGAGACTAGACAACAGAGTGCAGTGGAGGAGAAAGGGAAGAGCAGAAGCTGCTAGCAGAACGATCGATTGGATGTGCAGCTAAAATCCAGTTTCCATGGCAACGATGGCCTCTTCGCACTCCCCAGGCCCGACAGATCTAGATGGCAGATCTTGGGTGCATAAAACCCCGCCTCTTCGGGATTATGCTTGCCAGTGGTGGGGCTAAAGCCGCAGAAAGGTGGCTTTCACCTCACTTCCATCTGGGGAATGTAGTTTTTAGCTTTTTAACGCCTGTGGTACAGGATATGCCCAAGAAGGAGGTTGAAATGCAATGCCAGGTGCCAATTGATCGTACCAGGCAAACTGGGGTGGGACAAATAGATGGCAGAAGTAGAAGCTTACAGTGGCAGCAGCAAGCAGCCAAGGGCCAATGACTTCGAACGTTCCTTGTACTCATGAAAGAAACTGCTCAAGTCTATGACACTAAACTGATGGTCACCAGACGATGTCTATTTCCATCACTGAGGCTTTGGAGCCTCGGTTTATTGACTCATAAAATGACGTGGTTAGGCTAGATTTCTATTATTTTACCAAGAGTCAAATTTAATAATTACAGTGAAGTAAGAAGAGCATATTCGTTTAGAGAACAGTAGGACCGTTGTGATCTAAATCAAGTTTTCATGCTTTCAAAAATATATAGCATCTGTAATTGGACTCATAATGTATTACCTGGGAAACCAATTTTAGCAAACAGATAAAAATGTTTGCCATCAGCACACTGATTTACTGCCTATATTTGGCATATCAAGTGTTTACATGTTGTATGTAAATGGTTGCCTCTAAAGGGATTGAATACAGCCTTTCCACTCAGTAGTCTTGTCTACACAATTAATTTGTTTAACAAAATTTTCATTATGGAAAATACAAAGATATGCTTCAGCTCAACCACAAAGTCAATGTTACTGGTATAGTCATTAAGGAAGTTTAATTGTAATTATTACATGTGGTAACAACTACAGCGATCATTTGAGAAAAAATTATTATATCACTGTAACCAACAACCTGCCTCCTTGTATTGCCTCTGAATATTCTAGTGAGTAATAGGTTACATAAATAAATCGGTGTCCTGCCTCTTAGGCAGGCAATGTGGATTACTGGAAAGATCTTGTTGGCTTCAGGGAGCACACTTTCCCCTACCACCCACCAAGTCTCTGACCTTGAGCAGTTATCTTTAAAGGTAAATTTATTTTCAGTTTAGAAAACACTGTGCATGAAGCCAAAGCAGAGTTAAGCCACAGAAGATAAATAGCACGCATCTGGCCACAGATGAGAAGTTGTGATAAAGCATCAGCATTCGTGAGATAAGGGCATCAAGACGACCTAAACACTGAAAATCATCACGTATAATCTGATGTTTACAAAGATCTCACATTCACATGCCCTCCTCTCTGGGAGCCTTGGCCTAGCCACGTACCACGTGGGCTGCCTCTGTATTAGGCACACGGGCTGTGGTCCTCTCTTTTGCCTACTGCTGTCCTGCTAGGCTTGTGCCTCTCACAACCACTTCCTTTGTCATTGTGTCACATGGTCATGACAATCGTAAAGGAGCTCAAGTACTGTGAGGCCAGGATTTTTAGGCTCTGCCACTTTTGACATTTGCGTCATCATTATGTCATTAGTGGGAAGCCACGAATGGAGAGGTAGAATCTGTTTCTAGTTTTGGTATTCCCACACAACAATTAAATCAGTGGGCTGCAGGGGCTCTTGTCTCTGTGGCTGTACCATCTGGGTTTTTTTTAAAGATTTAATTTATTTATTTGACAGAGAGGGACATAGTGAGAGAGAGAACATAAGCAGGTGGAGTGGGAGAGGGAGAAGCAGGCTCCCCGCTGAGCGCTGAGCACAGAGCCCGATGCGGGGCTCGATCCCAGGACCCCGGGATCATGACCTGAGCTGAAGGCAGACGCTTAACGGCTGAGCCACCCAGGCGCCCCTCCATCTGGGTTTTTGTCGGTACAACACCCAGGCACCTGTGTCCTGCAGTTCTAACATACTTTGCCCTAGCACCCAGGATAAGGTAGTTTTGAAGGTGGCTTGGTGAGAACCACAACCGTAAAGCTACAGACAGCGCAGCAACGGGAGCAATATTTGCTGGAAATGGACCCTCAGACAATATGAATTTTAAAGCACAAATTCTAATTTTCTAAACCACAGAACTGCCTGCAGGCCCTCAGGGAAACAAAGATGGTGAACATTTGAAACAATCACTACTGGGTTCACCTTAGGAATATTAGGGCATAAAGGGTAGGAGAAAGACCACAGACTAGGAATTTTAATTAGATGAAGCTTGTAATTAATATAACATTGAAGTGGAGTCCACAAAAGAGATTGGCCAGCAGAGATGATATCCAGTGAGAATTCAAGCGGCAGTAGATGGTTTTAATTACATTCCTGAAATAGAAGCCTGCAAACAGGATTTGAATAAATGGCTTAGATAAATCTTTGCTCCATTGACAAATCTTACTAGCAATATTCTCAGTCTACCAAAATGTTAAGGTGATAACAAGTTGGTAAAGAAGCGTTCCAAAAAGGATTGTCGGAAAAGAGATCGAAAACTGGTGTGTAAATTTAATTTAAAGATTTTTTTTTTTTTTTTTTTTTTTAGGACGGTAGGTGCCTCAGAAGTTTATGCTATTGGTAGTAAGGAAACCTAAGTCCCATTTAAAAATTTTTCCCCCTCTTTACACCTTTCAGGTCAAATTTTCTGCTAGGTTCTTAACTCTTTAGCTTGCCAAGCAGAAGTGAATATCTGCATTTATGTAACATAGGATATTTCTATATATTTTGTAAGAAAGGTCAGGAATGGTGAAAAAATCTAGTTTCGAAACCACCCCCATTTCTACAACTTCTTTTATATTGCCTGCCATGGACTGCAGGTAACTTTTTAGGTGACAATATTGGATTGAGGGGAAGGGGCAGAGAGAGAGAGGGAGAGAGAAAATCTTAAGCAGACTCCACGCTCAGCGCAGAGCCCCACGTGGAGCTCAATCTCACGACCCTGAGATTATGACCTGAGCCGAAATCAAGAGTCGGACGCTTAACCGACTGAGCAACCAAGGCGCCCCCAGAAATGTATTTTCTCACAGTTCTTGAGGCCAGAAGTTTGAAATCAGTTTTACTGGGCCCATATCAAGGTGTCAGCAGGACATGCAATGATCCTCCGAAGGCTCTAGCGGAGAATCTCTTTCCCGCCTCTTCCCCTTCTGCATTCCTTGCCTCATAGAAGCATCACTCCAACCTCTAACCTCTGCCTCTGTGATCACATTGCCTTCCCTTCTGCCTGCATCATCTCCCTTGTCTCCCTCTCATAAGGACCCTTGTGATTGCAGTCAGGGTCAATCTGGATAATCCAGCCCTCAAATTCCTTAGCTTAGTCACATCGGCAACGTCTTTGCCATAGAAGGCAGTATTCCCAGGTTCCAGGGAATGGATCTGATGTATTCAGGGTGCCTTACTTGGCCTACCATAAATATAAATAGCACTAACAACAGCATATATTGGTATTCATCACATGAGAAGTACTGGGCTAAGCACATATGTTCATTTCATCCTCGCCATCACCCCAAAAGGGGGTACAGATAAGGAAGCTGAGTCTTAGAAAGGTTAACTTGCCAGTGATCAATCAGTTGCTTATAACTCATTACATCATGTGTTCATTACATTGCTCATTACATCATGTGCCCTCCTTAATGCCCATCCCCCAGTTACCCCATCCCCCCAGGGTTTTGTTGTTGTTGTTTAAGCAGGAAAATGGTTTCATTATAAACTCTGTAGGAGTTTGGGGCAAAAGCAATCCCGAATTTGTGCCCTCGTGACAACGGGTCAAACCAAGTGGATAGGGAGTTGCTTCCCAGACTGGGCACAAAACACAGTTGGGGTTTTGCAGACTGGAGAATCCTGGCTCAAAACCACAACTGATGCTATGGCGAGGGAGTCTTTCTGGTTGGTGCCTTGATGCTGGGTATGGCCTGTAATGATCCTTCTGAGCTGATTACTTTCCAGACCCTGGAGGTAGAGACTTGGCCCCTCTCTGGCATCTATCCACATGGCACCGAGGAGATCCTCAGAGTTTTCTCTCTTCCAGCTCAGCTCCAGTAGCTCCCTCGGGCCCCACCTTATTTTGTACTGGATTTTGTATTGCTCCAGCCCTGTCTCCAGAAAGCTCTTCTTACATGTATGTCTCTGCAAAGGTCCAAACACAGAGTTTTGCCCCCCAGCTGACAGTTCAAAAATATTGGTGGAGTGAAAACCTTGAAGAGGAGTAGAATATACCACTCAAAATAAACCTCTTTGGCATAAGGATTATTTTGAGCTGGTTATTTTTAAGAAACAGCAGACATGCAAATGCTCTGAAAACCAAGTGGTAGAAGTTACCTTTTTGTAAGAGGCACTTAGATGAATAAGGAAAATCTCCATTTGTAAGGGTGTCTCCCTCTCTGCACCAGGAAGAAGGGGATGACTCTCAATCTCTAGAAACTCTTTTTTTTTTTTTAAAGATTTTATTTATTTATGGACAGAGAGAGACACAGCGAAAGAGGGAACACAAGCAGGGGGAGTGGGAGAGGGAGAAGCATGCTTCCGTCTGAGCAGGGAGCCTGATGCCGGGCTCAATCCCAGGACCCCGAGATCATGACCTGAGCCAAAGGCAGACGCTTAAGGACTGAGCCACCCAGGCGCCTCTAGAAACTCTTACCCACAGAGAAGGCAGTGCCCTAAATCTGCATCACAATCCTACCCTTGTTTATTGGGCTAGCCAGGTAACTTCCCATAAGTGTCCCCCAACACCTCCTTTTGTGTTTAGAATGGAGGCTTGGTCCATTCCATGGAGTTAGTCAGTTTTCCTGGGTCTCTCCGATGTCTATAGGAGGTGTACCTGTTATTAAACTTCTGTTTGTTTTTCTCCTGTTAATCTGACTTTTTTTCCCCTCTCCCAGCATCCCTAATTGGATGAAAACATCATTTCTGACATCATCAAACAATAAAAATCAAAACTTTAGGCCATTCAAGTGCTCACAGAAATTCTAAAATCCTTATTTAAACGCTTCTAAAGAACTTTTAGACTTTTAAAAGTTTTAGTTACATAGAGCTGCGGGAGTTTATTAGTGTTACAAAACAAAACACACCGTGGACACAATCTTGGTTCTCTCCCAGAAAAGGAACCGCGTTAACGGGCACCTGTCTGGCTCAGTAGGTAGAGCATGCGACCCTTAATCTCAGTGTCCGTGAGTTCAAGCCCCATGCTGGGCGAGGAGTCTACTAAAAATAACAACAACAACAACTCACACCCCCCACTCTCCAAAGTGGTTCATACCTTAAAGAAGGAACTGCTGCGATAAAACAGAAAGTAACTCTCAGGTGCCTGCCAGTTTCAGACAGTAGATGGCACTGTGGGACAATTATACACGATCATTTTTCTCTTCCCTCACAGCAAGCCCAAGAAGCAAACAAAAACCCACAGTAATCTTACAGAGGTTCCGAATCCATTTAAAATCTGCTTCTGCAAGGAGGGTCTTCTAGAAAAGTCCCCTGCTCAGGTGCGTGGGCTACTCTGGTCTATCCGCTTGCTACTCAGAAGTGTTCTTGGCATCAGCGGCGCCGGCATCACCCGAGAACGTGTTAGAAACGCAGAATCTCAGACCCAAACCCCCCCAGACAGAAGCCACCACTTGGGCAATGTCTTCTTAGCCGACCGAAAGCTTTAGAGAAGTTTTTAGTTATGGAGAAGCGCAGATGTTCGTCAACGTTACAAAACAAAGCCAAGCAAACCAAAAATGATCCTCGTTCCCTTTAAGAAAAAAACGGCTTTTGTAAAAATACACACTAAAGGCACTTGCAGAGCCTGTCGCTTTCAGGCAGCAGATGGCACTGTGGCACAACTTTCGCGACTTTTTCCCGTGGCTAGGAGAAAGTCCCAGAAACGGAATCGAACAGAACAATCTTCCACTAGATCTGGATCTATTTAATATCTACAGCTCCCAGGCCAGAAGATTAGGAACTCTTCTGGATGAGGGAAAAGAAAAGCAGCTTATAGAGGAAGTGGTGAAAAAGACAAGGACTTGGCTCAAGAAGAGAAAGAAGTTACATTTATATGTGCTCAGTGTCAGACAGGTTCTCTGAAATGGTTTCTTAAAATCTATTGTTAGAAAATAATACATTTTGTGTTTTTTAAAAAAAAAAGAAGAAGACGAAGAAGATAGCAGGAGGGGAAGAATGAAGGGGGCGAAATCGGACGGGGAGATGAACCGTGAAAGACTGTGGACTCTGAGAAACAAACTGAGGGTTCTAGAGGGGAGGGGGGGAGGGGATTGGTTAGCCCGGTGATGGGTATTAAAGAGGGCACGTTCTGCCAAAAAAAAAAAATAATAAAAAATAAAGAGGGCACGTTCTGCATGGAGCACTGGGTGTTATACGCAAACAATGAATCATGGAACACTACATCAAAAACTAATGATGTAATGTATGGTGATTAACATAACATAATAATAAAAAAAAGATAAAAAAAAAATCTATTGTCAGAACTCCAGCCCTTTGAATTACTGCTTAAGAAACAAATGCCCCTAGGAGGCAATACATTTCACCATCACTAATTGCCTTTCTAGGCATTATTTCTCACCTTGCTTTGTAATAAAGCTCCCCCCCAACCCCGCCCACTCCTGGGCAAGATTTACCCAAAGACAACAGAAGATTAAATATTTATTTATTTATTTATTTGAGAGAGAGCTCGCTCACAAGCATGGGGGAGGGGCAGAGGGAGAAGCAGACTCCCTGCTGAGCAGGGAGCCCCATGTGGGACTTGATCCTAGAACCCCCGGATCATGACTCCAGCTGAAGACAGATGCCTAACCAACTGAACCACCCAGGCCCCCAAGAGAAGATTAAGTATGATGCTCAGGGGTGTGAGTCCAGGTGGGACCCCAGAGTCTGACCGGGTCCTCCCACCGCCACCCGTGGTTTGGGGAAGGGGAGTCTGGAAGGGAAGGGAGCTGGGCTCCAAATGTGAACCCACTGGCCTCTTCAGAGGCTTTGGCCAGTGGAGGACAATGGGGGAAGCTGAATCTAAACATCCAGAGTTTGGGACAGGAACGTGCTCCTGAGCCTCCTCCAGGGACAGGCCTCCTCTGTCTGCCTTGCTCAACGGCACCTGAGAGCCCTAGGTCTACTTTGTGAGGCCACAGCCTCACCCATTGTCAAACCCATATTAAAGGAAGACGCAACACAGGGTTACGGATGACTGAAAACTACATTGAGGGGCATCCGAAGAACATGAAATCAATTCATCACATATAATTTACAGAACCCAAACCATGTTGAAGACATTCTTTTAGAAAGGACAAAACTTGGGGTGCCTGGGTGGCTCGGTCGTTGAGCGTCTGCCTTCGGCTTGGGTCATGGTCCCAGGGTCCTGGGATCGAGCCCCACATTGGGCTCCCTGCTCCGTGGGAAGCCTGCTTCTCCCTCTCCCACTCCCCCTGCTTGTGTTCCCTCTCTCACTGTGTCTCTCTCTGTCTAATAAATAAAATCTTTAAAAAAAAAAAAAGAAAGGACAAAACTCAAACAGGAATTCCATTCCCCAGATAGAGTGGCCAGATTTAGCAACAACAAAAGCAAAACAGGACTCCCAGTTAAATTTTGTTTTCAGATAAATAATAAATGATTGTTTTTAGTATAAATAGGTACCATGCACTATTTAGGACAAACTTAGACTCAAAAATTAATGTTTAACTGAAATTCACATGTAACTGGGCATCCTATATTTGATCTGGCAACCCTACCACCACCATTGAAGTTCTCACACACGGGGCGCCCCGGTGCCTCAGTTGGTTAAGTGTCTGCCGCCGCCTCAGGTCACGATCCCAGAGTCTTGGGATCCAGCCCCACGCCGAGCAGGGAGGCCGCTTCTCCCTCTCCCTTTGCAGCTTCCCCTGCTTGTCCTCTCTGTCTGTCTAATAAATAAATAAAATCTTTTTAAAAAAGAAAGAAAAAACGGAATTCTCACACACAGATCAAAAGATGCACAAAGATGCCTACCACGGACTGTTACGTAGTAGAGAGGACAGCAAAATCAATTTAACTAGGCTTATTGAGAGGAGAGAAACACAGTGTGGGAGGATAAAAGTAATTTTCCCTCCACCCTTCTAGGATCTTGGCTGAGACCCTCCTGTAATAAAAGTCAGATTAACAGGAGAAAATCAAACAGAAGTTTAATAACAGGTACACCTCCTATAAGACATCGGAGAGACCCAGGAAAACCGAGTAACTACAGAATGGCCCTAGCCACCACCTTAAATGTTATCTCCAGCTGAAGACAAAAAAAGATGTGGGGAGTCAGTTAGGGGCGGTTACCTGGCCAAGCCCGGTAAACAAGGGTAGGATTGTGATGCAGATTTAGGGCACTGCCTTCTCCACAGATAAGAGTTTCTAGAGATTGAGAGTCATCCCCTTTCTCCTGGTGCAGAGAGGGAGACACCCCTACAAATGGAGATTTCCCTTATTCATGTAAGTGCCTCTTACAAAAGGGTAACTTCTACCACTTGGTTTTCAGAGTGTTTGCATGTCTGCTGTTTCTTAAAAATAACCAGCTCAAAATAATCCTTATGCCAAAGAGGCTTATTTTGGGGTGGCAGATTCTGCTCCTTTTCAACGGTCACAGCCAAACCACAGCCCATCAGGGAGGGGGCAGGGGAGAGTGGGGCTCTCATCTGCAGTCTGCTGTGTCTCCCACCTGAAAGCAAGAGGACCAGGGAGCCTGGAGTTTGCAGTCTTCAGAGGTCAGCTTCCAAGGCTGTGCTGGGGCCAATGGTGAGCCTCCCCTCCCAACTCCTTAATCCGTGATGCCGCGTTCAATACGTTGAAATTGGCCATGGTGGGAGTATTTACACCACAGAAATCAGCAAACCCTACAAATCAGGGTCATTTTTTTTCCCCCATGGGGCTTGTGTCAACCACTTACCAGCACCCCGCCGTCAGTTTCCCAGGCACAGAGCAGGAGGGAGAAGGGTTGCGAATGTGTTTAGAAAGGAAAATGGAGACTACCTGGCATAACTGTTGTGTCATAGTCCATCGTATGAAGAATTGTCCATTGGGCGCCTGGGTGGCTCAGTTGGTTAAGCGACTGCCTTCGGCTCAGGTCATGATCCTGGAGTCCCGGGATCGAGTCCCGCATCGGGATCCTTGCTCGGCGGGGAGTCTGCTTCTCCCTCTGACCCTCCTTCCTCTCATGCTCTCTGTCTCTCATTCTCTCTCTCGCAAATAAATAAAATCTTAAAAAAAAAAAAAAAAGAATTGTCCATTTATGTACCCATTCTCCTAAGGAGGCAACCAATCTCCCATAACTGTTTCTCCCTGGCTTCCTTCCCTGTCTCCTCCCCTAGGCCCTTCAGGCTTAGGAGTGATGACTGGGTATCAGTTTGGGGCCAATCAGAAAAGAGGAGCTACACAGTAGTTTAAACAGAGAAAGTTTAATATAAAGAATTGCAACTTATAACAGGGAATTGGAGTCATGAGAGGTTGGCTAGGAGGAAGTAAAGAGAATTCTGGAGAATACGGGCCTAAGTGACATGAGAGCAGCCACCACCCCTCCGGCTGCCATCCAGCACCCACACAAGAGTCCCTTCCCCTCCAAAGGTTGTAAGAGGGCACAGCCAAGGCTCATGAAACAGCAGAGAGTCATCGCAGCGCTGCTCCTGTGGAAGCTACTAGAACTCCGTGCTCTGGAACTCGCTGGGAATTGTCCCTCTAGGGCAGCAGGCAAAGGTGCTCACAGGGAGGTGTATCGCCCGGGGCCCCTGCTGGCGGCTGGACCCTGGAGAAGCCGTGAACACTGCAGGAGCCCGCACAGTCCTCCTGCCGTGTCACGGCCCGACTACTGACAGCACGCCAGTTGGCCAAGGCAAGACATTTAAAGGGCTCAGATCCACGGTCGCAGAGCTAGCCATGCAGGATTTGGAGCCAAGCTAATCTGCACAAAAGCTTCCTGATGCTGCTAGTCCCGGCGACTTCACTATCCCTCGCTGGTTCCCTTAACCCTGCTCACACCTCTAGAAAGGGTCCCTTTAGTGGACTCTTTGCAGTTAATACTTCTGGATATGACTTCTCAGAGGGATCCTGACTGATTCAACGGTTACAGCGAATGACAGGTACAATGAATGAAGGTATCCACATGAATAAATCTCAAAAACATAACCTTAGGTGAAAAAAGAAAGCTACATCAGAACAGATAGATACGATATGGTATTTGCGTAAAAATTTAAAACACAATTAATAAAAATCTTAAAAATTGTAAAACACAATTATTGATATATTATTTACAGAAATACAAATATCTCTTAAAATGACACACATTCGGGGCGCCTGGGTGGCTCAGTCGGTGAAGCGGCTGCCTTCGGCTCAGGTCATGATCCCAGGGTCCTGGGATCGAGCCCCGCATCGCATCGGGCTCCCTGCTCAGCAGGAAGCCTGCTTCTCCCTCTCCCTCTGTGTCAAGCAAATAAATAAAATCTTAAAAAAAAAAAAAAAAGGAAATGTAGCGATGGTAATAGAAGATGGATGCTCACACGAGAGGTATTAGAAATACACTGCTTCAGAGACATTCACCAGAGGGGACACTAGGAATGTCCTGGGAAAGGTCTGCAGAAGAGAGGAATGGAATGGGGTCTTTTTTTTTTTTAAAGATTTTATTTATTTATTTGAGATAGAATGAGAGACAGAGAGCATGAGAGGGAGGAGGATCAGAGGGAGAAGCAGACTCCCTGCCGAGCAGGGAGCCCGATGCGGGACTCGATCTCGGGACTCCAGGATCATGACCTGAGCCGAAGGCAGTCGCTTAACCGACTGAGCCACCCAGGCGCCCCTGG
>NC_138385.1:93678101-93685701 GCF_054177405.1 Leptonychotes weddellii | reverse complement strand
TTTTTTTTTTTTAAAGATTTTATTTATTTATTTGAGATAGAATGAGAGACAGAGAGCATGAGAGGGAGGAGGATCAGAGGGAGAAGCAGACTCCCTGCCGAGCAGGGAGCCCGATGCGGGACTCGATCTCGGGACTCCAGGATCATGACCTGAGCCGAAGGCAGTCGCTTAACCGACTGAGCCACCCAGGCGCCCCTGGAATGGGGTCTTGATGCTGGCTAGGACCTGTCTAGTGAGCTGGAAGCGGGTTAGCACTCCCAACAGTGAAAACTGAGTGTTGCAAAGTGCGGCAGTCACACAGTGGGGCATCCTGGGTGGCCAGCAGAGTGTTGGGTGGGTCTGCACTTCTGGCCCAGGACGGTGAGCTGTTAGGAGCAGGACTCTGTTAAGCCTGAAGCTTCTCTCCATCTGGATCATTCTGCTCATGCCTCCACCTTCCCGGCAAAAAGCAGCCTGCAAAAGGCCTCCAAAGTCCCTTGAGGAGCCTGGATCTTTCTTTGTGGAGCGTGGGCAGTCCTAGCTTTTCTTAGCTAAGCAGTGACAGGATCCAAGCTGTGATTTAGGCAGATCAGCTTGGCAAATCCACACAGGGTGGACTGAAGCGGAGAGACAAATTGCAAGAGAAATTGTTGAGAAGTCAAAGTCATTGTGGAAAGATATGAGGAGGCAATGGGCCTGAACTGGGACCATGGCCGGAGGAATGAAAATGGGGAAAAAATAAAAAGAAACTTGGAAATCCCTGACTGAACCCTTTGCAACTGTTGCGTCCAGAAGACGAAGATGAAATTGAAGAGGGCTCCAAGGGTTGGGAGAATAGTGATGCTCTTAGAGGACAATAAGTGGCACTGGGAGGGGCAGGCAGGTTTGGGAAGGTTCCAAGTTCACTCGTATACATTTTGAGCCTACGGCGGCATCTAAGTGGCCAGTTCGTTCAGCAGGGGATTTGAGACTGGGAGGTTGGAGGCAAGTCAAACCTGCCGATTCAGATTTAGTCACTGTCTTAGAAGCCACGGGATTGTATACGCTTTGATGCACCAAAGGCCTTTTCTTGGAGAATAAAGAGTAGGAAGATACAAGGAACCAGGGACAAAGAAAGTGGTAGAACCGCATCAAAGGGAGAAGCAGATGGTGACGAGGGTGTGGCCATGCTCACCAACACAAGAGGAGAATCAGGTTTGCATAGGCTTTGGCAAGTGCTTGCCCACCTAGCATCCTTTGGGCAGGACAGAACTGAGTCCAGTAGGGTTTCTAGTGGCCTCTTGCTTTCCATCTGCTCTGGCAAGTCACAGGCACCCAGGACCTTTGAATCTTGACCAATCTTTAATTCTCTCAGGAAATTATCATCTTATCAGTTCTCTCATTTCTCACCTGTCTGGAAATGACACTAACAATTAAGTGCGCTTTCCTCTGTAACCCCACAGCACAATTCTTGCCCCTCCATTGGCCATCAAATAAATCCCTCTAAAAAAGATTCTAGAGTTACACACCTGGGTTTAGATCTAGGCTCCATTAATTACTCTCGGTGACCTTAAGCCAATTACTAAACCTGCCATATTTGATTCAATTTGTATCCGGGGGGCCTAACACAGTGACTAATGCAGTTAATATTTATTGAGTTGAATCAGATTTTATATAACCTCTGGCTCCACGTGTCACTCCTACTTTGTCTCCATATTTTCATTCTGTCTGCACCAGGATATTTTCAGCAGAAAAGCAGGGAGTATGGACCACGTGTTCAAGAAGGAGAGCGGTAAGGAACAGAGAGAAATGGGATGGTAGCTAGAGGAAACAGGGAAAGGCTTTTCCAGAATAGTGAAGAGCTGCCTGTAATTGAAGAGCAGAGGAAAGAACTGATGTATGTTCAAGCGCTGGAAATGGAAGGAATCTTGCAGCGCTGTTAACTAAGAAGAGGGCAGGAAGGATTTAAATCATGAGGGCCAAGGGAAGGAGTTTGCCTTTCCTTTATTAATAACATTTTTTTATTTCTTTGGAAGCACTAAAAATCTTGTTAAATAGAAATTAATGGTAATTAGCTGAGAAAGCCATCATGCTAAATATATTATTATTTAAACTGATCCTTCACTGAATCCTTGAAGTTTTCCTGCATGAACTGATAAAGGTATATGCATTCCTATTGTCCATGTACGCCTAAAAAAGGATAAAACAAATGCATTCAACTCAAGTGATTCTATTGAGAAATTCTATGCCAGAGGAACTTCACAGAAGCTAAATGACTTACTGAGCTCACCTGGAATACAGTCTGGTTCTTCTGTTTTTTTCTTTAATTAAATTTTATTTTGAAAAAATTTCAAAACTATAAGAAATGTTGCATGAATATTACAGTGAACTCCTGACTTCCCTTCCCCCAGATCCGGCCATTGTTAGCATGATGCCCTATGTGTTTTATTTCTTTCTTCAAATATATGTATATATAAAATACATAATAATACACACATTACACTTATTAATGTAGCTATATAAATATAAATATTTTTAAATATTTTACCAGTACACTCTTTTTTTTTAAAGATGTTATTTATTTATTTGACAGAGAGAGAGAGAGACAGAGAACACAAGTAGACAGAGAGGCAGGAAGAGGGAGAGGGAGAAGTAGGCTCCCCACCGAGCAGGGAGCCCGACGCAGGGCTCCATCCCAGGGCCCTGGGATCATGACCTGAGCCAAAGGCAGACGCTTAACCAACTGAGTCACCCAGGTGCCCTAATATATATATATTTTTTGCTCAATTGTTGGAGAGTAAATTATAGACATCATCACCTTCTCCTCTAAATACATATGTATACATGTCTTAAAAACAGGAATATTTCTTTATGTAACCATATTGCAACCACCAAATTCAGGAAATTTGACATTGACACAATACCTTATCTAATACATAGTTCAAATTTAAATTTCACTGATTGTCTTAATAGCGTTCTTTATAGCAAAGTGTTCTTTATAGCAAAGATCCCCCCATGCAAGATCCAAACCAGGATCATGGATTATATTTCATTTCATGAGGGGTTTGCTTTTGTTTTAAAAAATTATTTTTAAAGATTTATTTGAGGAACGCCTGGTTGGCTCAGTCGTTAAGCGTCTGCCTTCGACTCAGGTCATGATCCCAGGGTCCTGGGATCAAGCCCCGCATCGGGCTCTGTGCTCAGCGCTCAGCGGGGAGCCTGCTTCTCCCTCTCCCGCTCCCCCTGCTTGTGTTCCCTCTCTCGCTGTCTCTCTCTCTCTGTCAAATAAAATCTTTAAAAAAAAAAAAAAAAGATTTATTTATTTGAGAGACAGAGAGAGAGAGAGAAAGAGAAAGTGCATGTGGGCAGGGAGGGGCAGAGGGAGAGGAAGAGAATCCCAAGCAGACTCCCCACTGAGCGCAGAGCATGAACCAGGACTCAATTGCAGGGCCCTGAGATCATGACCTGAGCTGAAACCAAGAGTCGGACGCTTAACCAACTAAGCCACCCAGGCTCCCCAAGGGGTTTGCCTTTATTTTGTTTATTTTAATTAATTAATTTCTTATTCTAAGTAGTATCCAGGCCCAACTTAAAGCTTAAACTCTCGGCCCTAAGATCAAGAGTTACCTGATCTACCAACTGAGCCAGCCAGGTGCCCCAAGGGGTTTGCCTTTAAAAAGAGGACTGACACTTCTACTGAAACAGTAAAGAAGGAAGAAAGGGGTAGGTGTGGAAAAGGAGAAAGTCGGTCTTATCTGATGACCTGATGTCAGTAGAGGGGAGGACATGAGTTGGGGATAAGGGAGGTAAGTAGAACTGGGCACTTGAAGCAAAAGGGAAGCTTTTGAGGAGATGTCTTTTTCTTTTCTTTTTTAAAAGTAAGCTCTACACCCAGTGTGGGGCTTGAATTCATGACCCTGAGATCAAGGGTCACATGCTCTGCCACCTGAGCCAGCCAGGTGCCCCTTGAAGAGATGTGTTAGTGTTGGAGACAAAGAGATAAATTAGAAGACTACACGATAGCACTGAACACCCAGTTGAAGTTGGACAATTTAAACTTGAAAATCATTACTGTTCTGTGACGTCCTCTAGAACAAGTCAGTAGAAAATGAGATGGTTTGGGGCTCCTGGGTGGCTGTTGGTTAAGCATCCAACTATTGATTTCAACTCAGGTGATGATCTCAGGCTCATGGGATCGAGCCCCACGTGGAGCCCCTCATTGGACTCCATGCTCAGTGGAAAGTCTGCTTCTCTCTCTCTCCTTCTCCCTCTGGCCCTGCCCCAGCTTGTGCATCCTCCCTCTCTGTCTGAAATAAATAAATACATCTTTTTTTAAAAAAGGTAAGATGGTTAGAAAGATTCAGCAAAAGGGTGCCTGGCTAGCTCAGTTGGTGGAGTATGTAACTCTTGGTCTTGGGGTTGTGGGTTTAAGCCCCACGTTGGGTATAGAGATTACTTAAAAATAAAATCTTTTTTTTTTTTTTAAGTAGGCTCCGGAACCTAACGCAGGGCTTGAACTCATGACTCTAAGATCAAGACCTGAGCTGAGTTGGACGCTTAACCAACTGAGCCACCCAGGTGCCCCCCACATAGAATCTTAAAAAAAAGAAAGAAGAAAGAAAGAAAGAAAGATTGACTGATTCAGCAAGGAACTTTGGAACAACAAACTTGGCAGAGGTCAACATGAGGCTTAGGTATCAGCAAAGAATGCACTAAGGCGGTTAACTGGGTAATCAGGCCTGGGAGAGAGTTAGGATCATTAATGGATTTGGGCAAAGTGGTGGAGTTTGAAAATTAGACAGTAAATAACTGGGTGGAGGTTGTGGAAGGGAGAAGCTGACCAGGTGAGAGTCAAGGAGCTAGCATTCCAAATGCGACATCTTTTTTTTTTTTTTTAAAGATTTTATTCATTTGAGACACAGAGATACAGAGGGAGAGAAAGCATCAGCAGGGAGAGAGGCAGAGGGAGAGGGAGAAGCAGGCTCCCTGCTGAGCCAGGAGCCCGACGTGGGCCTCAATCCCAGGACTCTGGGATCATGACCTGAGCCGAAGGCAGACGCTTAACCATCTGAGCCACCCAAGCGCCCCTCCAAGTGTGACATCTTGAGGTAGCGTGTGACCTCTGAGCTATTCAGGCTTCACCTGGGCTGGGGACATCGCTAACTCTGGTATCACTGGAGGCCTGCGATGCAGCCAGAATGGCGGGAAACGGTGGTTTTTGTTGATGCGTTCACATGGATATTGATTTCACAAGTGCCTGCCTTGCAATCATCATGGGCTGACTTTATAATAATGTCAGCTAACACTTACTTGGCACTTACTGCATGCCAGGCATTGCTCTAAATCCTTCACACGTGCTAATTTGCTTAATCCTCTCAACAACTCCCAGAGAGTAAGTATGATTAGTATTCCCTATTTTGTAGGTGAGTAAACTGAGGCATGAAATGCTTAAGAAACTTGCCCAAGGTCAGCTGGGAAGTGGCTGAACCAGAATTTGAAATTAAGCCAGAGTCTATTCTCTTAACCACTCCACTGCTTTTATAGAGATGGTTACCTTAGAGCAACCACAGAGATGGTCCTGGATCCCTCTCACTTGTCCCTGACCGGCTTTTCATCTCAGCTCAGTCTCCCTCTGATTCATAACTCTCAGCTTTCAAGACAGTCTAGATCCTGTCTCTGGCCTTTGGAACAAATGTCTGTATTTGATCTTTCCAGTGGAGTCTCCAGTGACTCTGACTACATTTGTCCCTCTGGCTCTCCATAACCCGTGTTGCTCTAAACAGGAACCTGGGCCAGGTCCCAGACTCTCTAAACCTGTTTGCCCCCCTCGTACCCAGCCTCCCAAGGCCCCACAGTTTACCTTCCACCTCAGTCTGGCTAAATTTCCAGTGAACTGTATCCACTCCCCCCCCAGCCCCGTCATATGTTGAAGTTACCACAGTACCTCAGAATGTGACCTTATCTGGAAATAGGGTCATTGCAGATAGAATTAGGTAAGATGAGATCATGGTGGAGTATGGTGGGCCCCAAATCCAATATGACTAATGTCTTTATAAAAGGGAAATTTGGACACAGGGAGAAGGCCATGTGAAAATGAAGGCAAAGATTGGGGTGATGCATCTACAAACTAAGGAAAGCCAAAGATTGCCAGCAACCCACCAGAAGCTAGGGAAGAGGTATGGAACAGATTCTCCTTCACAGCTCTCAGAAAGAACCAATCTGAGATCAGAAGATTCTCAGACTTCTAGCCTCTAGAGCTGTCAGATGATAAATTTCTCTTGTTTAAGCCTCTCAGTTTATGGTACTCTGTTGTGGCCACGCTAGGAAGTACAGTGGGGGAGGATCTACCTCCCTTGAAGGGATACATGCACTGACCACTGGGTCTCATGGGAAGTGGTGTGAGCATTTCCGCGATGAGAAGAGGCAGGAGTGAAGGGACATGAAGTACACTGAAGCCCAGTTATAGGGACCAGGTGGCTGTGGCAGAGAGAGCCAGGTCTTGGGCACCTGGCTGGCTCAGTCAGTAGAGCATGTGACTCTTGATCTCGGGGTCATGAGTTCAAGCCCCACATCGGGCATAGAGCTTACTTAAAAAAAAATTTTGTGGGGCGCCTGGGTGGCTCAGTTGGTTGAGCGACTGCCTTCGGCTCAGGTCACGATCCTGGAGTCCCGGGATCGGGTCCCGCATTGGGCTCCCTGCTCGGCAGGGAGCCTGCTTCTCCCTCTGACCCTCCCCCCTCTCATGTGCTCTCTCTCTCTCATTCTCTCTGTCTCAAATAAATAAATAAAATCTTTAAAAAAAAAAATTTTGAAGTGGAGAATGAGGGATTGAAATAATCCATGGGGGGGGGCGGTGCCTGGGTGGCTCAGTCAGTTAAATGTCTGCCTTCGGCTCAGGTGGTGATCTCCTGTCCTGGGATCCAGCCCTGTGTCAGGCTCCCGGCTCAGCGGGATGTCTGCTTCTCCCTCTCCCCCTCTGCTCATGCTCTTTCTCTCACTATCTCTCTCTCTCTTGCTCTTTCTCAAATAAATAAATAAAATCTTAAAAAAAAGAAAGAATCCATGGTATTTGCATGATGGGAGAGAGATCGCAAATGATAGGGAGGAGAAAACTGGATTTTAAGTATTGTGAGGTTGCAAATTGGGCCCGACTTGTCATGTTCTCAGGGACTCTGGTGAAGTTTAGTTACTTTTGGAGGCTGGGCTGTGCTGCTTTGAACGTCACTCAGTGTGTCGACTGGATTATGCGGGGTGCTGACTTTTATGTGAGTTACAAAAGAAGCAAAGTGCAGAAAACTGGAAAGAAGGTGTGAGGTCAGGGTTTTTTGCTCATGATTTGCACATTTTTATGACTTAGGTATTTGAGTAACAGACGCCACTGCAAGTGGATGCTTTTAACAGACAAAATGCAAAGAAAAAAAAAAGAAAGAAATTAAACATTAAATACAGATAGGATTTCCCAAATGGTGTCAGCTTGGCACTACTGCTCCCTCCAATTGTTTAACTATGACTAATTCTTTTCCCTAACTTGACATATTTAATCTGAAATAGAGGCAAAGAAACCTTTCGGTTGCTGAGTTAATACAGGCCTGCTTGCTGCCATTTCAGCGGCCGTCACATTATGGTAATAAAGCCTGACACT
>NC_138385.1:93670194-93678001 GCF_054177405.1 Leptonychotes weddellii | reverse complement strand
TTTTTTTTTTTTTTAAAGATTTTATTTATTTATTTGAGAGAGAGAATGAGAGAGAGCACATGAGAGGGGGGAGGGTCAGAGGGAGAAGCAGACTCCCTGCCGAGCAGGGAGCCCGATGCGGGACTCGATCCAGGGACTCCAGGATCATGACCTGAGCCGAAGGCAGTCGCTTAACCAACTGAGCCACCCAGGCGCCCCTGACACTTTCTTTTTAGGTTTATTTATTTTTCAGTTATCTCTACACCCAACCTGGGGCTCGAACTTATGGCCCTGAGATCAAGAGTCACATGCTCCACTGACTGGGCCAGTCAGGTGCCCCAAAACCTGATACTTTCTGAGCTGTAACTAATCTGAGGAAGGTGAAATTATGAGGAAAGCAAGACCTAGGGGTGCCCGGGTGGCTCAGTCGGTTAAGCATCTGACTCTTGGTTTCGGCTCAGGTCATGATCTCACGGTCCTGGGATCGAGCCCCACCTCAGGTTCCACACTCAGTGGGGAGTGCTTGAAGATTTCTCTCCCTCTGCCTCTTCCCCAGCTCACACTCCCTCTCTCTCTGTCAAATAAATGAACAAATCTTTAAAAAACATGGACGAAAGGCAGACTTAAAGAGGTGAAGTCGCTTGTCCAGCTGGTAAGTTGCGGAGCTCAGAGCAGGCTGAGGGCACGTGTGCGTCACGGGAGCGCAGTGCCACAGGGGTGGACCTGCACACAGCTTTCCTTCCTTGTACATTCTCCCGGTCTATAGAAATTTGCTGCAACTTAATGAATGAATGAAAAAATGTAATTCATAGTATCTAAACTTGCAAGGGTTATAACCTTTGCTTAATGCTTAGTATATATAAATGTGTGTGTGTGTGGAAGAGAAGGAGGAGGAAAGGCTTCAACTCACAAAGAGGTTTTCTCCCAAAGTTTATGTATTTATTTTTTCTTTTTTTAAGATTTTATTTATTTATTTATTTTTTAAAGGTTTTATTTATTTGACAGAGAGAGACACAGCGAGAGAGGGAACACAAGCAAGGGGAGTAGGAGAGGGAGAAACAGGCTTCCTGCTGAGCAGGGAGCCGGATGCGGGGCTCGATCCCAGGACCCCAGGATCATGACCCGAACCGAAGGCAGACGCTTAACGACTGAGCCAGCCAGGCGCCCCTTTTTTAAGATTTTATTTATTTATTTGTCAGAGAGAGAGAGCACGAGCAGGGTGAGTGGCAGGCAGAGGAAGAGGGAGAAGCAGACTCTCCGCTGAGCAGGGAGCCCAACGCCAGACTCGATCCCAGGACCCTGAGATCATGACCTAAGCTGAAGGCAGATGCTTAACTGACTGAGCCATCCAGGCGCCCCTAACTGTGTGTTTTTTTAAGTAGGTGTTCTTCCCAGAACTACTTTTGAAAAGCAGAGGATAGGAGAATACACAGGGTACTGAATCTGGGATGATGTGGAGCCTGGAAAAAGGAGCAGAAAAGGGAGGTTGGGGCCCCTAACACGAATTCAATTCCTTGATCTTACCTTGTGTAAGTGCATTCATTATAGATAAAGTTTCCAAAGGGGACTGAGATATTGCAACCATTTAATTGATGTGTTGCTGTAGGTACCCTTTTGCTTGGAAGCCAGTAAACAGACAACAAGACACATTGAAATCTATCCACAAAGTCTTGAAGTTTTATCTTTTACACTAGTGAAATTGATTAGTTAGAAAATAAACTTTGGTTTTGTTTTTATCTGGTTAGGCTATGCAATGTTTTCAGGAGTTGATTGCCTTGCTTATAAATCAGTAAAGTAACAGCCTTTTCTTTCTTTTCTCACAATTCCTTTTTGATTATGTCTGTGTTTATTAGCAGTTTGGAGGAGAAATAATAAGGAAAATATAGCTTATGATGATTGGCTGCTGCATTTATGTATCCCCACTGTGATAAGTACAGTGTTTCCTATATCACAGGCTCTCATTAATCTTTGTTGGATGGATGAACTCAAGCCAACCTGGCCATTTGCTAGCAATTTTCATGAAAAAAAAAGGTTTCATATGTGAGAGACTAACAAAATTGGTTTAAGTGAAATAGTTGGATTATTGATAGATGTCAGTTGGTTGCAATCTCTGCCTGCAGTCGCTGCATAACAGACTACCCCCAGATGCAGTGGCTTCCGATCATTTATTTTGATTATCAGTCTCAATTTGAGCAGGGCTCGGTGTGGCCTGGTTGTCTCCATTACAGGCAGAATCAACTGGGTGGCTCTTCTAGGGCTGGAGGATACACTTCCAAAGGTGACCCACTCACATACATGGTAAGCTGAAACTGGGTGTTAGTTCCTCTCCATCTCAGTAGGGTGGCTTGGGCTTTCTCACAACAGTGTAGCTGGATAAAAACAATGGACTCCCCAAAAGAACCACGCAGAAGCTGTATTGCCTTTTGTAACCTGGCCTTGGAAATCACACAATATCCTTTTCATCACAATTACAAGCCAGCTAAGATTCGAGGGGAAGGGACAGACACCCCCACTTGTCTATGGGAAGAGTGTCAAAGTCACATTGTAAGAAGAACACGTGGGATGAGAGGTATTGTTGCAGCCATCTTTGGAAAGTACAGTTTGCCATAGCAATTATTTATGATCTTTCTTCATACCTCCAATTTCCCACATTTAAAGATTTTTTTCTATTTGTCTTTTTTTTTTTTTTTTTTTTTTGAGATTTTAGAGTAATCTCTACACCCAGTTTAGGGCTCAAACCCACAGCCCCGAGATCAAGAATTGCACACTCTACCAACTGAGCCAGCCAGGTGCCCCTCTATTTGTCTTCATGATCTTTTTTTCCAACTGCCTCTTCTAGACTTGGTAGCTATAATATCTCAGAAGCTAACATTCTTTTTTTTTTAATTTTTATTTTAAGTAAGGTCTACTCCCAGCATGGGGCTTGAACTCACAACCCTGAGGTCAAGAGTCACATGCTCTACCAACTGAGCCAGCCAGGCACCCCTCAGTAGCTAACATTCTCTAAAATAACTTATGCATGGAAGATTGTTTTTCTGGTACACTGAAGGTATATGCCAGGGCGCCTGGGTGGCTCAGTTGGTTAAGCGACTGCCTTCGGCTCAGGTCATGATCCTGGAGTCCCGGGATCGAGTCCCGCATCGGGCTCCCTGCTCGGCAGGAAGTCTGCTTCTCCCTCTGACCTTCCCCCCTCTCATGTGCTCTCTCTCTCTCTCACTCTCTCAAATAAATGAATAAATAAAATCTTAAAAAAAAAAATGAAGGTATATGCTGAACAACATTCTAAGATAGGGGTGTATCCAGCTAGGTTTATTCTTCCATATAATTCTTACCTCTGTCTGGTTTGGAGAAGAGACTAACACACGGGTAGACATAGTCCTAAACATAAGAAATAAAATAAATGAGAAGATACATAGATATAGATATAGATTTGTTGTTTTGGTTTTTTTGCCTGGGGCAGCTTTAAGTCAATTTGGGGGAGGTTCTGTGGTGCAGGTGATGGGTGGATTCAGCTGAAAATCCTACAGACATGTAGAATAATAAGTGGTCTCTATTTTGGGGTTATCATGGCAATGCAAGTTAATGATTTATGTGTGTGTGTGTGCGTGTGTGTGTGTGTGTGTATGTGTTTGTAACTGATCCTAATTAAGCTGGAATACTAAGGCTGGTTAGCAGTGATTTGGTCATAACTTTGAGTGAAATCTTGAACTTGAAATCATAAAGCAACATACATATTTCTATCAAAGTAGCATTTTCCCTGACATTTTTAAAAAAGATTTTATTTATTTTAGAGAGTGAGAGAGAGAGCAAGGAGGGAGAGGGGCAGAGGGAGGGGTACAAGCAGACTCTGTGCCCAGCACGGAGCCCGACTTGGGGTTTGATCCCAGGACCCTGAGATCATGACCTGAGCCAAAACCAAGAGTCAGACACTTAACCGAATGAGCCACCCAGGCGCCCCTTCCCTGACATTTTTATCAAAATGTTCAAAATACTAAAAGTTGGAAGAATTACACAGTGAACATCCACATATCCATCACCCATATTCTACAATTAGCATTTCAGTTGCTTCATCTCATATCTATCTATGCATCCATCCCTCTATTCCTCCACAAATCCATCTTTTTTTTATACATTACAAAGTAATTTACAGTCATCAGCAGACATATTTTGAGTTTTGCTTAAAAATGTGGACAATTTTCTTATTTCAATCTATCTTGTATTTGACAAATATGTAAAATCAGGTGGACTTGATCTTTTGTCACTGTATTAAAAATGAAATCTATGAGAATTTAGAGAGAAGTTGCTGGAGAAACAAACTCTGTAAAGATTGTGCTCTGTGATGCATATTATTTAATGTGCTTCAGATCATAGCTTTGCCTTTGCTTGAGAATGTAATCAAAACGTATGCATTTTGAACTGGATAATTGAGTCCCTTGATAGTGAAAAGGCTATCATTTTTCATTGTACCTTTTCATTTCCTTAAGCATGTTGGAAACCATATTGGATTTATGTCTGTAAAGCTGGTCAAGAATTTCTTTTAGAGAAATGAAATCAAGACTTGAGACAATTGTACAGGTAGATCAGGTTCACTCTACAGTGTCTACACTTTTTTATTCCAACCTGCCTCCTCCAAATGGTATAACCTCAATTTACCTAGCCACTTTTGTGTTCATCCTTCTTTTGTTCTTCAGGTAGCTGTCTAAATCCTTAATTTTCCTCTATTGTGTATCAACACGGCTCAAAATGATGTAGGAACTCATTGATCCGTTCACTGATCTCATTGAGCAAATGTTTTTTTTTTTTTAAAGATTTTATTTATTTATTTGACAGAGAGAGAGAGATCACAAGTAGGCAGACAGGCAGGCAGAGGGAGAGGGAGAAGCAGGCTCCCTGCTGAGCAAGGAGCCCGATGTGGGGCTCAATCCCAGGACCCTGGGATCATGACCTGAGCCAAAGGCAGATGCTTAACCATCTGAGCCACCCAGGCGTCCCTGAGCAAATGCTTTTTAAGCATCAGGTCCTGTCTTAGGCACTGGCAAAACAAAAATGAATAAGACATAATGTTTATTTTCAATGCAAAGCCATTAATATGGTACATTAATATAGGTGACAAAACTGGATAACTGAGGCCTGTTGGAAGATTTTTCCACTTTTCCAAAGACAGTAGCTATTGCTCTTGACCCAATCTCTGCTTTATGTCATGCAGATACCAAATAAAATTATACACAGAAGACCAATGTTTGATAATGACTCATTATTGTATTAGAACATTTTAAGAGAGTGAGAATTGTTTTATGGATTTGAGAAGAAGCAAGGTCAATATGTTTTCTACGGTGTGTGTTTTTATATAACCAGCCCAGAATTCCAAGGTACCTTATAAGAAGTCTGTAAAATTGCATTGAATCAGGTCTGATATTAAAGCTAGGAAAAGAAAGTCACAACCATTTTATTACTTTTTAATACTTAGACTCTATGAACTCATTTGTTTTCTTTACAAATTAAATGCCGTGTGTGTGTTTTTAATTTTTCCATTTTTAATTAAAAATTTGAGATAAATAATATATACTGTATATTACATCTTAGTCTATCTGCATATATTCAAGGAAAGGGCATCATTTGCGGTCATTTTATTTTATTTTTAAAGATTTTATTTATTTGGGAGAGGGAGCAAGTGAGAAAGAGAGAGCACGAGTGGGGGTGGGACAGAGGGAGAGACAGACTCTTCGCTGAGCAGGGAGCCCGGTGCGGGGCTCGATCCCAAGACCCTAGGATCATGACCTGAGCCGAAGGCAGAAGCTTAACCAACTAAGCCACCCAGGCACCCCGCGGTCATTTTAAACTTTCAAAACTTTTTGAGGGAAGGATATTAGTAAGGTGCTTATCAAGTCGCCTCACATTTGAGCTAAGCAAGTAAGCAAAGGACGAAAATGAGGTGGACAACAGTGCTGCCTCCCTTGCATACCTTCATGCACATCCTTATCATTCAATTCCCGTGATAAGATAGTAACTTTGCCTTGATGCCTTTGAAAGTCAGGAAAAAGTTTTTCCTGCAGAGCTGCTGTGGGAGTAAACGAGATAGTGTAAGGAAAGTTCCTGGCACATAGCACCATTACGTAAATGGTTTCTACTGTTTAGAGGGTAGAGCTTAGTGGTTAAGGATTAGGCTTCTGGAGTCAGATGTCTGGTCTGCATATTGGTTCCACTGCTTACTGACTGAGGAAGCTTGGCCAAGTTACTAAAACCATGTCTAAAAATGGAGATAGGATCCACTTGTGTGAGTTACCCATTGCTGTGTAACAAATTACCCTAACACTTAGTGGCTTAAAACAAGAAACATTTGTTATCTCATAGTTTCTGTGGGTTGGGAATTCAGGAGTGGCTTAGCCGGCTGGTTCTGGCTCAGGATCTCTCGAGGTTGCTGTTACCTGAAGGCTTGACTGGGGCTGGAGGAACTGCTTTCAGAATGGCACACTCACATGGCTATTGGCAGTTTCTTGCTGGCTGTTAATGTAAGGCTTATGTTCCTCACCCCATGCTCTCTCCATACGGAGTCTTGAGAGTGTCCCCACAACATGTGGGGCTTTCCCCATAGCGAGTGATCCAAGAGAACAAGGAAGAAGCTGCAAAACCTTTTTTGACCTGGTCTCAGGTCATGACTCTCTATGACCATCACTTCTGCCATATTTTATTTGTTAGGAGTGAATAAGTGCAGTCCACACACAAAGGGAGGGGAATTTAGCTTTACGTTTTGAGAGGGGGGAGTAGGGGGACAAGTTTGTGAGGATATCTTAAAACTACTACATGACTACATGACTTCACATGGATATTGTGAAGATTAAATGAGATAATCCATGTAAAATGCTCAGCACAATGCCCGGCAAAAAGTAAGCACTCAATAAATGTTGATTTTCTTTTCTTTTTTCTTTCTTTCTTTCTTTCTTTCTTTCTTTCTTTCTTTCTTTCTTTCTTTCTTTCTTTCTTTCTTTCATTCTTTCGAGAGATGGAGAGAGAGTGGGCAAGCCAGGGGGCAGGGGGAGAGAGAGAATCCCAAGCAGGCTCCACACTCAGCATGGAGCCCAACACGGGGCTCAATCCCATAACCCCAAGATCATGACCCAAGTTGAAATCAAGAGTTGGATGCTCAACTAACTGAGCCATCCAGGTGCCCCTGATTAATATTATTTCTAAAGGAAGATGAAGAGACTGTTGTTTAGCTAGGGAAATATGGTTTCATCTGGATTAAGACACTAACATAAGAAAAAAATAATTTATTGATATTTAAAAGTTGTGTAGAATTATGTATGTTTAGCAGAAAGAGGTATCTGAGGCAACAAGTGTTTCTGACATACTCTTCTGGCTTTAAGTCTCTTTCATAATTTTGTGCATTGTGTTGGGGAGGACGGGGAACTAGATGTTGGGAACTGCCTTTATACCTAAAATCATCAAGTTTGGAATGTGTAAAACTATTAAATTATTTAGGATATTCTAGCATCTTTCCATGCTAGATGCTAGAATAGAATAGGATAGAAAGATGCTAGAATAATTCTTCATTGTGTGTCCGAATTCTCACAATTTTCCTGTTGCTATCTAAAATTAGCTGGCTCACTTCTTACAAAGCCAAAGACAGCACATCTCCATTATCTTTTTTTTTTTAAAAGATTTTATTTATTTGGGATGCCTGGGTGGCTCAGCTGGTTAAGCGGCTGCCTTCGGCCTGGGTCATGATCCCAGTGTCCTGGGATCGAGTCCCACATCGGGCTCCTTGCTCAGCAGGGAGCCTGCTTCTCTCTCTCTCTCCCTCTGCTTGTGCTCTCTCTGTCAAATAAAT
>NC_138385.1:93652317-93670094 GCF_054177405.1 Leptonychotes weddellii | reverse complement strand
TTAAAGATGTTATTTATTTATTTGACAGAGAGAGACACAGCAAGAGAGGGAACACAAGCGAGGGAGTGGGAGAGGGAGAAGCAGGCCTCCCGCGGAGCAGGGAGCCTGAAGTGGCACTCGATCCCAGGACCCTGGGATCATGACCTGAGCCAAAGGCAGACACTTAACGACTGAGCCACCCAGGCGCCCCATAAAAAGACCTTCTATGTCAGTAACAACATCTATTAGCACTGCCACACTCTAGCTCCCTGGATACCGCTGATCTCAGATGATCTGGGCAGACTAGACTAAGGATGACCAAGGAATCCACAACCACCCTAGGGGATTGAAAATGGGGCGGGGAAGGGGCAGTGGTTTTGAAGAGGCTTCTAGAAGAAACTGTTATCTCAGAGGATCCTCAAAGTAGCCAAGTTTCAGGCTTCTTCCTCAAAGGTTTAAATCTTTCCAAGAAGATGTCTCATCAAATGTGGAGAGCCCATATTATTCTCCCCTATTTCGGCTACCAGCCTGTGGTTGGAGAACATTCTTAAGATGAGTACAGTTCTGAGAAAAACGTTCTGTAAAATGGGCATAATAGTGGGTTCTGTAAAATGGGCATGATAATACTCTTGGCTGGAGGACATACTGTTGTTACCCAGCACTCACTTCCACCTGCTCAAGGACACTTATTGTGATCACTTAGGATTCTCTTCCCAAAGTTTTTTTTCCCCAGGCTGAGGGATCACACTCTGCCTGCACAGAAGGAGAACTAGAAATGCTGGGGAGCTAATGCCTGGAAGAGCTTTCAATATGGTGGAGAAACACCCCAGCTTCCTGGAAGGGGAGAAGGTTCTACATCATCTTCGAGCAGTCCCCAGCAAATCCTGCTGAGCTCCAATCGCCCACAGCAGTCAGTGGCTTGCTAACACACCTATTATTGGCTTCTTTCTCTTCCCTGTCTCACTAGCCCACTCATCTTCTGGTGTTTCTTGGGATCGACTCCAAATAACACTACTTACACTCACATCACTGTCTCAGGGGCTGCTTTTGGGGAAACCCAAACTAAGACATCACTCATCGAGTCAATGTGAGGATTAAAAGAGATAATGTATGCACAATGCCTGGTGTGTAATAATAGCAGTTAGCATTTATTGATCAGTTTCTTCGAGCCAGAACTCCTTTAAGCACCTTACATGCATTAACTCATCTAACCCTACATTAATCTTCATAACAACTCATTATTATTTCCCTACTCCAGATGAGGAGACCAAGACACAGAGAGAGTAACTTCAAGATCACACACTATTCGAACCAGTGAAACCGTTATTCAGATCCAGGCAGTAAACATGGAAACATTCTTTCAGGATGCTGGAGTGGCTCTTTGAGTTATTGGAACTCTAACTTTTATTAAATTAACCTGGGGAGAATCTGGCTTGTTTTTGCTGTGTTGTTGACAAATGGGTGAAGTATCTTGAGAGAGATTTTTCCTGTTGCCTCCACTTAGGAGGGCTTCTGTTGGAGAAGTGAGAGCTACAGGCTGTGGGTGGTGGCTCTGGGGATGGGAGCTGGAAGAGGGATTTACACCTGTCATTCAACAGAGGTCAACTACAGCCAAGGTGAGGGGGTAGGGAGAAGTGCATACGGAAGGGGGGGGTGATGTTCATGGGTTGTTAAGAGAAGAGCTGACGGCCCCTTCTCCCCTCTATCTCCTACGAGCCCCCGTGGTCAGGGGAGTTGGGTTTGGTGAGGGAACTGACCTTGCTATCCCAGGAACTGGAGGAGAAAAGTTGACAGGGACGACCACACCCCTTGGTCAGGTGCCTTGAGCCACAAGCCTGGCAGGTGATGATGGTGGGAATCAGGTGGGGGAAATGAGATTTAAAGAAAAGGTAACGTTTGAGTTTTAAACTGGATTGATTTTTAATAGCTGAAAAAGACCTAAAAGTCAGAAAAACTGGGCAATATGTGAAGGGACATGAAGGGCAAATTTGCCGTAAAAACATGGTTCTTAGGTGAAATTGGTGAAGGGGATTAAGAGGTATAAACTTCCAGTTATAAAATAAGTTATGGGGATGTCATGTACAACATAGGAACTATATATATGTTATAGTCAGTAATATTGTAATAACCGTATGGTGACTAGACTTATTGGGGTGATCATTTCACAGTGTATAAAAATATCAAATCACTATAATGTACACCTGAAACTAATGGGATATTATATGTCACTTATACATTAAAAAATACATGGTTCAAAGTAGTCATTGGAGAAAAATAAACTGCTTCATATTTATACCCCCCAGAATTGAGCCTGCTCCAGCTAATCCTTGTAAAATCCTTACCATGGGCCAGGTACTCTGCTAAGCATTTCACAAATAGTCACTCACATAGACCTATCAGGTGAGAACTATTATTATTATTATTTAAAAGATTTTATTTATTTATTTGACAGAGAGAGAAAGCACATGTAGGCAGAGCGGCAGGCAGACGGAGAGGGAAAAGCAGGCTCTCCGCTGAGCAGAGAGCCTGATGTGGGGCTCGATCCCAGGACCCTGGGATCATGACCTGAGCTGAAAGCAGACGCTCAACCGACTGAGCCACCCAGGCACCCCATGGTGAGAACTATTATTATCACCATCTTCCCGTTTTATAGAGGAAGAAACTGAGGCACAGAGAAGTTGAACAATTTGCCCAAGGACATAACTAGACCTGGCACTTAAATGCGGGCAATCTGGCTCCCAGGCCTATGGTTTTAGCCACTAAACTACACTGCCTGGCCAACCATCCACTTTCATATGGTATTTTATTCTGGTGTGGTTTTCCCTCTTGGGTCTTTTGAGGCTGACATTTCTGTTCTTTCCACACTGTTTGTGGTTAAACTTAGTGCCTGGAGGATAGGGATAGAGGTTTTAATAGTTTAAAATGAGGTACTGGACTCGCATTTCTAAAATGACATTTTCCCAAATGGCATGAACTTTAAATGAAAACATGTAAGATCTGACAGTCTGATTTAAGCTCTGAGCAGGGCCGAGGAATAACTAATGCTCACCTCTTCCTACAAACACTACAAATTTACACACTGGGGTACCTGGGTGGCTCAGTCAGTTAAGCGTCTGCCTTCAGCGTGGGTCATGATCCTGGGGTCCTGGGATCAAGTCCCACATCGGGCTCCCTGCTCAGTGGGGAGCCTGCTTCTCCCTCTCCCACTCTCCCTGTTTATGTGCTCTCTCTCTTTCTCCCTCTGTCAAAATAAGTAAATAAAATCTTTAAAAAAAGTTATACATTGATTTGATTCTTAAGCTTTTCTCCTAGATCTTGATTGCATTATGAGGTCTAAGCCCAATGGGCATTTCATATATGCTTCGTATCACCCCCTACCCCGCCGGGAACGCAGTCCCTCACCAACAGAAGTTGCAGCCCGGTTTCCCACGTTTGGGGAAATCACTGGGGTCAGAATGACCTGAGTGCAGGGGATGAGACTCACCTTAAGAGAACCACCCTCGTGATCATGGTATCTTCCTTGCCAGGTAAATATCATCATAAATGCTTTTTGACAATGATTTGAAGGCTTATTTAGTCTTCCAGACCTGTCCAACATGTATCCAGGATAAAAATGTCTTTTGTCTTCATGGCCACTTATTCATTTATTATTGAGACCCATAATGAGTAGCACACATGGGCTCTGTATTGGGATACTTTTGAAGCATCTAACAGAAACTTTGATGTAAACTGTCTTAAATGCAAGGCAAAGGCAGAATTTGTTTAATTAAGCAACTCGGTGTTGTCATCAAGAACCCAGGTTTTTTGTTTGTTTCTTTTTTCTATTTTTCAGCTCTGCCTTATGTAGTGTACAGACTTTGACCAAAGTTTGATTTTCCTCTAATCACAAAATGGCTGCCAGAAGCAACTCAGGTACTCGGCTTCCTTGTTCATCAAGCAGGGTAGAAGGGAAAACCTTTCCCTCAAATCATAGGATGTTAAGTCCTTTCCTTTAGTCTAATTGGGCCTTCGTCATTGATTAAGACTAATAAGCACCCACCGCTAAGACTAATAAGCACCCACACTAATAAGTGTGGATACCTGAACACAGTTGGGGTTTTATTAGAAGGAGGATGGAATAAATCGATGCTGGAGAACCTCTGAAGCTATTGCTTCATCTGGAAAAAGGTGACCTAACAGAAGATATTTCAGAGAATCATGAGCCTCAGAGATAATACATGTAGGGTTGCCAGATTTAGCAAATAAAAATACAGGATTCCCAGTTAAATTTGAATTTCAGATAAAAAGCAAAAGATTTTTTAGTATAAGTATATGCACCTCTTTCTACAAACACTACACAGGGACACATTGATTTGGTCCTTTTTTGTTTTTTCACACTGATTTGGTTCTTAAGCTTTTCTCCCAGACCCTGATTTCATTATGAGGTCTGGGCCCAGAGGGGCAATTTCAAAAATGCTTTTTTGGACAATGATTAGAAAGCTTATTTAGTCTTCTACCCTTGTCCCACATGTATCCAGGATAAAAATATATACTTACACTAAAAAATTACTTGCTGCTTATCTGAAATTCAAATTTAACAGGCCTCCTGTATTTTATCTGGCAGCTCTAAATGTATGTAAAATTCTTGGCACATAGCAGGCATTCATTCAGTGGTTAAGTATTAGTGTTCTTTCTACATAGGAAGAGAGCTCAGTTAAATGGCAGCGTGGTACTTTTTAACTCTTACTGATCTAGAAAATATATGCTTTCGATCAATATTGCAATTAACGGAACTGGATGTGGTTCTAAGAAACCCTTCACCAACTCCTCAAAACCAGATCGAAGTAAATGTCCCTAAGTGGAAGGTCATAGTTATATATATGGGGTGGCACATTATAAAACATCTAAAATTACTACTTAAAACGAAATTGGACCTATGTCAATGAATATTCAGTTATTGGTTTTTCTCAGTCTATGCAGATAAACCATTCTTCATTTGATTCAGAAGTAATGCTGCTGCAATTCCTGGCACGAAGGTGCTAACACACAGGGATGAAAATGCATGATTGGCCCAGGAATTCTGGCTCCACGTGGGTGAAGCTCTAGGTCACAGCACTGTTACTTTGCATCTGGAGGAGGCAGGAGACTCTGCAAAGATCTGCTGTTGGCTCTGACTCCATTTTCCCTCACTGCTAATTCACTGTTCTTACCTGAAAAATTTTCTAATATGTTTCCTGAAAAGCTGAAGGGAAAGCAGGCACCTTCACTTCCTCATCAAATATTCACCATGCTATGAAAAAGAAAACCCTAGTGGCTTGGCACCAAGTGGCCAAACCCAGCATGTTGTTACATATTGTTACCAGCTTCACGACAGGAATAGATTAAGTGGATTTAATTCAAGATATCTATTTCCCATTACTGTACAGTACTGCTTATTTCTCATTTGGTGGCTGCTATGACCTCATAGACTGCTTTTCTGTGCTTTTCCTAAACCAGAAAAGAAACCCCATTTTTCCTCTTTGCTTTAAGTGGAAATTATTATGCAGCTTTGCATAGATTTGTCCACAAAGCCTTTAAACAAGATTATTATTTTTCTGAATTTTCAAAAAGTGGCATTGGAAATGTATCTCCTTCCATTTCATCACCTCATCATCCTCATTGGAAACCTGATCCTTGGTAGGTATTAAGATCTTTACATTTCTACTGGTCGGGGGGATGACTTCACTGCCAGCTGGGGAATCTTGTGTGGCGGAGCATTGGACTTAAGCAGAGCTGTGGGCTGATGCCTCTGCTGCAACAGCCTTTTGCATGCATCCAGCTGCTGTGTAAGGAATCCTCAGGCTACTAGTTCCTTGCTCCTAATTCACCCAAGGGATCGCAGGCTGCTGGATGAGTGTATGTGTGAATGTGTGTACATGTGCGTGTGTGTGTGCACGCACAGCTGCAACAGTTGGGCAGCAGCTGCAATGAACTTCGATATCATTTTTACCAAAGACAGAGATAAACCGTCCTCCATCCTTTATTTCCAAGTAGTGCCTCGGCTCCCGCCCCAAATGTGTTCTCCCCGCTCTTCCACGACCCCCCCCCCGACCCCCCGCACGTGTCCCTCTGGAGGGAGGCCAGGATAGCTGCGCCGCAGGCAGGATTCCCCTTTTTTTTCCGCAGTGACAGGCGGATTCCCGGGCCTCTTCGGCCCTGCACCCCCGCAGCCGCCCCTTTCTTAGTCACGATCTTCCCCGCCCCTCCCCCCCTTCCCCTACACTCCTCCTCCTAACCCCCTCCCCCCCCGACCGCTCACGGCTCGGACCCCGCCCCTCCCAGCCACCCGGCCCAGGTTGCTAGGGCCTGGCTGGGCAACCAAACCTGGCCCGCGAGGAGATGCGGCGCGCGCGCGCGCAGGCGAGCTTATACAAGAAACCAGCCTTCTTAGGCTTCTGGGGCCCGCGCACGAGCGGCGCGGGCGGGGCGCGCGGGCCCGAGCTCGAGGACGAGCGCTCTTTCCGCATTGGTCTCTATCAGAAGTGGGCGGGGCAGAGGCGGGACCCGCCGGGGTCTTCGAAGCTTCTTTATTGGTCCGAACGGGACGGCCGGGGAGGGCCAGTTAGCAAATTAGGCTGCGCCTTCGCCTCTGCGAGAGGGCGGGGCCGGAGGTTTCCATTAGTTGTCCCTGCCACTGGGAAAGGTAAATCGGCGACGGCGGCCTCAGGAGCTGTGGGGTCCCCGGCTGGAGGTGGGGGACTCGGCTGGGTGAGTAGTTGAGCCGCCACCCGCCCGTCAGGCCTTCCTGTCCCCACGTCGGTTTCGCGCCACCCACCTTCTCCTGAGGCAGGGGACCCACCCGGTCCCCCCGGGCAGACGTGAGAAGGGGCGGCGGCGCAGGTCCCCCCAGAGCAGGGCGACGCGGCGAGGGTGCCCCAGCCTGGAGTGGCCCCTCCTCAGCGCCCCATTGCGCCACTGGAAGGGTTTCCCCGGCGAGAGGTTGGGGCTGTATTTTGGGGCGTTGGGAGACGGGAGGATGTGAGGAGTGGCGGCGGGTCGAGGCAGCCCGGTGGGGCTCCTTTCAGCAGCGGGTCTGCGGCGTCCCCGCCCCGCCGCCCCCGCGGCGCGAGCTCCCCCGGGCTTGCGGCGAGGGAAGCCCCTTCCCGCCGGCGCCGAGGAGGAGCCTGTGCGCGGGAGCCCCTAGCCCGAGTTCCGAGGGAGTCCGGGACCCGCCGGGGGCTGCGAGCCGGCGCCGGAGCCCCGGCCCTGCTGACTGACCTTGGCTGCCCGCGAGGGTGGGCGAAAGACCCACCGCCTAACCCGCATCTCTTCCAGCCTCCTCCCAACAAGTTTTCAGGCGTTGCTATGAAGTTCACGACTGGCATAGTGGGGAGAAGCAGAAATTGGCCCCTTCCCCCCAGACTTTCGTACCCTTTGGACCCTCATAGAAATTAAATCCTGGGGTTTGGAACCATTTCCAAACGAACAGGTCCTGCTCGCATTGACACGTTTTATTCCCACGTTGGGGGGAAAAAAATAACCTGAACGTATTTCTGTGTAAAGGCAGATCTTGAGGGTTTTTTTTTTTTTTCCTTTTCTTCTCTTCACTTGAGTGTTAAAGCACTGATGCCTGAATAAGAAAAGCCTGACCTTAGTATCTCCACAGTGAGATTAGACGGATGCTGTGATATTTAAATAGTTGCAGATCAGTGTTCTGTTAACACAATCTATTTTAATTGGCTGAAATTTAGGCTGATTTTAGAAAGTATTGCAGACACAGAATAATTTCCTCCCGTGAATCTGAATTAGGTTTGTTTGGACGTAATGGTCATGTAGTTAATGTAAGAGATTACACAAATTATTGTCTGAGAACATTTGACTGAAACGGGAGACATAAATATGTATAGAATAGGATTATCGTTTTAGGTAGCATTTCCAGCTTGCTCCTTTCTTGCTGTTGGGTTATAAAGAAGGCATCTTTACGGAGGCTATTCGGAATTATATGTGAATGACATTTAGATGTAAATTTGTTTTTAACTTAAGTGTTTTAAAGTATTTTATTCGTAAAATGTGAAGAACCTATGTTTACTTGTGTGTTTAGTGTTGAAGGGGGGGAGTATAATCTTATATTTAGCAACCCAATTAGGGTTCACTAATAATACATTTTTTAAAAAGGTGTGCCTCTTTTTGAGAACATGGTACTTGAATACCTCAGCAATTCTTTTAATTTCTTTATTAAAAGTACTATTTTAGGTTTGAGCATTTTTGGCGTTCACACTGGAACAGGAGTAAGGAAGCCTGCAGCAGTATTACCAGTTTGACACCACCAGTGGGTGTTTCTGTTGACAAATGCGGAGAAGAGAACATTTGGGAAGGAAATCTTTTTTTCGGGGTGGGGGGGGTAGGGGGGGTTGGGTGAGGGGGGGACGGAGCCAGAAGATAGAAGCTGCAGAACTAAAGCTGCCAGCACAGTGTATGCTGAGCATTTCACAAGTACAAGGAAACCTAATTAGGATGAAAAAAAAAAAAAAACCAGTTTGGCTGTATTAAATAATAGAATTCCAAAAGAGGCATGCTAAATAAAGTTAATCATACCAAGAGTGTTAAATAATCTACCATTTCAGAAGAGTTTGGAGGGTCTTGAACTGGAGTGCCAAATCTTTTTAAATTGTCTTGCCTTTTAAACATAATGCAGTGATTAATTTGATGTATGTGTGTATATATATATATATATATATGTCTTGTATTCTAGTTTTGCTGATTTTTCCTAAGACTAATTTTTTTGAAAACAAAACTTGATATATTAAAAAACATTAGAAATACACATTCTCTCTTCAGAGAGGATTTCTTTTTTCCTGGTCAGATTTATAATTTAGTCATGATTTAGGGGCTTGTGGAAGGGTTTTTTTACCCCTTATCTCAGGTTTTTGATTTTTACTTAGGCAAGTTCCCTGGACTAAATCTGCCATTATTTTCATTGTAATTTTCTTGCAGTCATCTTGCAGTCATTTAAATCAGAGTGTGGTATCTACAGTATTCCCCGGGGTTTTAGAAGAAAAGGCTCCCACTGAGGGAAATTGCAGGGCCATCTCGCATAGATGAGTAATAGAAGGTTGACTGCGAATCAGTTGTATTCTGTTCCAAATATGCTGCATGGGGTTAAGGCAGTCATTTAATGAGAACCAGATTTTACATGGTATTTCTACTTTGAAGGTGCAGTATTGTTCCATTACAAATTAAAATACAGAGGTGGAGAAATTCCTTCAAGTATGCCTTTTCCCCCCCAGCCTTGCTTCACTACTGTGTCCAAGAATCTGTGAGAGACTCTTTCAACAATAGTTGCATTGTTAGAAATGACAGTGGCTTCTGTGCAGAAACTAACCTTTCACTATGATTTGTGTTTCAGTTTACTTTGTGATAGAAAATTCAGCTATATCTAAGAATATGGCTGTAGAAAATTTGTAAGGAAGTGAACCAAGAAAATAAACCTCTTCAGCATGTCTGTTAAAAGTTCACCTTTTTTTCCCTTCCATTTTGATAACTTTGGTAGTTACCTCTTTTATTTCTTCTAGGTTTTAGAAGGTATGTTAGCATAGTACTTTATTTTTGGCAGTAAATGTGGGGATAAGACTTTTTCATGTGATAAATTGATACCAAATAATAAGGCATTTAGAAGAAACCACCCACATACACAGACCCAAAATGTGAGGGAAGTCTTTTAGATAACCCTTAACTTTGGTACGAGAATAGCAAAATTTTAAGTATTAAGTTGCTTTCTATGTAGTAAAAGGCTGTTTACTCAGAATTTGATAGTTTTAGATTCCAAAGGTTGTTTTGTTTGTAACATCAAATTCCTTGGTAGAGGAGGAGATAGAATCTCAAAGCTTCTTTATCATCTGATGTTGTCAATTGGGTCACGTATTTCAACTTACGAAAACACTGCAATTAAAAGACTAAATTTAAACTTTGTTTGGGAAGGTTTTCCAGTTTACTTTCAATCTTAAACTCAACATTAGAAATCTTTTGTTGACAATGCATCACTTTCGTGTTTGGATTTAAATTCTTGATAGTTTCTAGAATGTTTCCTTCATATAGAGCAGCGCATGGATGACTAGATTACTCAAAGGTTTGGCCTCATTTCTCATTCAAGTTTGTACATTTACTTCATAATACTGAGATAGGAAGTTGGGTGCAATTCTGTCAGTGGGTATGAAAGCTGAGTGAGGACTTTCTACCTAAAGAGCCTGATAACATTTAGACAATTAAGATTTGGGAATTAACAGAAAATTACTTATTAGGTTAAAAGGGATCTACCCCATTCAGGTCTTTGAAATTGTCAACATTTTGAATTAAGCTCTCAGAAACATTTGTGTTGGAGACAGTTCTAATTAAGGTCATGTTTTGGGAGTGGTCTCTCTTTTGGGTAGTCTTTATAACGTACTATTTATTGAGCCTTACTGAAGACCAGATACTATAATAAATAATTCATTTGTTTGGATAGCTGTGTGTATGTGTGTTCTCACAACACTTGTGTGAGGTAGATGTTTTCCTTATTTTCCTATACACTTGATCAGATGGGCTCCAAGAGAGAAAATAATTTGCTCAGATTACCCAGCTAGGCTGTAGCAGAGGCAAAACTTTCATCCAAACCGGTCTGACTTGAACCTGTGTTCTTCAAAACCATGCTCTCTGCTTCTCTTTAGGAATCTGTTTACCCAAACATATTTTGAGGTCCTACTGTAAAGTCACTCCTGGGGTGGGACTAGAGGTCTAGATATGCCTCCTGGAGTTCACAAGCTACATTGGTAAGGCCGCCTGACCTTTAGTCACATGGGAGGCTGGACTCAGATCCATCAGCACTTACGGATAGGACAACTGGAAGTGCAGACTTTTTTAACAGAGGGTCATTAGTTCTATTTCTTCATAAATGAAGGTTGTACATAATTATTTACACCCAAAATGAGGTAGCTGTTTCTAATTAACTACTTGGTATTTCATGTTTCTGCATGTTCCACTGTAACTTTTGACTGACTTTGATTAAATTTGCTACACTAATAAAGGTGATGAAGATATTCCTTGAATTCAATTTTGTGGTTTAGATGCACTCTAAATGGCAGCCATTACAATTTGCAGATGGGTATCTCTTCTGTAATTGTTCTGACTTAAGTGAAATAAAAATAAAACCTGGAGGTAAATGAAGTTTACAGAGGTATGTTATTGTTGCTTCTTAATACATAGAAGTTGGGGGGCACCTGGGTGGCTCAGTCGTTAAGTGTCTGCCTTCGGCTCAGGTCATGATCCCAGGGTCCAGGGATTGAGCCCGCATCGGGCTCCCTGCTCAGCCGGAGACCTGCTTCTCCCTCTCCCACTCCCCCTGCTTGTGTTCCCTCTCTCGCTGTCTTTCTCTCTGTTAAATAAATAAATAAAATCTTAAAAAAAAATATATATATATATAGAAGTTGGACTCTGACAAAAATATTTCTACTTGAAAGTAGAATTTTCTGCTACTTGAAGCCTCTTGTGATTGTGTGTGTGTGTGTTTTAAAACAAGACCCATCATTAAGAGAGCTAAACAGTTGCTTAGCCCAAAGGAATGCTCAGAGATCCATGTTAGGGAGGAAAAGGACTTAATGTTTTATTCTATAATTGATGAGAATCACTTTTGTCATTTATTAAAGTTAGAAACCAGTGATGAATATTGTAGAACCTCAGGACTGGAAATCATCTTGGACAGAGCAGGACAGTTGTTCTATGATGATGGGACCTACACCTACATTATTGTGGATTTATTTCTTTACCAAGTGCAGGTTCTCAATATGCATTTTTAAAAAAAGATTTTATTTATTTATTTGATAGACGTAGTAGAGAGCACAAGTGGGGAGTGGAGAGAGGGAGAAGCAGGCTCCCCGCTGAGCAGGGAGCCTGAGGCAGGGCTTGATCCCAGGACCCCAGGATCAGAATCCTGAGCCGGGATCACAACCTGTGCGGAAGGCAGATGCTTAACCAACTGAGCCACCCAGGCACCCCTCAGTATGCATTTTTAACAGCGTTATTGAGGTGTACTTTACATATTATAAAATTCACCTGTTTAAGTGTACCATTCAGTGATTTTTTGGGTTAATTTATGGACTTGTGTAATCGTCACTACAATCCAATTTTAGAACATTTCCATCGCCCCAAAAAGATCTTCCTGCTAACGTGCATTTTTAAAAATCTTACTTACTTGCTTCCACCTAGATCCCTTTATCATCAGGAATTAATAGAATGGTGTAGATCTTAAAAGATAGGTCTTTTAAAAATAATTTTTTACACATACTGCAATTTCTTAGTGTTTTTTTGTATTTTCAAAAGCTTTTTGCCTATGGGTGCCTGGCTGGCTTGGTGGGTGGAGCGTGCAGCTCCTCATCTCAAGGTCATGAGTTTGAGCCCCCCATTGGGTGTAGAGATTGCTTAAATAAATAAAAACTTAAAAAAAAAGTTTTTGCCTAAACATAATATATAGCAGAATATAAAGGACAATCCTGCAAATTGTAGAAATTACCTTGTCTTTGTGGTTTTGATTTTGTTTTGATCTTTTTTAAACCAGCGAATAAAACAGAATGTTCTTAGTGATATGTTGGAAAAGCAGGGATAAGAAATCAAGGTAGGGGTGCCTGACTGATTCAGTTGGAGCATGCAATTCCATCTGGGGCTTGTGAGTTCAAGCCCCAAGCTGGGCATGGAAATTACTTGGGGGAAAAAAAAAAGAAATCATGGTAAAAGTAATATAATTATTGGGCATGAAAAAAATTCCTTTAAGATTTAAGACTATGGGTAGAATAATTGGTTTTCTTGATTTTAAGCCAATAACATTGTGCATTTTATTGTTTGAGTTCTAATCCCCCTTGAGAGATTCATGCCCACTGTGCATGCCATAGAGCAGGCTTCATTAAATTCAGGTATTCAAACACATTGTCTCCTTTCTGTGTTGCTTCACAGACTGGATTGTTGTGGGATTTAGAAACTTAACCTGCAAGGTACTGTAGCTACAGTTTTCCTGTTTTCCTGCCTGCATCATTTTCTTTTTAGTTACCCTGAAAGGATGGGTGTGGGAGTAAAGCTACCTTGGGAATGAGTTGTACAGCATGGGCTGATCTCCATGCTCCCTGTTGCTCTCCTTTGCTCAAAGCACTGCATGTGTAGATGGACATTGCTGATAGGATAGTTTAGGAATGTTGTTTTTTGGGGTACACAGAAGAAGGCAGTGCTTTGGTGGAAGTATAAAGTGTTTTGGAAACAAACTTTCATTGCTTTTAGGTGAATGTTTCTCTATAGGAAGTGACCCTTACAAGTGCCAGGCAGGTAAATCAATAACTCCTTGTGTGGTAGATTGTATCTGGATTTTTAATAACAGATTGGACACAGCACTGCTCTGATAATAATGGTTTACTGTAAATTCAGTCATAACTGGTTTGAAATAGGTTTACTTTTTTTTTTTTTAACCGTTTAACAGCTATGGCTGTATGATTCTATTGTTACTTTGTATTCTTTGTGAGAGAGAGGCCTAATGTCAAATAGTTACATAATGAAGTGCTTTCTGACAATGTAACCTTTTTGATTTAGAGGGAAATAGTCATTTTGAATGTGCCAACTTTGATTTCTGGAAGTTAACAAAACATAGATGAATAGGTTATCTATTTATTTTTAAAGACCCCCCCTTTTTTGTAAGTTGCAATTTTATTTATTATTTTTTAAAGTTTATTTTTTAACATAATCTCTACACCCAGTGTGGGGCTCAAACTCACGACCCCGAGATCAAGAGTCGCATGTTCTTCCAACTGAGCCAGCCACAGGCCCTAGGTAAGTTGCAATTTTATTTTATTTTACTTTTTAAAAGATTTTATTTATTTATTTGACAGAGAGAGACACAGCGAGAGAGGGAACACAAGCAGGGGGAGTGGGAGAGGGAGAAGCAGGCTTCCCGCTGAGCAAGGAGCCCGGTGCGGGGCTTGATCCCAGGACCCTGGGATCATGACCTGAGCCGAAGGCAGACGTGTAATGACTGAGCCACCCAGGCGCCCCTAAGTTGCAATTTTAGGTCTCAGTTTTGTATTTCTATTTTGTATTATGCCTGAAGATTAGGTTCTTGGCAGTGTAAGATCCTATTGTAATAATCAGATTAAGCACACATACATTCACTTAAGGAAGATATGGCAGATAAAAAATGGTGATAAGTAGTAGTTGAAGCACAGCTTACTGACTTGGGTTTGCCCAATTACTCTGATACTGGCTGGGTAGAAACTAGTTTCCTGATAAATAGAATTTTTCAGAGATTACAGAAGTTGGTTCATATCCTAGAATTTATCCACACACCCCATCTGGTTTGTTAGTCTCACAGAATGTATTAACTTTAATTACTAGTAGTGTAATTTTTTTTTTTTTTAAGTAGGTTCTATGCCCAGCGTGGGGCTTGAACTCATGACCCTGAGATAAGAGTCGCATGCTCTACTGACTGGGTCAGCCAGGCACTCCACTAGTACTGTAATTGTTATTAGTAATATTACCACTAAAATTTTAAGATTAGTATTGCAAACGAAAAGAAGACTTTATTTTAATTGTTAATAATTGAAAATGGTTGAGGTAGACAAAATCTAATTTTGTGCAAATTGGTATTTCATACTTTATCAATTATTTCTTTCTAAAATAACCCGTCCTACATCCTGTGGATCTGTCCTTCATTTAGCAAATACTTTCTATCTTCTGTGTACCAAACTGTGATGGAAGCTGGATAGGGTGATAGGTAGAAGATAAGGAGGGCTTGCCCTTTCTTTTTTTTTTTAAAGATTATTTATTAGAGCCACGTGTGTGCTGGGGGAGGGGCCGAGGGGGAGAGAGAGAGAGAGAATCCAAGCAGACTCTGAGCTGAGTTTGGAGCCCTACTTGGGGCTCGATCCCATGACCCTGAAATTGTGAGATTGTAACATGAGCCAAAACCAAGAGTCTGATGCTTAACTGACTGAGCCACCCAGCCTCCCCCCACCCTCCCACCCCCCACCTTTTAAGGAGGCCTTGCCCTTAAAGAATTTACAGTCTCGAGTTGGAGTCAGAGGCAAGGTACAAGGCACTATGGGATTATGTAACAGGGTAGGGATTAGGATCTGTCCTGGGGGGAGCAGGTAGGAAGGCCATACTGAGGAGTTAACATTTAAGTGAGACCTGAAGGATGAGAAGGACATGTCTAGTTGGGGAAATAAGTTTTCCTGGCCATCAGGTGTAAATGCCCTCAGGCAGGGTGAGAGAGAGAGAGGCTTTTGAAAAACAACCTTTTAAAGAACTGAGAATAAATCCAAAATGGCTGGAAAGTAGAGAAGCAGGTGATGAAGCAGAATTAGGCAGGGGCCAAGTCCTGAAAAGGCTTAGTAGGCCATCTACTGGGTTTTTGAGCTTGTCCTAAGTCCTCTGGTAAGCTATTGAAGGTTTTAAGCAGGGGTTTGACATGAAATGAAATGCTGCCTCCTCCTCCCCCAAACAAAACCAAACCCAAGAGTTTTAGCTCAATGGAACCTTGATAATTTACCAGAAAGGTCATAATCTGTGCAAGGTAAAATATTCTTCGTTCATCTCACTAAAATTTTTGCAACTGCTTTGATTGATTGTCATCTGTGATACTCTTTTCATTGTTTTTGTAGAAATTATCTTTGATTTTCTAAAGGCTCCTTTTATCCTTCACCATTCTGTTAACCTTATATAGGAATGTCATTTCTATTTATAACTGAGTTAAATTTTTTTTCTAATCGTGTCTGTCAGCTCTCTTCCATATTTAAACTTAAAATTCCTCACTGCCCCCACCCCACTTTTAATCTGCTCAAGGTATTTAATGTTTTAATGAAATGTTTCATTAAATATCATCATTAAATTTGCTTTTTTCTTTTTTCCCCCCAAATACAATGTCTTAGGTCTAGTTTAATATTTTCAGCATTTATGCTCTTTCATGTTTTATGAAATCTCATTTGGGCACCTATAATGTTTTTAGAGAATTTTGTTAATATTGTTTAGGAATACGAATCTTTGGCCGTAAGTGTCATTTTCAAATCTGGTTCACGTTCTGTGACCTTATCTTTCATATTAGACTGGTCTCTGTTGAGCTTCTTATGTTCAAGTGAGCTTATGTGTATAAAAGTGCTACAAAGGTTTTATAAAGGGTGCCTGGGTGGCTCAGTCGTTAAGCGTCTGCCTTCGGCTCAGGTCATGATCCCAGGGTCCTGGGATCGAGTCCCACATCGGGCTCCCTCCTCGGCGGGAAGCCTGCTCTCCCTCTCCCACTCCCGCTGCTTGTGTTCCTGCTCTCGCTATCTCTGTCTCTGTCAAATAAATAAATAAAATCTTTAAAAAAAAAAAAAAGGTTTTATAAAATAAAGTAAAAGTAAAACTTATGCTGATTTGTTTCTCCTTCTACAGTATGTGTTCCTACATGCTCACTTCTTTTTGGAATTCATCAGCCATGCTAAATTTTTGCTTGCCTTTGTGATTGAATAGGTCTTCCTTGGTGTAAAGCTGTTAGTTTGTGCCTGTAGAGAATGCTGTTGAGCACTTTTGCCCTCCATATATACAAAGAATAACTACAGCATCACCTTCTTCAAGCGTTTCTTTTGAAATCTATTTTGATGGAGCCTCTAACTTAGCTCACTTTGGCCTTGAGTTCTTAGGCTTTTCTGAACCACTCTATACTTGCTCTGTATTCTCTCCTTGTTGCTTTAATCATTTTTTTTCCTGGTGCTGGTAACTCGAAGTTTGCAGTGGTTTTTGGCATTACATTTTTGCTTCCTATTCAGCCTAGGACATTTATTTTAGAAGAGTTGCCTCATTTTAGATCTTAGAGTTTGAAAGTGATGTTTTTTTTTTAAAGATTTTATTTATTTTATTAATTTTTTTTAAAAAATATTTTATTTATTTATTTGCGAGAGAGACAATGAGAGACAGAGAGCATGAGAGGGAGGAGGGTCAGAGGGAGAAGCAGACTCCCTGCTGAGCAGGGAGCCCGATGAGGGACTCGATCTCGGGACTCCGGGATCATGACCTGAGCCGAAGGCAGTCGCTCAACCAACTGAGCCACCCAGGCGCCCCTGAAAGTGATGTTTTTGTGCTAGTGATTTCTCTAGCATCCAAAGTGACTGTCCTTGATCTGGAGTTGTGCTCTTGAGTCTCTCCTTCTGCCCAGGGTTGGTAAAGGAGGGCTGCATTTGTCTTTGGTTGACTTTATGAAAGGGTGATGATTTGGAAATCTCGGTGTCAGCATCATGGTATGTGATGGAGATACAAAGCCAAGCTGTGGTGTTGTGCCCTCATGGAGTTTGTAATCCAGCAGAAGAGGCAAAGAGCCATGACTAAAGTGCAAGATGATATGCGTGTTCAGATGGAAATACAGGGTGCTGGTACTCTAGGCCAGAAGTGGTGCACCTAGTGAACACTTAAGGGGACTGGAAAAGGTAGTGATTCCTGAATGTCTGTGAAGAGTCTTAAAGGAGGCGCAGAATGTCAGGTGAAGGGAAGGGGTTTTCCAGCAGATAGTGTACTCAAAGACATGGGTCTAAGAATGAGCATATAAAATTGGGAAAATAACATGAAGTAATATGGATTTATGTATTGCATGCTTTTTTTTTTTTTTTTTAAGATTTTACTTATTTGACAGAGAGAGAGACAGCGAGAGAGGGAACACAAGCAGGGGGAGTGGGAGAGGGAGAAGCAGGCTTCCCACCGAGCACGGAGCCCGACGTGGGGCCTGCCCAGAACCTGGGATCACGACCCGAGCAGAAGGCAGATGCCCAACGACTGAGCCACTCAGGCTCCCCTGCATGCTTTTT
>NC_138385.1:93645142-93652217 GCF_054177405.1 Leptonychotes weddellii | reverse complement strand
AATTTTTTTTTTTGAGATTTTATTTATTTGTGAGAGAGAGAATGAGAGACAGAGAACATGAGAGGGAGGAGGGTCAGAGGGAGAAGCAGACTCCCTGCTGAGCAGGGAGCCCGATGTGGGACTCGATCCCGGGACTCCAGGATCTGCATGCTTTTTTTTAAAAAAATAAAGATTTTATTTATTCATTTGAGAGAGAGAGCACAAGCAGGGGGAGGAGCAGAGGGAGAGGGAGAAGCAGACTCCCTGCTAAGCAGGGAGCCTGATGTGGGGCTCGATGTGGGGCTGGATTCCGGCACTCCGGAATCATGACCTGAGCTGAAGGCAGGTGCTTAACCGACCAAGCCACCCAGGTGCTCCCGCATGCTTTGTTTTGATGCTTTTATCTCAGCTACATCCCAGGATCTTGATTTTTTTTTCTTTATGGCCATCTTTTGGCTTTTTTCTGTCCATTTTCACTTTTACATAGGAAACTACTGTGTATACATAGGAAATACTGATACTAGGAATTTAAGTAGGGGTGGGCCTTTGGTAAAATGGATAAACGGATAGTATCAGTTTTCTACTGTAAGCTCCTGGAGGCATGGTGTTGACTCTTGTAGCCTCAGCATCTAGTGCATTGCCTGGCACATAGGAAATGCTCAATAAATATTTCTCTTATGAAAGGTACCTCTTTTCTGACCCCCTTCCCCATCTCTTCATGTCAGTGCCTTCTTCCTTGTCCAGTGGCTTCGCTTCTCTGTCAGGTACCTACCTAGTGGATCTTCCTCTCTGCTTGCCCAATAGACATGCTTGTCCTGTATCTAGTCAGTCGTCTTGGATGTAAACTGTGTTATAATTGGATCCACACTGGTGTGTAAATAGGTGCTAATGGCTTCCTGTAGCGTCCCTGAAACTTTCCTACCAACGTTTACAGTATGGCAGATGAGGGGGAGGCCAAAGTTCGCAACTAGAAGAGTGACATTTCTTTTAAGTATTTTCATGATTTATTGCATGAATTCTTGAAATGCTAAGTTCTGTTCCATAACAAACTCTCATGTGTGCGTGCATATATGTGCTTCTATATATCTGCATTGTACATTAGTTACCATTAAGCAAAAACTGACATTCTGTGAAGATGTTTGCTTGTTTATCATAAGACTTCACACACCTCCAGATTACTGTTCATGTCCCTCAGATTGGGAGGCTGGTTTTATTTATTTATTTTTTTAAAGTAATCTCTAGGTCCAACATGGGGCTTGAATTCACGACCCCCAAGACCCCAAGATCAAGAATTGCATGCTCTACCGACTGAGCCAGCCACGCGCCCTGGGAGGCTGGTTTTAAATGTGTTCCCATAGTGAGATAAAATATGTGCCTTGTAAAAAGACCTCTGCAGTGACTTCACCAAAGAATCCACTCTACAACATTAAATGGTTAGATGAAGGTGTTTTTATTTTTTAAAAGATTTATTTATTTTAGAGAGAGAGAGTGGGGGAAGAGGCAGAGGAGGATGGGAGAGAGTGAGAATCTCCAGTAGCCTCCCCACTGAGCACGGGGCCGATTTCAACCTGAGCAAGAATCAAGACTCAGCTCCTTAACCAACTGAGCCACCCAGGTGCCCGTATTTTTATTTTTTAAAAGGTTCATTTATTAGGCACCTGGGTGGCTCAGTCGCTTAAGTGTCTGCCTTCGGCTCAGGTCATGATCCCAGGGTCCTGGGATCTAGCCCCTGTCGGGCTCCCTGCTCAGCAGCCTGCTTCTCCCTCTCTGTCTGCCCCTCTTCCTTGCTTGTGCTCTCTGTCTCTCTCTCTCAAACAAAAAGAATCTTTAAAACAAAACAAAAAATATTTGAGAGAGCAAGAGAGAGAGTGTGCGGGAGTGGGGAGAGGGATGGGGGGAGAGGGAGAGAGAAACCCAAGCAGACTCTAAGCTCTGAGTGTGGAATGTGACTTGGGGTTCAATCTCATGACCCCAAGATCACAGCCTGAGCCGAAAACAAGAGTTAAACACCCAACTGACTATACCACCCAGGTATTTTTTAATTTTATTATTAAATTTTTATTTAATTTTTAATTTTTCTGAACATAATCTTTTTAAAAAAGATTTTATTTACTTATTTATTAGAACGTTCTCGCAGGAGGGGTGGAGAGGGAAGGGTGGGGGGAACAAGAAGGAGACAGAATCTCGAGCAGACTCTGTGCTCGAGTTGGTTGCTTAACTGACTGAGCCACCCAGGTGCCCCTAAACATAACTTTTTAAAAAAAGTTTACTTATTTTTAAGTAATCTGTATACCCAGTGTGGGGCTTGCACTCACAACCCTGAGATCAAGTCACATGCTCTTCCGACCGAGCCAGCCAGGTGCCCCTGTTTTTGTTCTTATTTATTTATTAAAGATTTTTATTAGAGAGAGTGCATGTGTGTGTGTGTGTGTGTGTGTGTGTGTGTGTTGGGGGAGGGGCAGAGGGAGAGGGAATCTCAAGCAGACTCCACACTGAGCGTGGAGTGCAATGCAGGGCTCGATCTCACAACCCTGAGATCAGGACCTGAGCTGAAATTGACTGATAATTAACTGACTGAGCCACCCAGGTGCCCCCTGTTTTTAAGCATGCTGTCCTAGACTTTTAAATATCTTCTCTACATTTTGGTAGTTTCTCATATTATGGGTCCCACTTGCCCAGAAAACTCACATCCCTGATCTCTTTTACAGCTAGGACATAGGCTTGTGACCTAGATTTGAACAGTGATTTACGCAGAGTGAAACTTATAGTATATAAAGGAGAGCATTGTGAGGTGGCCATCATGTGTAGTTGAATTGATGACCTTGTGGTCATAGTGACAGAGGTGTTTTGATTTTTTTTTTTTTTTTAAGTTTTATTTGCGTAATCTCTACACCTAACATGGGGCTCAAACTCATGACCCTGGGCGCCTGGGTGGCTCAGTCGTTAAGCGTCTGCCTTCGGCTCAGGTCATGATCCCAGGGTCCTGGGATCGAGTCCCACATCGGGCTCCTTGCTCAGCGGGGAGCCTGCTTCTCCCTCTGCTGCTCCCTGCCACTTTGCCTACTTGTGATTCCTCTCTCTCTCTCTGTATGTCAAATAAGTAAATAAAATCTTAAAAAAAAAACAAAAAAAACCCTCATGACCCTGAGATCAAGAGTTGCATGCGCTTCTGACTCAACTAGCCAGGCCCCCCTTGATTTTTTTTTTTTTTTAAAGAGTGGCAATGGCAGAGCTTATGGAATTCAGTCTCAAGTGATGTTGGTGCCTAGTAGTGGCAATAAATTTTATGGGGTGAAGGGTGTTCGTCTTCCTATTTTGTGATCATTTGGGATTTGTGGTTAGATGTCTTATTAATTTTGGAATATTTTCAGGTATTATCTCTTCAATTATTTCTTTTGTCCTATTCTCCTATTTCTGTGATTCCATTTACCAGTATGTTAGAACCTTTGATATTTTCCCATAGCTCTTGAATGTTTTTGTTTGGTTTTTCACTGTGTTTTCTCACAGTGTTTTGGTTGGGGTAATACCTGTTGACTAATTTTCAAGTTCATGGATTCTTTGCTTGGCTGAGTTGAGTCTAGTGAAGAGCCTATTGAAGGAACTCTTCATTTCTCTTAACTGTGTTTTTAATTTTAACACTTTTTATTTATTTATTTTTTAAAGTAGGTTCTATGCCCAGCATGGGACTTGAACTCAGGACCTCAGGATTGAAAACTGTATGCTCTACTGACTGAGCCAGCCAGATGCCCCTCATTTTATTCTTATAGTTTCCATCTCTCTGCTGAATTACCCTTGATTTTATGTTATTCTCCTTTTAGGTTAGAGCTCTAAACATGTTACTCATAATATTTTAAATTTCATTGTAGATATTTCCAGAATCTGAGTCTGTGTCTAGTTTTGATACATTCTTTGTCTTTTCTGAGTGTTGTTTTTTCTTTGCCTTTTCTTAGGTCTTGTGATTTTTTTTCCTTGTTGCAAGGCTGACTTATTTTGTAGAATAGTAGAGACTGAGGTACATAATTTTTATGTCTGTAAATGGGCACATTTTTCCTTGTGCTAGGCCTTTGGGCAAGGATTTGAGTTAGTCAGGAGTTGGGCTGGGTTTGAATTTGATTGTTGCTATGGTTACCCTCAGTGTACCTCAGGCTTCAAATTCTCATAGTTTGTGATTGGGGTGGGAATTAGTTTATTTATTTTATTTTTTAAAATTTTATTATTTTTTAAAAATATTTTTAATTTATATTTTAAAAAGATTTATTTTAGAGAGAGAGAGAAAGTGTGTGCATGTGCACTTGTGTAAGGGGGGGGGAGGCAGAGGGAGAGAAGCAGACTTTCAGCTAAGCACCAAGCCTAACACAGGGCTCAATCCCATGACCCCGAGATCATGACCTGAGCTAAAACCAAGAGTCAGATGCCCAACGGACTGAGTTGCACAGGTGCCCCGGGATTTGGTTTATTTTGAGTTTTAGGTGTTTCTTTTGAACTGTGGCTTAGAGAGGGTCTGCTTATATGATCTTGTTTTTTCCTGTTCCTCTGCCAGTAGTATTCTGCTATTTACTTGAAGTTGGTTACTAGAAGCTGGTTAGCTTGGAGGTGGAGAGTGATAGTGGGGAGTCTTTTGTTCTGGTTCATCCTTGGATTTAGGCCTTCATCAGTGTCCCAAAGCCTTGCCCCACCTCTGGCTTTTGTGGTGGGCTCAGTGTGTAATCCTGCCCCTCTCCTAGGAGGAGGGTGCCCATCCCTTCCCCCAGCTGCAGCTAGTTTTTACCAGTGCTTTAAGGGTAGAAGCACTTACTGGCCTTGAAAAGACTTTTCTCCCTTAGCTGAGATAGGGAGAGAAGGATCTGACTTCTCTTGCTTCTGAGGCACAGCTGCAGTTCCCTTCCCCCCTGCCCCGGTGTGCATCACAATGGGCATCCTCAGGGCTCTTTCCTCTCTGTGAGTGCCTGGTGGGGTTGGTGGAAGAAGATCCTGCAGAAGGTTGGGGTCTACCCAATTTCTGTGACCTCCCCAGTGGTTTCATACTGTCCCTTCAGCAAAGCCACATCAGGCTTTTATCAACTTGCCAATTATTCTTGCTGCACTTGTCTTACCAGTGTCCAGTTGCAGTCTACCCCAGGTGAGCACAGGGTTGTCTCCTGTCTCCTTCCAGGCCCTGTCTCCTAAGACTTTGAGCCACTTGGTTGTTCTATGATGGGTTTAAAGAAAGTCATGAATTTGAAATCAGTCCAGCTCTTTTTCATTGTAAGAGTGGGCAGCTTTGTTCCTTTCAGCTTTCTTATTCCAGGGTGGAAGACAGAAGTTTGGTTACCCTTAAAGTTTTAACATGCACATTTAACTAAGTCTAAACTTAATAGCTCTAACATCCTGCATAAGGCAAAATTTTTAGAATGGTTTACCTTTTAACTCTCATCCCCTCTTTCATGTTAGTTATTTATGCTTTAGTTTTGTCTTGTTTAAGTCACCTTAAGCCTATACAAATAGTGAATGTTTAGTCACCAGCATGTTTTCCAAATTTCTTAGGTCACCATTCTTCATTCACCCCATTTCTTCATTTTGGGTTCAGTTTCCTTTTTTATAATGTTCTTAAGTAGTTCTTTCACCAAAGGCCTGTTAGTAATAAACTTGATCTTGGTATTTCTGAAAGTGTCTTTACTTCACGTTTTCTCTTGAATGATTGTTCAGCTGGGTATAGAATTTACATTGACAATTATTTTCCCTCAGCACTTTCATAATGTTATTCCCTGTGTTTTGACAAATCTTGTTAATGAAAAAAAAGTCTTGTTAATGAGAAGTCTTTAGTCAGTTCAGGTGTAATTTCTTTATATGTAGGTAATTATCTTTTCCCTTGGGCTACCTTTAAGAATTTTCTCTTTGTTTTTGATCTGCAATTTCTTTGTGGTATCTCTACATGTAGATTTATTTTTGTTTTGCTTTTATTTGGTGTATTCTATCAGTCTGAAGACTCATGATGCCTACAGTTGTTAAAAAAAAAATCCTAGCCATTATCTTTTTAAATTGCTTCCCCTGTGGGGCACCTGGGTGGCTCAGTTGTTAAGCATCTGCCTTCAGCTCAGGTCATGATCCCAGGGTCCTGGGATCGAGCCCTGCATCGGGCTCCCTGCTCGGTGGGAAGCCTGCTTCTCCCTCTCCCACTCCCCCTGCTTGTGTTCCCTCTCTTGTTGTGTCTCTCTCTGTCAAATAAATAAATAAAATCTTTAAAAAAAAAAAATTGCTTCTCCTCCATTTTCCATTTCTGGAACTATTTAGATATGTGTTGTATCTTTTCATTGTATCCTCCCTGTTGCTTAAATTTTCTTTAATATTTTCCGTTTTTACTTCTGGGTGATTTCCTGACACTCATCTTACGACTAATTTCTTTTTACCTGTGTCTAGTCATTTGGTTAAACCATTTATTGAGAATTTTAACTAAAAACACTTGGCTATTTTTTTTAAATGTAAAAATTTCTTTTTCTTTTTTTTTTTAAAGTTTTTATTTATTTAAGAGAGAGTGAGCACAAGCTGGGGGAGAGGCAGAGGGAGAGAGAGAAGCAGGCTGAGCAGGGAGCCAATCCCAGGACCCTGGGATCATGACCTGAGTCAAAGGCAGACTCTTAACTGACTGAGCCACCCAGGCACCCCTAAATGTAAAAAAAAAATTTTTTTAAAGATTTTATTTATTTGAGATAGAGATAGAGAGAGAGATCGATCACGAGCAGGGGGGAAGGGTAGAGGGAGAAGCATACTCCTCAATGAGCAGGGACCCTGATGCAGGACTCGATCCCAGGGTCCTGGGATCATGACCTGAGCCGAAGGCAGATGCTTAACCAACTGGGCCACCCAGGTGCCCAGTGTAAAAATTCCTGTGTACAAATCTACTTTTGGATTTTCATAAGGGCATATTCTTTTCATTTCTTTGAACATTTAAAAACATGTTTGTCTCCTTTGGATTATTGTAGTTCTTTTTTTTTTTTTTTTTAAAGATTTTATTTATTTATTTGAGACAGAGAGAATGAGAGACAGCATGAGAGGGAGGAGGGTCAGAGGGAGAAGCAGACTCCCTGCCGAGCAGGGAGCCCGATGCGGGACTCGATCC
>NC_138385.1:93588488-93644642 GCF_054177405.1 Leptonychotes weddellii | reverse complement strand
GGGACTCCAGGATCATGACCTGAGCCGAAGGCAGTCGCTTAACCAACTGAGCCACCCAGGCGCCCTGGATTATTGTAGTTCTTAAGGAGTGAAATCTCTGATTTGTGTGCCTTCCCTCCTTGCTCCAAATTTTGCTTGTCAGGGTTTGCAATATGTGACAGTTTGGGAATTATTTGCTTGTGCCTGGCTTGTGGGATGCTTCTTTGAATGGTTTTGCATTTTTCTCTAATGGGACTCTGGATTCACTCTTGCTGGCAGTTTTCAATCTATTTTTTTTTTTAATATTTTATTTATTTGTTTGACAGAGAGAGACACAGTGAGAGAGGGAACACAAGGAGGGGGAGTGGGAGAGGGAGAAGCAGGCTTCCCGCCGAGCAGGGAGCCCGATGCGGGGCTCGATCCCAGGACCCTGGGATCATGACCTGAGCTGAAGGCAGACGCTTAACGACTGAACCACCCAGGCTCCCAGTTTTCAATCTATTCTTACATGGATTTCTGATAACCGGGGAGTGGTGTGAATTTGACTCCATATCTATGGTAGAGCAAAGCCTTGGGTTTTCCATTTTGTTTGGTCATTCCTTCAACACACAGCCCTGGGCTTATGTGTATAAGTTTTCTTTTTTCTTATTCATCCAAGGATAGCCCTTTGTATCTCTTCTTGGCTTTATGCTGGTGGTTCACTTCCAGCTTCTTTCCCATACACGGACTTGAGGAACATCTCTGCTTTCCTGGTCCCATAATCATTTGAGTTTGCAGCTGTTGGTTTAGACAGCAGGAGTGAGCAGGCAGGTCTTTGTCTTGTGACAAGGAAGAGGAAGGTCTTTGTCCTGTGACAAGGAAGAATCTCATTTAATAAGCCCTTGTCTTTGCAGCCACTCCTTTCTATTCTGTTCTTCCTGACTGTTGGTCAGGAGGTATTTCATCCAGTTAAGAACTAGGAAGTAGTTGCAACCATAGGCATCCTCTAATTTGAACAGATTATTCACTAAAAGTTCATTTAGGCATGGGTTGTGTAGAACACAGTTCATATTATCTGATAGGAACTATGTATGTTATTTTAAAAATGGGTTAGTTTCCCAGGTAACCCTTAGGAGTCTGTTCTTTCCATGATGCAGTTGAAATTCACATAGACTTGTGAGCTCTTTGGGATTGTAATCAGTATGTAGAAGGTGATTTATGTGGGGGGGGGTGCATTTTAACATTCTCAGTGAGAGAAGGGAGTCTGGCGGTTTCCAACCTCATTTGGTCTTCTCTGGTTGTGACCTGCCAGCTACCAGGCCCTATTAATTGTTATAAAGTCAGGCCACTGTTCTCAGACCTGCTGCCAAATCATCTCCTCTCATACTTAGCACACAACCTTGCCTCCGCTCCACCGAGAATATTGAGGGCCTTTTGGTGGATTTTCTGCAGCTTCTGGCTCCATCTACAAATTTATCAGTCCCTTTCTCTCCAGAGCTGTTGTTTTTCTCCTGTCTCAGAAGATGAGGTGCTTCTGCTGTTCCAGGACAGTCCCTTGCCTGGTGCCCTCAGCTTCAGTGATGCTTCTTTAGCAGTGTTTTTCCATCAGTTATTCCTTCTTCCTGCTTGTCCTGTATGCCAGTGGCTTTCAACCAGGGGCAGTTCTGCCCCCAGGGGACATTTTGCAATCTCTGAAGACATTTCTGGTTGTCACAACTTGGGGTGATGGTATGTGTGCTCCTAGCATATGGTGGATGGAGACCAGGGATGCTGCTTAACATCTTAGAGTGCACAGCACAGCCCCCCACAGCAAAGAATTTACCTGTTCTAAAATGTTGGTTGTGCTGAAGTTGAGTAACCTTATTATATCCTTAGCCTCGCCTTTTGACTTTGTTTTTCTCTGATCTTATTCCTAAGATTCTTGTCCTAGAAAATTTTCTCTAAACCACTTGTCCACTCCTCTCCTAACTACCTAACATTCTCCAAACTTCTGAGAGTGGTCTATATGTAGTTTGTCCTTTTCTCATTCACTTCAGCTCTTGCTCTCTGACTTCCCACTCTCAGTGCTATTTAAACTGTTTTTGCTGAGATCACCTGTGACCTCTTGTGTGCTGCAGTTGGTAGATTCATTCAGTTCTAATTTTACTTGACATTTCTGTTGCACCTGACACCGTTAATCACTATCTCCTTGAAGCAGTGTGTTCCCTTGGCATCTTTGTTCTCCATGTCCTCCTCTCACATTTCTTTATCTGCAACCTCTGTTGGCTTGTCCCAATCCACTTACTCCTTACACACTGCTATTACCTGGGCTTGACTTCTTAGCCAAGTGTTATCATAGGTCATTGTCTCAATTACACCCAGAGTTTCAGTTCTACTTGTATGCAGATGTTTTTCTAAATTTCTAATTCTTCCCCACTTTTCCCTACAAGCTTCAGACTCATTTATCCCCCCAGACTCATTCTTTTTTAAAATATTTTATTTATTTATTTGTCAGAGAGAGAGAGTACAAGCAGGGGGAGCGGCAGGCAGAGGCAGAGGGAGAGGGAGAAGCAGACTCCCTGCTGAGCAGGGAGCCCAGTGCGGGGCTCGATCCCAGGACTCTGGGGTCATGACCTGAGCCGAAGGCAGACGCTTAACCAACCGAGCCACCCAGGCGCCCCAGCCCCCAGACTCATTCTTAATAACCTTCTGGAAATCTACACCTGAGTATTCTTACAGGTACCTTATACTGAGCATGTCTCATATGAAGTACAGCATCCTTTCCTCATACTTTGTCCTCCTTAATTGAAGAAAAAAAATCTATTGGTTCCACCATCCTTTCAGGCTCCTAAGGTAGATAACTGGGTCTTGTTGAACTCCAGATACATTATTTACAGTTGCTAGTATGATATAAAATGTGAATTTGATCATATCACTGATGTGCCTGAAAGCCTGCAATTGTGCTCTCTTGTTGACAGGAGAAAGAGAAAGGATAAAGACTGAATTCATTTATATGGCCTGTCAGGCTCTCTTTGGTATGTTCTCTACCTATCTACCTCTCCAGCCTCATATCCTTTCCCTGTCAGCCTCAAACACTATGCTTGGATACGTAGAATTCCCCATAAAATTCTGTTTCAAATATGATGTCTTTTTTTTTTTTTTTTAAGGTTTTATTTACTTATTTTTGAGAGAGAGAGAGCACGTGCAAGAGAGCATAAGCCAGGGTTGGGGGGTGGTTAGAGGGAGAAGCAGACTCCATGCTGAGCAAGGAGCTCAACACAGGGCTCGATCCCAGGACCCCAGGATCATGACCTGAGCCGAAGGCAGATGCTTAACTGACTGAGCCACCCAGACATCCCAAATTTGCTCTCTTTGCTTATGCTCTCTCTTTTGCGTGGAAGGCAGTGTTTCTCTATAGAGTTGCTACCTCTTTAGGTGGTGGGACTCCCTCTTCCTCATGGAAGCTACAGTTAATTGGCATCTTTTCCCATTTCTGTGGCCTCAATGTTATTGAGTATTCCTTGTCTGAACTATGATTTTGGAGAGCCAGGACTGGGTAAAAACGTTGGCATTAGTCCGGCAGAAAGAGGGCAGGGAGTGGGCACAGGTAAAGGTTTTTACAGCTTTTCAATTATGTGGTTACTATTAAACCATTTCTTTTTTTAGTCCCTAATACCTGTAGTAGTTATATTATCTTTCAGGGGTTCTTCTGGAAAAAAATATATTTTTTGAGGGAGCTATCTTTTATTGGCCTACATGAAGTTGTGGGTATTTCAGCTCTACTAAGTTTTGCCACCCATAATCTTTTTTTTTTTTTTTTTTTTTAAAGTAGGCTCCATGCCCTTTGTGGGGCTTGAACTCACTACCCTGAGATTGAGTTGCATGCTCTACAACTGAGCCAGCTAGGCGTCCCTGCCACCCATCCAGTCTTAACCTGCTTCGTGGTTCCTTGGAATTCTTCACTGATCTGCCTGCTGGGGGCACTTCCTACAATCCCACGGCTGCTCTGGTTTTTAAAAAATTTTTATTTTATTTTATTTCTTTTCTTTTTCTTTTTTTAAAGTAGGCTCCACACCCAGCGTGGAGCCCAGTACAGGGCCAGAACTCACGACCCTGAAATAAAGACCTGAGCTGAGATCAAGAGTAAGATGCCCAACTGACTGAGCCATCCAGGAGCCCCTTTTTATAATTCTTTTGCTTATTTCAGTGGGTTTTAGAAGGAAAGGTAAACACGTATTTGGTCATTTAGAAGTAGAACTTCAGTGCTCTGTACCTCATGTAGGTTCTCCTTTTTTCCCTCTATTGTAAACATCATGGCAAAAAATGTCTATTCATTTATATACTTATTTATTGCAAAGAATGCCTTTTAAAGGGAATCCTTCCATATGTCTTTGATCATGTTCTTAGGATACTAGTCTTACATTCCCCTTGAGAATCACTGGGGGTAAGGATAGATGACCCTGATGAGATTGTGCCATACCTGTGAAGGGTGTGAAGGAGACATTGCTAATTTCCCTAAAGGAAAGCTTGCCAGTTAAAAATGTTTACTATTTTGACCAATGTGGTCAAACAGTTTCTCTTTATTGTTCATTGGATTTAAAAAAAAAAAAATTACCTCTAAGATTGAATATTTACCAAATTTACTTATTGGCCATTTGTATTTTTTTTTGTACATTTTCTTTTCATGTTAAAGCCTTTTTTTTTTTTTTTAATACTCCTTTCTAGGGTTCACTCAGGTTCTTTTTTTTTTTTTTAAGATTTTATTTATTTATTTGACAGAGAAAGAGAGAAAGCACAAGCAGTGGGAGCTGTAGAGGGAGAGGGAGAAGCAGGCTCCCCACTGAGCAGGGAGCCCAGTGTGGGGCTCCATCCTAGGACCCTGGGATCATGACCAGAGCCGAAGGCTTAACTGACTGAGCCACCCAGGCGCCCCTCAGTTCTTTCTTTCTTTTTTTTTTTTTTTTTTTAAAGATTTTATTTATTTGACAGAGAGAGATACAGCGAGAGAGGGAACACAAGCAGCGGGAGTGGGAGAGGGAGAAGCAGGCTTCCCGCGGAGCAGGGAGCCCGATGCGGGGCTCGATCCCAGGACCCTGGGATCGTGACCTGAGCCGAAGGCAGACGCTGAACGACTGAGCCACCCAGGCGCCCCGAGTTCTTTCTTTTAACATGAAATAAGCAAATGCTGCCAAATTAAGATCCATTGCTCATTCTTTCAGTTTAGATTTATTATGACCTGATTCTTGGAAAATCAAAATCCACTCCTAGTTTTGTGATTATTAATAATACCTCACAGGGTAGCTGTGAAAATTAATTGAAATAACAGAGATGAAGTGCCCAACACAGTAACTTGATATATAATAAGCACCAGTAAATATTAGTTCCTTCTGTGCATTCTTTTTCCTTTGCCAGATTATTAAAATAACTGCAGTATTCCATACCTGAGAGGGAGAGAAGAAAAAAAGATGGCATGTATTTACTGAACCCTTGTTAAATGAAGGGCAGTAGGCCAAATACCTTGAGAGATACAGAGATGTTTAAGCCTGCTTCCTGTTCAGGAATAAACAGTAGCTTACTATATATATTTTTATTTTTCTAGGCTACTGCTCCTTTTTTTTTTTCTTTTTAAACGTGCCATTCTGAAAACCTTTCGGTCTTTAAAGTGTGTTTTGTTTGAGTGCAGAACATTTTAAAGGTCGGTTTGTCACATTTAATCCATTACATTTCTATGAGAATAATTATTAGCTCCATTTTATAGATGGGGGTCCTGAAGGGTGATCTGTCCAGCTTCTAGCCAGGATAAAAATAGGATATATTAGGATTTGGAAGAATGCTAACCATTGTATTTCCAGCCTTAGTAGATGCTGAATAAATATTTGTTGAATGAATGAATCCTCTTTTATTAAATGGTATGTTAAGCCCATTCCTAAATCGCATCTCTAATTCTTACTGTTTTATTCTCTCCCTTTGTAATTTATTCTGCTAAAGTGGTCAATTAAACTTTAAAATTCACTGGTTGGTGCAGAAGACCTTAGAAGTTAGAAGACAAATGGTACACTGTTTTAGTCATAATGAAAAAGGGCTTTGAGAGGAGATTTTTGTGTTGATACTGACTGTATTTGCCAATTGAATGTTTTTAAAGCTTTTTAATTAATTGATTTAAGTAATCCCTACACCCAACTTGGGGCTTGAACTCTTTACCGCAAGATCAAGAGTCACGTGCTCTATTGACTGAGCCAGCCAGGCACTCTGCCAGTTTAATTTTTTGTCCTGGTGCTGATTCTTTGCAAGACCTACCTTTCTAGTTCTTGGGAAGTTTGGGGCTAGGGAAAATGGTCCAGTTTTTTGTACTCTAAGGATGACTCTGCTGTTAATAGTCAGGTTTTTCATTTAATCTCTAGTAATGTAGAAAAATTAGCAATTATAATTAGGCTCTGGAGATTTGAGGGGAAAATTTTTTAGTGGATGAACTAGCAAATATACAGACTTTAATAGAATTAGTGATTAACATGCCAGAGTTTGCTCTGTATTTAGCTTTTTGTAGTTGGTTGGCTTGGATAGTGAAATAAGGGCTCTTAGTAAAAATGATAAGATCCTGGAAAGGATTGGTGTTGGGACATCCATTGCAGAAAACAGTATTGACACATCTTCACTCTGCACATGGAACACTGTTTAGTCTTAGCCTTGCTAAATTCACTTCTTTTTACAAACTTCATGAATAGATAGATCTGTTCATCACATTGTTGGTTTTCCCAGTTTATTTATTTTTTTACTTTGGATGCATTCAGTGAAGCTTATAAACAATTGTCTTGTAAACATAAGTCTTTGGGAAGGGTTAGAAAAACCTTGCTTTGATTCTTTTTAGCTGGTGACCGGGGACAAGGTTTATGATGACTCTGGGTCTATTTTCTTTTCTTTTTTAAGATTTTATTTATTTATTTATTTATTTATTTATTTATTTATTTGAGACAGAGAGTGCACACACAAGCTGGGGGAGTAGTAGGGGGAGAGGGAGAAGCAGACTGCTGAGCAGGGAGCCCTACTTGGGGCTCAATTCCAGGACCCCAAGATCATGGCCTGAGCCAGGGGCAGATGCTTAACTGACTGAGTCACCCAGATGCCCCTAAAGATTTTATTTTTTAAAGTAATTTCTACACCCATCTTGGGGCTCACAACCCTGAGATTGAGTCACATGTTCCCCCGACTGAGCCAGCCAGGTGCCCCTCTGGGACTATTATCTTCTTTTTTTTTTTTAAAGATTTTATTTATTTATTTGTCAGAGAGAGAGAGAGAGAGCACAGATAGGCAGAGCAGCAGGCAGAGGGAGAAGCAGGCTTCCCTCTGAGCAGGGACCCAGATGTGGGGCTTGATCCCAGGACCCCGGGATCATGACCTGAGCCGAAGGCAGACGCTTAATGACTGAGCCACCCAGGCGTCCCTTTTAATATCTTTTAATACTGTTAGGATTAAATGTGATAATGTATGTAAAAATACTTAGCGTATATCCGATGTATGGAAGTGCTCCAGAAGCACAAATTGAAGCTATTTGTTACTGCTAAGGCTATACCATAGTGGCTAACTACGGGAATTTTGGAGCGTGACTGTTTGGGTTTGAGTTTCAGTTCTGGCACTTACTGGCTAGGGGTCTAATTTCTCTATTAGTGTCCTTGTTGGTAAAATGAGGTTTCTAGTGAAGGACCAAAAAAGGTTCTTGTGAGGATTAAATAAATTAATGTAAATAAAGCAGCTAGATCAGTGGTTAGCACACAAGTGCTGTATGTTTTAGCTGTTGTTACTATTTTATCACATTTGGAAACCTGCTGTGCCCATCTGATTTTATTTGAAATATTTTATTTTACTGGAATTTTTTTTTTTTTTGAATCTTTTTGATTTCAAGCTCCATGAGGGCAGGGTCTGCTCTGTTTTGTTCACTACTGTATTGCAAACATCTGCAATAGTGACTTGCATAGAGTACTTATTTAGTAAATATTTGTGGAATGAATGAATAAATGAATGATGAGTGTTCCATTTGCCTTGAATTATGTTGGCCAGTATTCTAATTCAAGTAGTTTTTTATTGTTAAGTCACTGTTAAAAAAAAATATGTAGCAAAACTTGTAGTAAGTTCCCAATGTTTACAGGCTGAAATTCAAGTTTCTTAGCTTTGCATTCAAAAATATGTGGAATCTAACCATACCCAGTTTTCTTCTTTTTTACAATGTGGAGTTTAGACCAGATACCCTTTTTCTTTTCTTTTCTCTAAGGATTTATTTATTTATTTATTTGAGAGCGGGAGAGACCGAGAGAAAGCGTAGGTGCTCCCGCAAGTGGGAGGGGGGAGGGACAGAGGGAGAGAGAGAGAATTCTGAAGCAGACACCCGGCTGAACCCTGAGCCTGACGCAGGGTTTAGTCTCACCATCCTGAGATTATGACCTGAGCTGAAACCAAGAGTTGGTCACTTAACCAACTGAGCCACCTAGGCGCCCCACCAGATATCCTTTTTCTATCTCATTTCAAATGTATGAATCTCTGGGTTGTGAATTAATTCACTGGGTTGTTGTGATATCCAGTCAGTGAAATTGTAAATGTGAAAATACTTTGCAAATTATATAATATCATCATCATCATGATTTATAGTAATCCTTAAGTGTTTCTTTCTTTTTTTTTTTTTTTAAAGATTTTATTTATTCATTTGAGACACAGAGATACAGAGAGAGAGAGAGAAAGCATGAGCAGGGAGAGAGGCAGAGGGAGAGGGAGAAGCAGACTCCTCGCTGAGCCAGGAGCCCGATGTGGGGCTCGATCCCAGGACCCTGGGATCGTGACCTGAGCTGAAGGCAGACGCTTAACCGTCTGAGCCACCCAGGCGCCCCAATCCTTAAGTGTTTTTAACCAAATTTTGCTGGAATGTGCTGTCTTCTATTTGCTCACACAATGTAACTGTAACCCAATACATGTTTCCAGACCTAGTTCAAATCCACGTTCCTGTGTAAAACATAACCTCTTCAGTCTAAAATGAGCACTCTTTGAACATTTATAGCCGTTGTGATTTGTATGGTTTATTTGGTAATCATTATTTGATAGATTGAAGTCCATAATTGGCAAGTGAATTTTAAAAAAATGGTAAAGTTCTAAGTAATTATATAAGAATGTGCATACAACAAACATTTTGCCATAAAGCATATGTTTCTTTGCTACTGTTTTGAGGTGAGGCCAAGGCCTTTTTTTTCTGAGAATGAATCAGCTGACTGAAGGTCAATGTCATCTGTGTTGTATGAACCATACTCCTAGCCCATCCTATCTGCGTGGTAGGTCCAGTTTTGATTTCTTGGAAGTGGAGCAGTAATTTAGATAACTTATGACACCATCTAGTGCAGAATTGCAGATTTTAACAGCTTTTTCCTTTTTTTAAAACCATTATCTAATCTGTATCTAATTTGAGTCACTTTTTAAAGTAAACTCTACCCTCAACGTGGGGCTCAAACTCACAACCCTGAGATCAAGGGTTGCATGCTCTACTGGCTGAGACAGCCGTCCCCCATCCCAACAGTCACTTTTTTTTTTTTTAAAGATTTTATTTATTTATTTGAGAGAGAGAGAGAGAGAGAGAAAGAGCATAAGAGGGGGGAGCGGGAGAGGGAGAAGCAGACTCCCTGCTGAGCAGGTAGCCCGATGCGGGACTCGATCCCGGGACTCCAGGATCATGACCTGAGCCGAAGGCAGTCGCTTAACCAACTGAGCCACCCAGGCGCCCCAACAGTCACATTTTTAACATGACTCATCACCTTTATCACATCTTGCCAAAGCATCCAACCTGATTTTCACAGAAACTGCAACTTTCTTTTAATTGGTTTGTATACTATTTGAAAACCATGTGATGGCTATTACAAGAGGAGCTGATGTAGTTTTGGGGAAGAAATGCAACTGACTTGGATGCTAAGCATGCAGCAGCTCCATTTAAGGGAGCAGAAGTGTGAAGTTGAACTAAGCAGTTATCTATTAGCCAAAAACATTTGTACTATTGGCATCAGCCAATCTGTTTCACAGAAGTAATGGGGAGTTGGTAACTGTTAGTTTTGTTAAGAGAAATGCTGGAGGCCAGTATGGCTTGAGTGCACTGTGCAAATGGACTTCTGTAATACATTTTATAATTTCAAAAAGTCCATTTTCCATGAATAACACTTTAAAAAAAATAATATAACAGAGATAACTGAACTATTCAGAGTGCCTGGAGAAAATCACTCTGTACAAGTAAGATTGCTGTGAAACCTTTTCCCCAAGTGGAGTTTCCCGTTTGTCCCGGACATAAGTAGTTTCCACCTCTTCTGGGCATGTCAAACACCTTTCATATACCGTTCTAGGTTTCTCATATTTAGTTAACTCACCTGTTTGCCTATTCTATGAACTCTTCCTTTGAGGAGCTTTTGTATATCATGTCTGATCCATAGTTGGTGCCCAACAAATTGAATGGAAAAGTTTTGGCCATTTAAACAGATGGCACAACCCAATCTTGCTGAGATACAATTTTCATTGATGTGCCATGAGAAAATAAGCCATTAGTATCTATAAATTCAATCCAGACAATATTTTAGTATAATTATACTCAGTTGAGTTTTTATATTCCATATGTCCAAGGTACTGTGCTATTTCTACAAAGGCATTGAATTTAATAACACATGGTTCTTGTCTTTGGACATGTATTTTAGTAGGATAGTGGGATATATGGAGAGGCAAGAGTAATTAGGGGCTGGAGCAATTTGTGTGGTGTTCAATTTAGATAGTACCTGACCTGGGCTGTGAATGCTAACACCAATTAGGGCTTTTCAGTACGTATTTATTGCTTTATGGCATTTGGCTGGCAGTCTGGATGTCCTTCAACCTCTCCTTGCTTTTTTTTCTGTCACACACTCCCAGTCTTCTTACTCCTATTTCTAGTCTTGCTTTAACATTCTGCCTTTGGTCACATTCCTTTTTCTGCCCTTGGTGTAATGCGTTTTTGTTTTAACTCTAACCCTGAGCTTCTGGAAATAGGCTTTTCTCTCTACATATCCACACCACTTTATCATTGTCCCTCTTACAGCATCTCTCTCTCTCTGCACTGTAGTTATATACATACATACCCTTTACTGGACTGTAACTTCTGAGAGCAAGTTGCAGCTTTGTGGTTCTAAAAATATCTAGTATATAGTTTTCTAAGTAGTAGGTACCACATAATCTTTTAAATTTAGCTTCTTTCCCCAAACTCCGTTCCTCTTTCAGACATTCCTTTTTCTGTTCATGGTACTAGAGTTCTGCCTTTAATTCCACATTCTGGTCAGCAGGCTCTGCTGCTTCTGTCTTCAAAATGTTATTTGTAGTCATACCATTCCTACCACTCTCATCAATGCATGCCAATTAAAAAAAAATACCGAGTGCATATTTTATCAGTATAGGTGCTGGAAATACAAATATTACAGATTCAGCCCTTGCCATAAGAATACCAGCAGGAGAGAGACACACTTCAACTGACACTTTTTTGTGACAATGTTTATTGAACACCTCTTTGTGCTGGGTGCTATTGTAGCATGGATGTATTTTGGAGTCATTTTCCACAGGCTGCTTACTTCAAAGGGGAAGAGGCCTAGAAAACACAGCTACTGGATCTCCTCTGTTATAAAGTGCATTTTCCTCCCCAGGCTTTAGCATTTCTGAAATCCAGATGAGTTTTAAGTCAGCCATGTATGTTTAATGTAGTTTTTATTCCTCTTCCAAGAGCTATCAAATTGATGGTGCTTACAACTAGTAGAATCTTAGAATTGGGGAAGTATAATATATATCAATGGTAAGTATTATAAGTATGTGTGGAATTACACTGTCAAATATGGTAGCTTCTAGCCACATGTGGATACTTAAATTTAAACTTTAATTAGACATTTAAGTTGATTAAGTTTAAGGTTAATTAAATAAAATGAAGATTCAGTTCTTCAGTCACACTAGCCACAATTCAAATACCCAGTTGTTTGATTAGTGGCTACTGTATTGGACAGTGTAGATATAGAACAGCCCCATCATTGCAGAATGTTTATGATTATAATTGTAGAGTGTGGTTCCACAGTTATACCTGGTGAGTTGGAAAAGCTTTAGTCAGTTGCTTGCTGGCATTACTATCTTATGTATTTCTTCCTTCTGGGAGGCCAGGGAACTTGTCTTTTCCTCTTTTTCTTCTTTGCTTTGTTGGTTTTACCTCAGGGCCTCGGATAGTAAATAGTAGGTACTCAGAAATAACAACTGGAGTGTTAAAAGAGTTGGGATAGAAGGGGGAAAGGCTCTATTTTCATAACAGGAGGTAGCTTAGCTGGTTTTATTCAGTGTATCCTAGTGACCTTTTTTAAAGAGGGATTTTGTTTTATTATTTAAAAAAATTTTTTAAATGATTTTATTTGATGTAGAGCATGTGAGAGCCCGCAAGCCTGAGTGGGGGGAGGGATCAAGGGAGGGGGAGAAGGATAAGCAGACTCCCTGCTGAGCATGGGGCTGGATCCTAGGACCTTGAGATCATGACCCAAGCCAAAGTCAAACGCTTAACCAACTGAACCACCTGGGCACCCCAAGAGGGATTTTGTTTTATTTTTATTTTATCTTTTAAGATTTTATTTCTTCATTTGAGACAGAGAGATACAGAGAGAGAGTGAGAGCATGAGCAGGGGAGAGGCAGAGGGTGAGGGAGAAGCAGGCTCCCCGCCGAGCCAGGAGCCAGACGTGAGGCTCGATCCCAGGACCCTGGGATCATGACCATTTGAGCCACCCAGGTGCCCCAGGGATTTTGTTTTAAAGCAGAATACATTTTTTTATTCCTCCCAGCTTTATTGAGGTATAATTGACAAATAAAATTGTATATATTTGAAGTGTGCAATGAGATGACTTGATACATGTGTACATTGTGAAATGATTACTGCAGTCAAGTTAATAAACCCATCACTTCACAGTTAACTTTTTTTTGGTGAGAGTGCGTAAGATCTTTCTTAGCAAATTTCAAGTATACAATACAGCATTATTAACCAAAGTAACCAAGCTGTACATTGGATCTTCAGAACTTATTTATCTTATAACTGAAAGTTTGTACCCTTGGACCAACATTTTTCCACTTCCTTATCCCCTGGCAATCCACCATTCTACTCTGTTTCTATGAATTTAACTTTTTTTTTTTTAAAGATTTCACATATGTGTGATATCATAGAGTATTGTCTTTCTCTGGCTTATTTCACTTAGTATAATGCCCATTATGTTCATTTAGGTTGTTGCAAATGGCAGAATTTTCTTCTCCTCCTTTTTAAGATAGTTGAATAGTAGTCCATTGTATATACACCACATTTTCTTTATTCATCCATCAATAGACATTTAGATTGTTTCCATATCTTGGCTATTTTAGTAATGCTGCATTGAACATGGGAGTGCAGATATCTCTTAAAGGAACTGATTTTGCTTCCTTTGGATATAAACCCAGAAGTGAGATTATTTGGATTGTATAGTAGTTCTATTTTTAAATTTTTGAGGATTTGGAGGATTTTTATTTTTTTATTTCACTATTACTGTTTTTTAAGTAGGCTCCACGCCCACAATGGAGCTCAACCTGGGGCTTGAACCCACGACCCTGAGATCAAGACCTGAGCGGAGATCAAGAGTTGGATGCTTAACTGACTGAGCCACCCAGGCACCCTTAGGATTTGGAGGATTTTAAAAAGAAATTTCAGGGGCGCCTGGGTGGCTCAGATGGTTAAACGTCTGCCTTCGGCTTGGTCATGATCCCAGGGTCCTGGGATTGAGCCCTGCATCGGGCTCCCTGCTTGGCGGGGAGCCTGCTTCTCCCTCTCCCTCTCCCTCTACTGTTCTCCCTACTTGTGCTTTCTCGCTTTTTCTGTCAAATAAATAAATAAAATCTTAAAAAAAAAATTTTCATTACATTGAAAATTTAAGAACTGTTACCTAGGTTCTTACCACTTATCAGATGGGATTCAGCAGGTGGCCCATTATGTTCGAAGGCTATGGTTTGATGGGATGCACTACAATGAAAATTACCAGGTTTCTAAATTTGATACTTGCAGTGTTACATGTCATTTCTCAGGGAAGATATAATTGGATATCATAGAAATATTTATGTGAATCGTTCACTCCCATGGCTTTCTCAGTGAGTGTGGTTTGCAATGATTGGAGCAAAAGTTTCCTGAATCTTTTTCTGATTTCAATTTTATGGAAAATCAGTTTTATGGTAAAACACAATTTATCCATTCTCGTTAATGGATATTTAGGTGGTTTCTTGGTTTTGGCTAATGCAGATAAACTATTATGTATGTCCTTTAGTGGGCAGATGCTTTCATTTGTCTTGGGTACATACCTAGGAGGAAAATTGCTAAAGCATAGCACGTGTACGTTATACCGAACAACTTTGTAAAGTAGCTGTACCAGTTTATGCTGTTTTCTTTTTGGTACCACACAAAAGATTAAAGTTTATCATCTAGGTGTATGTACTGTCTGAATGTTCTATTTTCCCCAAGCCTGAGTGAGTTATCAATCACAACATGTCACAGACCTTGGGGTCATTTCCAAATAAATCTGAAAATAATACAGACCTATCTTTCAGATGGCTTTAAAATAGTACAAAAACTAAGCATTCTAGAATGCTAGATAGAATTCCTTTGTTAACAGTCTTGATTGACTTTCAAGACCCATAGTTCTTTGAAGAAACTGGTTCCTGCCTTTGTAAATTGTTTTGAGTGCCTTTTGCTATGGGAACTAGTGTACTTTGCATGGCATTAATATGACTAGTTACTATTTGAAGGCTTACAATGTGAAGTCTGTAGTTGAATAAAGAAAAAAGATCCTTTTGAAATGTTACTAGTTCAGTTCAGGAAGTTTCAAACTGAGTTCTTATTTGCAAGGTTCTGTCCTATGTATCTCCATGTCCAAAGACCCATAAGGATGAGTTTTGTTTTGTTTTGTTTTTTAAATAGAACAGGGAGAGAGATGGGAGGGGCAGAGAGAGAGAGAGAGAATCTTAAGGAAGCTCCACACCCAGCACAGAACCCTACTCAGGGCTCGATCTCACAACCCTGAGATCATGACCTGAGCTGAAATCAAAAGTTGGATGCCCAACCAACTGAGCCACCCAGGCGCCCCAAGGATGAGTCTCTTAACCTTATAATCCTAGTGTAATGGATATAGGAGACAAACATAGTGATACAAGACCAGATATATTGTCAGTTCTAGTGAAAGTGCTGTGGGACGTCTGTATCACATCTTACCTTGAGTTGCAGAGAGGGGAAGGTACTCATGTTTGGGTTCATGTAGGGGGCTTGGTATATGAGGTCGATCTTGAAAGGATTTCAATTGGGGTGGTGTTTTACATGCCAGAGGAAGGGAATTGTTTGATGGAGTCATGGAGCAGGAAAGTATACAGATCTTCTTTGACTTAGAATGGAGTTATGTCCCAATAAACCCATTGTAAATTGAAAATATTTTAAGTAGAAAATGCATTTAATACATCTAACCTACTGAACATCATAGTTGATGATCAGAAGTTGGAATGATCCCAGAATTGTAGTTAGCACCTTAAATGTGCTCAGAACACTACATTTGGGTAAAGTCATCAAACACAAAGCCTATTTTTTTTTTTTTTAAGATTTTAATTATTTGAGAGAGAGAGCCAGAGCAGCGGGGAGAGGCAGAGGGAGAAGCAGACTCCCCACTGAGCAGGGAGCCTGATGCAGGGTTCCATCCTAGGATCCTGAGATCGTGACCTGAGCCGAAGGCAGACACTTAACTGACTGAGCCACCCAGGTGCCCCCACAAAGCCTATTTTATAATAAAGTGTTGAATATCATGTAATTCATTGATACTGTACTGCAAATGAAAAACAGAATGATTGTAAGTATATCAGTTTGTTGACCCTTGTGATCACATGGCTGACTGGGAGCTGAGGCTTACTGTAGCTGCCTAGCATGAGAGATTTATCATGAGAGATTATCATACCACATATTGCTAGCCCAGGAAAAGATCAAAATTCAACGTATGGTTTTTACTGAATTTTGAAGTATTGCTTTTGCACCATTGTAAAGTTGAAAAATCCTAAGTTGAACTGTTGTAAGTTGGGGACCATCTATAATTTATACCAATTGGCTCTCAGAGTATGATCGCCGAACCAGCAGCATCAGTATCATCTCCAGGCCTACTGAACTAGAAACTCGGGGAGTTGATCCCAGAAATGTGGTTTTTAACAAGCCATCCAGGTGACTACGATGTGCTGAAATCTGAGAACCACTGGTCTACCCTTGATTAGTTAGAGCATAGTCAGTTGCCTTTTGGTTGGAGAGTAAGGTTTAAGAAAGGTAGTGGATGAGAACAAGAAGGCAGGATTAAAGCAGGGACCTTGAATACTAGAGTTGTGAGTATGTAAGGCCTAGGGAACCATTTCAGTTAAGGGACATCCTGGGAGCTTGCTTTAGGGAAAGTAAGCCAACAGACATTTATTTATTTGCTTGTTTATTTTCTTTTCATGACAACTGTCCTTTGATTTTTATTATCTTTTTTAGTATATGTGCTGCCGAAGCGAGCACTTTATTATCTTTTTTAATTAAAAAACATTTTTGATATTTATTTGAGAGAGAGTGCGAGCATGAGCAGGGGTAGGGGCAGAGGGAGAAGCAGACTCTCCACTGAATGGGTAACCCGACTGGGGGCTCGATCCCAGGACTTTGGGATCATGACCTGAGCCAAAGGTAGACGCTTAACCGACTGAGGCACCCAGGCACCCTTATCTTTTTTTTATTTGAGATAGTTGACACAATGTTATGTTAATTTCATGTGTACAATTTAGTGATTTGGCAAATTTGTACATTATGCTATGTTCACGATAAGTGTAGCTATCATCTGTCCTGTTATGTTGCTATTAAAATATCATTGACTGTGTTCCTTAATGTTGTACCTTTTACTCCTGTGACTTACTTATTCCATAACTGGAAAGCCTATTATCTTCCTCTCTCCTTCCCCCATTTTGCCCCAGCCCCCACCCTCTTCCCATCTGGAAACCATCAGTTTGTTTTCTGTATTTATAGGTCTGATTCTGCTTTTTGTTTGTTTCTTCTTTTCTTTTTTTTTTTTTTAGATTCCACTTATGAGTGGACTCATAATGGTATTTGTCTTTCTCAGTCTGAATCATTTCACTTAGCATAATACCTTCTAGGTCTATCCATATTGTCTCAAATGGCATGATCTCATCCTTTTCTGTGGCTGTGTAGTATTCCATCGTGTGTATATGTGTGTGTGTACACTACATTTTCCTTATCCATTTGCCTATTGATGGACACTTAGGTTGCTTCCATATCTTGGCTATTGTACACAATGCTGCAATAAACATAGTGATGTATATCTTTTCAAATTAGTGTTTTCATTTTCTTTGGGTAAATACCCAATAGTGGAATTCTTGGATCATATGGTATTTCTATTTTTTAATTTTTTTTTTTAATATTTTATTTATTTATTTATTTGACAGAGACAGAGATAGCGAGAGCAGGAATACAAGCAGTGGGAGTGGGAGAGGGAGAGCAGGCTTCCCGCCGAGGAGGGAACCCGATGTGGGACTCGATCCCAGGACCCTGGGATCATGACCTGAGCCGAAGGCAGACGCTTAACGACTGAGCCACCCAGGCGCCCTCTAATTTTTAATTTTTTAAAAAAGATTTTATTTATTTGAGAGAGAGAGCACAAGTCGGGGGTGGGGCAGAGGGAGAGGGACAAACAGACTCCCCACTGAGTGCAGAGCTCGGTGTGGGGCTTGATCCCAGGAACCTAAGATCCGGACCTCAGCCAAAGTCAGATGTTTAACTTACTGAGCCATCCAGGCGCTGTTATTTTTTAATTTTTTGAAGAACCTCCATAATGTTTTCCACGGTGGCTGCATCAGTTTACATTCCCATTGTGTACAAGGGTTTCCTTTTCTCTCCATCCTCTCCAGCACTTGTTATTTCTTGTCATTTTGATTTTAGCTGTTCTAACTGGTGTCAGGTGACATCTCATTGTGGTTTTGATTTGCATTTCCCTGATGAATAGTGATGTTAAGCATCTGTAAGCTGACAGACTCTTATAGGGTGAATTAAAACTCAAAGATACTGGAAGCTGTGAGATAAATTAAGGGAGGAGTAGTTTTGGGAATAGAAAGGAGACTGCTGCCCAGGAGTAATATGGCTGGGCTAGATAGATAAGCCTTGACAGCCAGCTGGGTAGGTGTCCAGACAGAGGCAATGATCTGAGAAGAAGCTGAGGAATTGAACCTGGTGTTGGGAGAGAGTACAGTGGTGCCTACTGATACAGTGCGGGCAAAAGATGGAGATGCCACATGGTACAGGAAGTGGGTTATGGAGAAAGATCATTTTTTCTCAAAATAGATAGCTTCTTCCCCTGATTGATATAAACTCATTACAAGAAATTTAGACACTGGGGAAGGTGAAGAAGAAAGCAAAATCACCTCAAATCCCACCTTAGAGAGAGGCAGTACATTTTTCTGTTTAAATATTGGAGTATTCATTGATTTAAATTCAGTTTTGTATACACATGGAATTATACAGTTCTGAAAATTCCTTAGGCAAATTAAATTGATCTTGAACACCTGTCAATATTTCATGTATGAAAGATTATATGCAGGTTAATGTATGTTTAGAAATTGCTGGGTTTTGTATTTTGGAAACATTGTTTATATAAGCAGCTAGTTGGTAACGGTAGCAATTTCATTTCACATGGTCATAAAAACATCTTCTCCATATCAGGTGTTATAGTGGAAATCTGTGGTGAAACAGTACAAGGTGCCCTGTTTGCTAACAGTAGTTTTGGGAAAAGAGCCCCAACTATATTTAAGATGAAACATTGTGGGGGTGCCTGTGTGGCTCAGTTTGTTGGGCATCTGACTTTGGCTCACGTCACCATCTCAGGGTCCTGGGATGGAGCGCTGTGTTGGGGCTCCCTGCTCAGCAGGCAGTCTGCTTCTCCCTCTTCCTCCCCCCTCCCGCTGCTCGTGCTCTCTGTCTCTCTCTCAAATAAATAAATAAAATCTTAAAAAAAAGAGAGATGAAACATGTGGCTTTTATTAGAATAACAAGGTTATTCTAGTGTCTTATAAGAACCAATTAATACTGGGTATAAAATGGCCTCATACGTAGGAACTCAATACCCAATTCCAAAATTCTTTTATTTTTTTTTTTTTAAAGATTTTATTTATATATTTGAGACAGAATGAGAGACAGAGCATGAGAGGGGGGAGGGTCAGAGGGAGAAGCAGACTCCCCACTGAGCAGGGAGCCCGATGCGGGACTCGATCCAGGGACTCCAGGATCATGACCTGAGCCGAAGGCAGTCGCTTAACCAACTGAGCCACCCAGGCGCCCCCCAAAATTCTATTAAATAGGCAGAAAGCCTGTTTAAACCGACTGAGGCACCCAGGATGAATTTCTTAAGCAACAAGCAAAGATGTGGAATAGTTTGCTTATTTCTTTTTGTGAAAAAAAGATTTTTTTTAAAAAAGATTTTATTTTATTTATTTGAGAGAGCGAGAGAAACAGCGAGAGAGGGAACACAAGCAGGGGGAGTGGGAGAGGGAGAAGCAGACTTCCCGCGGAGCAGGGAGCCCGATGTGGGGCTGGATCCCAGGACCCTGGGACCATGACCTGAGCTGAAGGCAGATGCTTAACAACTGAGCCACCAAGGCGCCCTGAAAAAAAGATTTTTTTATTGACAGAATATACCATGTTCTATAGCATGATTTTTTCCTTAAGATATTATAGCTCTTTTTCTGTATCAGTAAATATAGTTAAATAATAGTGGCATGATTCTCTGTATTATGTGACATCATTTACTTATCAATCCTACATTGACATTAGGTTGTTTTTTATTGTTGATTATTCTGAACAGCACTGCAGCAGTATGCAACCTTTGCAGTATCCTTCTTTGCTCATTTGTCTGATGTTTTCCTTAGCATAAGTCTCTAGTAGTAGGATGAGTTTTTGAATCAAATGGTACTCCTAAATTTAAAATATTGATATAGGGGCGCCTGGGTGGCTCAGTTGGTTAAGCGACTGTCTTCGGCTCAGGTCATGATCCTGGAGTCCCGGGATCGAGTCCCGCATCAGGCTCCCTGCTCGGCAGGGAGTCTGCTTCTCCCTCTGACCCTCACCCCTCTCATGCTCTCTGTCTCTCATTCTCTCTGTCTCAAATAAATAAAAATTAAAAAAAAAATCTTAAAAAAAATAAAATAAAATAAAATATTGATATAATTACTGCCAGATTATCCTCCAGAAATCTTTACATTCCTACCTGCAGTGAATGAGTTCACATATTCCCATACCTATGAAAGAGCATTAGATGTTTCTCAGTTAATTTAATCATTACCAGTGTGTTGGGTTAAAAATGATTTCTTTCTCTCTCTTTTTTTTTTTTTTATTTAATTGATTACTAGTGAGAGTGAACAGGTTTTCATAGATTAGATATTTGTATTTTGTGAAAGGCCTGTTTATATCTGTTCCTGCTTTCTTTTTTGTAAGAAAATTTGTAAGATGCTAACTACAATTCTGGGATCATTCCAACTTCTGATCATCAACAAGGATTCTGTACCCCAGAATGTGGTGTGTGTGGTGTGTATTTACAATACTACCAAGCAATTCTCCAGACACCACCTGGGTGTCCTACAATTCAACTCAATTCTGACACTATTTACCTGGAGATAGCATCAGATCCCACAGATTAAGGGCTCAGTTTTTTTTTTTTTTTTTTTTTAAGATTTTATTTATTTGACAGAAAGACCGCGAGAGAGGGAACACAAGCAGGGGGAGTGGGAGAGGGAGAAGCAGGCTTCCTGCTGAGCAGGGAGCCTGATGATGCGGGACTTGATCCTGGGACTCCAGGATCATGACCTGAGCCGAAGGCAGATGCTTAACGACTGAGCCACTGAGGCGCCCCTAAGGGCTCAGTTCTAAAAGATTGCCTCTGCCCGCCCTGCCATAACCCCCTTCAGAGGATAGTCCACGTCCAGGTATGGTCACTTGGGCTTCTGACTGACTGGCTATAGATTGGAAGTTCCAACAACCCCCTCCTGGGTTTGATTAATTTGCTAGAGTGGCTCACTGAACTCAGAGAAACATTTTACTTAACTAGATTACTGGTTTATTTTAAAAGGATATAACTATGGAACAGCCAGATGGAGATGTATGTTATATGGCAAGGTATGGAGAAAGGGCACAGAGCTTCTATGCCCTCTCTGAGCACACCACTCTCCCTAAATCTCTGTGTGTTCACCAACCCAGAAGCTTTCTGAATGCCATCCTTGAGGCCTTTTCTGGGGACTCCATTATATAGGCATGGTTGATTAAATCATTGGCCATTGGTGTTTGAACTCAATCTCTAGCTCCTCCCCTCCTGGGGGGTGGGGGTAGGACTGAAAGTTCTAACCCTCTAATGGGGTGGTTATCCTTAGGTTACCTAGGGGTCTTTCCAAAAGTCACCTCATTACCATAACAAGAGACACCTTTGTCTGTCATCACTTAGGAAATTCTAAGGGTTTTAGGAGCTTTGTGCCATAAACTGGAAGAAAGACCAAATATATATCTGTTTCTTATTGTGTATCACAATATCACCCTAACATATTAAGGATATTCAGTCTTTGTTTCGTTTTTTTTTTTGTTTTGTAAATCAGGAGGTATACATATTTCACCCTTTGATTTTTTTTTTAAACTGTTTTGTGGTGAAGGATGTTAAACACTTGATAAGGTGTATAAGACATAAGTGAACAGCCCAGTGTATTGTCACAAAGCCGACACTTCTCTAACTTGACCCAGGTGAAGACCTAAACATTGCAGATCTTCAAAAGTTAGTGGTATATCAAGGGCTGGGAGTGATGGGTCTGGTTTGCCCCAGGTTCAGACAATAACAGTGCATTTTCTATAGAGAATTTAAAAACAATAGAATTTATTGATTAAAAGTTGACCTGTTATCATCATCTTGTGTTGACCTTTTTTTTTAAAAAAGATTTTATTTTATTTATTTATGAGAGAGAGAGAGAGAGAGAAAAAACAAGCATGGAGAGCGGCAGGCAGAGGAAGGAGAAGCAGGCCTCCCGCTGAGCAGGGAGCCCAACACAGGGCTTGATCCCAGGACCCTGGGATCATGACCTGAGCCGAAGGTAGAAGCTTAACTGAGTCACCCAGGTGTCCCTTGTGTTGACCGTTTTAAGAAACTCTGTGTTTATATAATAATATCTGCTTTACTTCAAGGCTTACGTGGTCATTCTTTTTTTGATGAATAGGAGTTCTTAATTTTGTTTTTAAAGATTTATTTTATTTATTTATTATTTATTTATTTTTAAAAATTTTATTTATTTGTTAGAAAGAGAACAAGGAGGGGGAGTGGCAGGCAGAGGGAGCAAGGAGCCCGATGCGGGACTTGATCCCAGGACCCTGGGATCATGACCTGAGCCAAAGGCAGCCGCCCAACCAACTGAGCCACCCAGGCATCCCAAAGATTTATTTATTTTATTTTTATTTTTATTTATTTATTTTTTAAAGATTTTGTTTATTTGACAGAGAGAGACACAGCGAGAGAGGGAACACCAGCAGGGGGAATGGGAGAGGGAGAAGCAGGCTTCCCGCCAAGCAGGGAGCCCGATGCGGGGCTTGATCCCAGGACCCCGGGATCATGACCTGAGCCGAAGTCAGACGCTTAACAACTGAGCCACCCAGGCGCCCCAGATTTATTTATTTTAGAGGGAGTATGCGAGCGCAAGCAGGGCAAGGGGCATAGGGAGAGGATCTCAAGCACACTCCTCACTGAGTGCAGAGTCCCAAGCAGAGCTTGATTTCACAACCCTGAGATCATTACCTGAGCCGAAACCAAGAGTCGGACGTTTAACTGAATGAGCCACCCAGCTGCCCTAGTTCTTATTTTTATTTTTATTATTTATTTATTTAATAAAGATTTTATTTATCAGAGTGAGAGCACAAGCAGGGGAGCAGCAGGCAGAGGGAGCGGGAGAAGCAGGCTTCCCGCTGAGCAGGGAGCCCCATGTGGGACTCGATCAGGACCCTGGGATCATGACCCAAGCCAAAGGTAGCTGCCTAACCCACTGGGCCACCCAGGCGTCCCCCTAGTTCTTAATTTTAATATAGTCCAGTTTATCTGCCCCATTCTTTATGGTTGGTGCTTGTTGTATGCCCAGAGAAATAATCCTTTACCTTATCTTTTAGGAGCTTTATGTTTTGACTTTTACACTGAGATCTATAATATACCTGAAATTATTGTTTGTGTATATGATGAGGTAGAGGTCAAGTTTAATTTTGTTTTCCCTATGCATATTCAAATGACTTAGCACCCTTTATAGACAAAGATTGAACTTTACTCGCTGGTCTGTGGTGGCAACTTTGTTGTACAGCAAGCATCCATTCATTTCATGTATGATTTATTTCTCTGCTTTTATTCTTTACTTTCATCTGTTTGCCTAATATACTGCTCCCCCCCCAATATACTGTTTTAATGACTGTGCTTTATAATAAGTCTTGATACCTGGGAAGAAAGTCTTTTTGTTCTTCAAGACTGTCTTGTTTTCCTTGGCTGCTTGCATTTCTATATACATTTTTGAGTAAGCCTGCAAATTTCCATTAAAAAAACTTAGATTGATGGGGATTGTATTGGGTATCTAAATCAATTTGGATAGGATTGACATCTTTACTATCATAAGTCTCAACGTGGAATATCCCTTTACTTATTAGGTTTCCTTTAATTTTGTAACATACTGTTTCTATAGCTTTCTGTGTAAAGATTTTTCCACTTTTATTTTTATTTCTAGAAATTTGATTCATGTGTTTTTTTAGTTTGTTTATTTAAGCAATGTCTACACCCAACGTGGGGCTCAAACTCACAACCCCAAGATCAAGAGCCACGTGTTCCATTGACTGAGCCAGCCCTGTGCCCCCAAATTTGATATTTTTTGATGGTATTGTAAATGGTATTGAAAATTCATTTTCTGGGGTGCATGGGTGGCTCTGTCGGTTAAGCATCTGCCTTCAGCTCAGGTCATGATCTTAGGTCCTGGGATCCATGGGGATGGATCATCAGGGAGCCTGCTTCCTGCTCCCTGCTCATCAGGGAGCCTACTTCTCCCTTTGCCCCTCCCCGTGCTCGTACTTTGTCTCTCTCTCTCTCTCTCTCAAATAAATAAATAAAAATCTTTAAAAAAAAAAAGTTAAAAATTTCTGACTTTATTGCTGGTATATACAAATACAGTTGAGTTTTGAACATTAACTTTTTTATTCCTCAGCTTTGGTAAACTCATTTTTTTTCTTATGGTTTATTTGTAGATTATTTTGGATTTTCTATATGTGTAGTCTGTGAACTCCTTTTTTTCCCCTTCGTTCTCAGTTGTCTTTTTTTTTTTTTTTTTAAGATTTTTATTTATTTATTTTTACAGAGAGAGACACAGCGAGAGAGGGAACACAAGCAGGGGGAGTGGGAGAGGGAGAAGCAGGCTTCCCGCGGAGCAGGGAGCCCGATGCGGGGCTCGATCCCAGGACCCCGGGATCATGACCCGAGCCGAAGGCAGACGCTTAACGACTGAGCCACCCAGGCGCCCCTCAGTTGTCTTCTTTTTGTCCAGCTTTTTATTGTTTGCAGTGGAAGTGTTTGCCCGAGTTATCCAGCATTACTGGAAACACAAATTCTTCCTAAATGAAAACTTAAAACTGTATCTCATTCTTATGACTGAATTACCTTTGAATTTAAACCCAAATGTTGGGGCGCCTGGGTGGCTCAGTCGTTAAGCGTCTGCCTTCGGCTCAGGTCATGATCCCAGGGTCCTGGGATCGAGCCCTGCATCGGGCTCCCTGCTCAGTGGGGAGCCTGCTTCTCCCTCTCCCAGTCCCCCTGCTTGTGTTCCCTCTCTCGCTGTGTCTTTCTCTGTCAAATAAATAAATAAAATCTTAAAAAAAAAAAAACAAAACCCAAATGTCTTAGTACCTCAACAGTCATGAGGCCCAGTGAAAGGTAATAGTATCTTTTGAGATGACATAAATGTTCCTACAGTCTGTATAAACAAATTTTATGAAATCTTTAAATGTTTAAAATTTAATGTGATGGTGAGAATTCTTAATGTATCCCAAGACTTGTATATATGAAAGCTTATCAGTAGTTTAAAGAATTCCTCAGTAGTGGAGTCACAGGTACTTCTGATGTACCAGTTTTTCGTAAGCATCATTTTAGAAGCCTCATACCAGAAGTAGCCCTGGAATTCTCCACTTCTGCAGAGGGCATTGGCTTTCTCGGGTAGTGCTATATGGTGCTGACAGAGACAACTGCAGGAAAAACTCTTGAAACTGTGTGGGGAGAGAAGTGGTATATGAGTGTCAATATGGCAGAAGTCAGGTAGTGTTTCACAGGAAAATTCCAAGTTGACTACTTGGTGGATTGCAGCTGAGGGATCAGAGTCTTGTTGTAGCTTGTCCTCTGGCAATGTTATGCATGCTCTGTGAGCTGGAGGAGTCTTTGGGCTGCTATCATCATGGGAGTCTGCAGATGTTGATCAGTCTTGGGAAAGTGATTGCAACTTCAAATAGTCAACTTCTGCAGGAACATCCCTATGGGTGGGGGGAGTCTGTGCCATCCTGGTTGTGGAATATTAACAGTAACATGGAGCTGTAGAGATGGACCAGCAAAAAAAAGGCAATTATAATGAGCAAGGATTCTCTTGACTATTTTGTGAATCATGGGAGTGAACAAACAAAAGCTGAAGCTGTAATTAGCTTTGTGGAATGACACCCCCACTCCCATGTCTTCCAAAATGCTTTACACATGGTAGGTGTTCGATTAATGTCGTGTGTGTGAACTGTCATTAAGACTTTAGAAAACTTTTCGAAGCTTACAAGTAATGACTCAAATTTGCTCATTTAAAAAATTAGTATCTTTAATCAGTCTAGCAGGTTAATAATTTCATTATTCCTTTAGATCAAAAATTTTTAAAGATCAAGTTTAGAAGAAAATCTTTTTCTAATTTTGGACCATGCTATATTTGAATTCAATTTGCAATTTTCCAGTTTGAAAAAATATATAGCTGTAATTATAAACAGCAAATGGATGGGGGTGTAAGACTGATTTAAGTTAAAAAAAATTGTGACCTTAATTAATTCAGAATATTCTCCATTTCAAAATGTTTTGGCACTGTAAGTAAAATTTTAATGTAGTAAATGTTTTAGGGTTCTTTTTTAAATTTTTTTAAATTTTTAAAAAAGGTTTTATTTATTTATTAGAGAGAGAGAGAGAGAGCACAAGCAGGGGGAGTGGCAGGCAGAGGGAGAAGGAGAAGCAGGCTTCCCCCTGAGCAGGGGGGAACCCTATATGGGACTCTATCCTAGGACCCGGGATCATGACCTGAGCCGAAGGCAGTTGCTTAACCAACTGAGCCACCCAGGCACCCATGTTTTAGGATTCTATAGGAAGCTACATAGAATCAAATGCTATGCACTATTTTTTCCCCCATTGGTGGTTTACTGAATCATTTTATTAGTTGTTGTATGTACCTTTCTTGAGTTGGGAATTTTGCAGGGGGTTAAAGAAATCCTTTCCAATCAAAATGTAAACTGTATACCATTTTGTGAGTAGGGATTCAATACTGAGCCTGCCTGCCTTTCTTTCTTTCTTTCTTTAAAATGTTTATTTATTTATTCTTATTTTTTATTTTTAATTAAAAAAAATTTTTTTTAAAGATTTTATTTATTTATTTGACAGAGAGATAGCGAGAGCAGGAACATAAGCAGGGGGAGTGGGAGAGGGAGAAGCAGGCTTCCTGCTGAGCAGGGAGCCCGATGTGGGGCTCGATCCCAGGACCCTGGGATCATGACCCGAGCTGAAGGCAGACGTGTAACGACTGAGCCACCCAGGCGCCCCTTTATTTATTTATTTTTAAAGTTTTTTTAAATTTATTTGACAGACAGACACAGCGAGAGAGTGAACACAAGCAGGGGGAGTGGGAGAGGGAGAAGCAGGCTTCCCCGGAGCAGGAAGCCCGATGTGGGGCTCAGTCCCAGGACCCTGGGATCATGACCTGAGCTGAAGGCAGACGCTTAACGACTGAGCCACTCAGGTGCCCCAATACTGAGACTTTAGTAAGCACAAATGTTGCTTTTATAATTGTATGTGTTTTTATAGAATAACCCTAGCTTATAAAATAGTCTGTTTCTCGGAGTTTTTTTAGATGGAATAATTTTAAACACTTCTTTGGAATCTTCCTTTCAAATAAATTATGAAGCAAATTCTTTTATTAAACAAGGGAATATCTCCTAATCTTTCCTTCTGTACATATTCTAAGTTCATATAGGGCTGGGTTTTCATATATACAGTTGACCCTTGAACAACCTCTGGGGGTTGGGGATGCTGATTCCCTACCCTTCCCCCCCAGTATAAAATCCTTTTAGTAACTTGTAACTTCCCCAAAACTTGACTACTAATGGCCTACTGTTGACAGGAAGCCTTACTGATAACATAAAGTCAATTGACACACATTTTGTATGTTGTATTTTACTGTTTTCTTAAGTTAGAGAAAAGAAAAAGGAAAATCATAAGAGAAAATATATTCCTAGTACTATCGTGTATTTATTGATACTGCAAGTATACAACATCTGTTTATAAGATGAATCATCTGTGTCAGTACCTGTATCAATGTTGTCTTATATGAGGTCAAACAGATAGACAGTGTTGGAGACATTGTTACATTTTTATTTTATTTTATTATTATTATTATTATTTTTTTAGCATGGTGGGGAGGGGTAGAGGGAGAGGGAATCTTTAAGCAGGCTCTACTCCCAGCATGGAGCCTGACGCAGGGCTCGACTCCACAACCCTGAGATCATGACCTGAGCCAAAATCAAGAGTTGGTTGCCCACCAACTGAGCCACCCAGGTGCCCCGACTTTGTTACATTTTTGAAAAACCACTTACCTGTGATGATAGGCTAATTTCTCCAATTATGAGAGAGGCAATGCTGTACAGTAATGTAATTCTTTGAAAGCAAAGTTATAAAACAGAAAATGAACACATTATTATTATTTTTTAAAGATTTTATTTATTTATTTGACAGAGAGATAGAGCACAAGTAGGCAGAGCAGCAGACAGAGGGAGAGGGAGAAGCCGACTCCCCGCTGAGCAGGGAGCCTGATGCGGGGCCTGATCCCAGGACCCTGGGATCACGACCTGAGCCGAAGGCAGACGCTTAACAACTAAGCCACCCAGGCGCCTCAGAAACGTATGCATTATTAATTTTATATTAAATATCACTCATCTTGTGTCTATTTAAGGATAGGCTATCCACTTCCATACAAGTCTTGCACACGATGTTCTACATGATGAATACTTAGGCAATGATGATGACAAAAAAACATCTCGTACAGTTCCTGATGTATGGTTATTAGATGTTTCTATGAAGACACATACAATAGATAAGTTTATTAACTCTATGGCATGATGATTATTTATTATTCATTAAGTAGAAGTGGATCATAAAGGTTTTCATCCTTGTGGTCTTTGTGTTGAGTAGGCTTAAGAGGAGGAGCAGGAAGAGGAGGAATTCGTCTTGTCTCGGTGGGAGACGTGGAAGAGGTAGAAGAGATGGAAGGGGAGGCAGGAGAGGCAGGCACCCTCCCTGTGTAACTTTATGGAAATACATTATAATTTCTGTCTGACTTTGTTGCTTTTTCATTTTTCTAGAAATGTTTTGATATGGTACTAATCCTTCTGTTTGATTTAGTTTCAGTGCTCAAATCTTAGAAAGGTTTAAGTTTTAAGTCAAAAGCAGCCTTTCATAATCAGAACCCTTCTGCCAGATTGTGTAATGTCAGTTTGTTTTCTGGTACTGCTTCTTTTATATCTTCTTCCTCATCATCTGGCACTGGTTTGGAGGCATTCCTCTCCATCAAGTTGTCTTCTGTTAATTCCCCTGATGTGGTGTCTGTTAGCTCTTGAATTTCGTCAAGATCTGTATTTTGAAACCCTTTACTCTTCACCTTTTTTTTTTTTTTTGCCATATCCATAATCTCTTTCATGGTTTCCTTGATTGGCTCTGTCGTAAAGCCTGTGTGGAGTCATGCACAACATCTCAACGCAGTTTTCTCTGGCAGGAATTTTTTTTTCAGTCTTGATGGTTTTCATGGCTTTTTCTATAATGGTGGCACCTTCAATAGCATAATTCTTCCAGACTTTGATGAGTTGATCTCTGTCAGGGTTTGCTTCCGTAGTGTTGACAGTCCTTTCCATAGAATACCATGTGTAATGAACCTTTAAGATACTTAGGACCCTCTGATCTAGAGGCTGGATGTTGAAATAGAGATGTTGTATTTGGGAGCAAGTAGACTACTTCAACACCTTTGATGTTGAACTTGTGTTCTGGGTAGTCAGGGGCACATTGTTCATGGTCAAAAGAGCTTTATTTTTTAAAAGATTTACTTATTTGGGGCGCCTGGGTGGCTCAGTCGTTGGGTGTCTGCCTTCGGCTCGGGTCATGATCCTGGGGTCCTGGGATCAAGCCCCGCATCCAGGCTCCCTGCTCAGCGGGAAGCCTGCTTCTCTCTCTCCCACTCCCCCTGCTTGTGTTCCCTCTCTTGCTGTGTCTCTCTGTCAGATAAATAAATAAAATCTTTAAAAAAAAAAAATAAAGATTTCCTTATTTATTTGTCAGAGAGAGGGAGGGAGAGAGAGAGCGCACACACACTTCCCGCTGAGCAAGGAGAGGAACTCAATCCCAGAACCTTGGGATCATGACCTGAGCCGAAGGCAGATGCTTAACCAACTGAGCCACCCAGGTGTCCCAGTCAAAAGAACTTTAAAAGGCAAGGCAATCCCTTACCAGCCTGACTTCAGGGACAAAGCATTCATGGAATCAGTCCAGAAAAAGGGTTGACTTTGTCTAGGCCTTCTTGTTGTATAGCTAAAAGACTGGCAGCTGGTGTTTATTTTTTCCCTTCAAGGCCTGGCGAGGGTGGGAGGTAGCAACTTCATAGATAAGGGTAGTCCTGATCATTTACCTAATTGCACTGTGCAGAACAGAGATAGCCTATCCCTTCCTGCCCTAAATGCTGGTGTTTACTTCTCTTCCTTACTAATAAATGTCCTTTGTGGTATTTTTTTTCCAGAAGAGGGCACTTTTGTCTGCATTAAAAACCTGTTCAGTCAGATACCCTTTTTCCTCAGTGATTTTCATTTTTCTTTTTTTCTTATAATCAGCTTTATTTGAAAGTTTTCAAAAATTTACACTTGACAACAGTCAGTGCGTTAAGTTCAAATCTGCTAGATACTCATTGGCTATAGGTAAACTCAGTCTCTCACTTAGTTAAGCAATGCCTATGGTCAACCCTGAGGGCTTTACATGCATTCTTTCTTCTTCACCACCACCCTCTTCATTGTGATTCAACAAATAGACCTGTCTTTGTGAAGCTTACATTCTAGCAGGGAACAGATAATAGGTATGTAAGTGAACAAATAACCTAGTTTCTTGAACCTATTTGATAGTGACCATGAGCACTGAATCCAAGGGCCAGTGAATATCAACGTTCTCCTAAAATGAAATTAATAATAAACTTTTTATGAAATTAATAATAAACTTTTTATGGCCAAAAAAGGCAAGTAAGCAGTGCTGGCTCTACTCACCCTTTACTGTTTATCTCCGTTTTACAGAAGAAAATTGATTCGTTATCATGAATATAGATTTCTTTCCCTAACATTTTCTCTAAATGGCTTAGCATCCTGCATCCCTCATCTACCTTTTTTTTTTTTTTTTTTTTAAAGATTTTATTTATTTATTTGACAGAGACAGAGCAGGAGACCACAAGCAGGGAGAGTGGCAGAGAGGGAGAGAGAAGCAGGCTTCCCACTGAGCAAGGAGCCCGATGCGGGGCTTGATCCCATGATCCTGGGATCATGACCTGAGCCGAAGGCAGTTGCTTAACCAACTGAGCCACCCACGCGCCCCCATCATCTACCTTTTGATCCACATACTACACCCAGTACTGAAAGCTGCATGTTTATCTTTGAGTTCCTTCTCTAGTTTCAATGCCAAGAATTCAAGCTACACTTTGTTTAACATACACAGGAAAGGAACCGATGTAGGACTTCCGCTCAGGAAGCTTTTTATTATGCTCTGTACCACTGGACTAGTCTATTTCTTTAGTCTTTTGACAACATTACTATGAACAAAAACCCACCTCTAAGGATGTACCCAGAATTAATATATATTTTTTTTTGCATAACCCGAAAGAACTATTTTTTTCCATGTGAATAAGTTGTCAGGTTGCTAAAATGTTCATCAGTTTGTTTATATTCAACTTTTAAAAAGGGGGTGGCACTTTCACTGTCCCTGCCCCTTATCTTTAATCCTCAGTGATTTTCTTAATGGCATCTGGGAACTCGGCTACTGCATCTTGATGGACAGAAGCTGTTTCTACTGTTATCCTGACATTAAAAAAAAAAATTATTTATTTGAGAGAAAATGTGCGCACGCATGTGGGCGAGAGTGAGCGAGCGAGCGAGAGTGCACCAACTGGGGGGAGGGGCAGAAGCAGAGGCAGAGAGAAAGCAGACTCCCCGCTGAGCGTGGAACCAGGACTCTGAGATCATGACCCAAGTCAAAGTCAGACACCTTAACCGACTGAGCCACCCAGGTGCCCTGTCCTGACATTTTTAAAACCAGACCTCTTTCTGAATCATTAAACCGTCCTTTGCTGGCATTAAATTCTCCAGCTTTGTATCCTTTATCTTCCTTTTGCTTTAAGTTGTCATATAATGACTTGGCATTTTCGTGATTCATATTAGAGTCTACAGCAATACTGTACCCACATAAAAGCTGCCCTCCCTTCCTCCCTCCCTCCCTTCCTTGCTTGCTTGCTTGCTTGCTTGCTTCCTTCCTTCCTTCCTTCAAGAGCCTGAGTGGGAGGGGAGGGACAGACGGAGAGAGAGAATCCCAAGCAGGCTTCATGTCTAGCTCGGAGCCTGTGGTACATATCAAGGAATTCAACTTTTTCTTGTCATGACTTTTGTCTGCTTCTTGGGAGCACTTCCAGCATTACTAGTGGCACTTTTTATGGGTCCCATGGTGTTATTCACGGTATACAGTATTGCACTAAACACTATGTGAGAACTGTGAGAGATCACTTTTTACTGTGATAAGCAATTTACTGGAGGGATGAACTGCTCACACGAAGATGTTTAGTGTCACATGGCATTTTAAGAAGATACAGCAGTGGAGCTCACCTCAAAAGCAACAGAAGGTGGCTAGGAAATTATTACAGTAGTACAGTATGTACTACAGTTTTATGCAGTTGTGATTTAATACTGTATCTTTACATTTGTTTACATTTCACTCGACTGAATGGCACCATGTATGGTCTGTGTGTGCATAACTTTTGGCAATTTTAACTTTTTATAATAGATTTGTGTATATTTTATGGTAGTAAATGATACAATAGGCTAGTATGTAGGTGTATTTTATGCTTCAGGACATACCTTTTTCTTAATTTTTTTGATATTTTTGGCTTTGTGGTTTGTCTGTTTTTCAAATTATTGCAAGTCTCCAAAGAATTTTCCAATATATTTAATTAAAAAAATCTTGTAGGGGCACTTGGATGGCTCAGTCAGTTCTGTCCAACTCTTGGTTTCGGCTCAGGTCATGATCTCAGGGTCATGAGATTGAGCCCCACACTGGGCTCTGCATTCAGTGTCTGCTGCAGAGTCTGCTGGAGATTCTTTCTTGCCTCTCCCTCTGCACGCGCACTCTCTTTCTCTCTCTCAAATAAATAAATAAATAAATAAATCTTAAAGAAAATTTGTGTAAAAGTGGACCAACACAATTCAAACTTGTGTTGTTCAAGGGTCAACTGTAATAAGTTTTCTCAGTCATAAGTAGTGCTTTAGAGATCAGTACCTGAATCTGTATTTAATTATGGTTCTTACTCATGGCAGAATGTCTTTTCAATTGTGAGTTGTTTTTATGCCTTTGAATATGGTAGGCTAACTAGAGGACATTTTAATGTCATAGTTATGAAGAAAATAGTCAATAATTTGTAAAAGTATGAAAATGTATGTTAGGTGGTTAAGGTTGTTAAGTTCCAAATAGAGCTTGGGGAATCTTTAGAAAAGGTGACTTAAAGAATCATTGAATCCAGACTTATGAGTGTATAGTTCAGGACTTGAGTGCTTAGTATATGTTGATTTCTTTTTTGTGGGGGAAGGTGTTTCTAATGATTAAAAGTTTTGCATTTTTATAATTTTAGAATTCATGGGCCCATTTCAGAGAAGGTATCTTAAGAATCACTAATTTCTTGTCCATTTGTCTCTTAGCAAGTTCTCAGATGATAAATTGGTTAAACAATACTTATAAAATAAATATTAACATTCTTAGTAAAACAACTTAGAATAAATACTATAATTTGGATTGTTTAGTAAGTTTTTTAAATGTGCTATATGTAGGGAAATAAAAGGAACAGAGCAGTGCTTTTAGGAATCCCTTGATAGAAAGCAGTGAACATTTCTCACATATAGAAATAAATTGGTGGAGTGAACCTGGTTATCTCAGGAAAAATTCAGCTTAGTAGTTATAGGGAAATGGCTTTCAGTATTTAAATTCTTTTTGTCAATACTGCTGGATTATAAATTTGCTGAATTTTGAGTATATTAGTCAAGATTCTTTCTGAGAAATAGAACCGCTCTGAGTGTTCTGGGATAAGGGATTTATTATATAAGCAGACTATATACAACTGTAGAGTTACTGGGGATGTGAAAATCAGGAAGGGGATGGATAAGAAAAATAGTCACTGGAGCACCTGGGTGGTTCGGTCAGTTGAGCGTCTGGCTCTTGGTTTCCACCCAGGTCATGATCTCAGGGTCGTGGGATTGAGCTCTGAGTCAGGCCGGCTTAAGATTCTCTCCTTCTCCCTTTACCTCTCCCCCCTCAAATAAATAAATAAGTCTTTAAAAAAAAATAAAATTAATAGATTTTCCTGAGGCACTGGTACAGGTGTATAAGTCAGAGCTTACTGGGAAAATTTTAACAAGCCGTGTGTGTAAGAGCCATCAAAGTGGGAATGCAAAGAGGGTTACTGTGAAGAGGTCTGTGGGAGGCTATTTCCTCTGTGTAGCTACTTCCTTGATGGGTCCAAAGCCCACAGCCTGTCTCTAATTGATGGGTCTTGGGCCACTATTGGCTAGGTGAGGAAGAAGAGCTGGACATAGAGGGGACAAGATGAAGGTGAAGACAAGCTGAAACCTGCCAGGTGCATCTACATTTGTCCTCACCATGTCTAACCATAAACACCTTCCAAGAGTTTGGCCATCTCTAACTTGATGTACCATACAGGGAAGGGAATTCTGGGAAACACAGTTTCTAGCTGGATGAAGTTCACAATAGAATGATCCAATACATTGAGTTTCCCATTTTGGTCATCTATTTTGGCCTCATTTCATCAGTACATGGTAGGGATGTTATAATACTTTGAGCCTCAAGATTTCCATTTTCTTACAGTATTTACTGAGGAAATGTTATTATGCTATTGTCACTTGAGAATTTAAAATGCTGTATTTTGGATAACTTTTTTTTTATTAACAGCATGGCCTTTTCCTAATGTATTTTACTATGTAATTTCTGTTTATTCACTGATTTTTCCTGTTGTTACTAAAATTTTACAATCCTAAGAAATGAATTCCAGGTCAGAAAACCTTTGGGAGTTTTGGGAAAGAAAACAGGCACAAAATTTAAATATGAATAGTTCTACATAGTCTTCCGGTGGATGTGGGGTTAAAAGTAACCAAATATGTCATAAGATTGTGTTGACTTTCTGATATGTTCATAGTCCATTCTACTAATGGTGAATAAAAGGAAGTAGCCTTTTGCAAGAGATTTTAATTTGAGAACTTCGAGGGTCTCTGAAATACAGAGTCTCAAAATTTTGTCAGCTAGATTGATACATTCAGCCAGCAAAATTAAGTGGTCTGCTATTCTCAGACTCCCACTACATCCTTTTCTTTCCAGGTCTGCCTTCTGTCTTCTGCAGTGCCCGTGTAACATGCCTGCTAGCTCTGGATTATTATTTTTTTTTAAATGGATGATCTGAAAGAGTAAGGGAGTAAGGACATGATAAAAGAAAGTGCTGAAAATAGTTTTCATTTATCTCCTTCCTGTAGTCCATTATGTGTGTGTTGGGGGTGGTTCATTTGTCTCTTTCCCCATTTAATTTTCCTTTTTTTCTTCTCAAGGGTTGGAGAATCTCTTCTAATTTCTTTTAAAAGAGCATTCACTTTGGGGCACCTGGGTGGCTAGGTCACTAAGCGTCTGCCTTCGGCTTAGGTCCTGATCCCAGGGTTCTGGGATCAAGCCCCACATCAGGCTCCCTGCTCAACGGGGAGCCTGCTTCTCCCTCTCCCTCTGTCTGCTGCTCCCCCTGCTTGTGCTCTGTCTCTCTGTCAAATAAATAAATAAAACTTTAAAAAAAAAATAAAAGAGCATTCACTGATAATGACTGAAGTATTCTGGAGAGTTAGATGTACCGCTTAGACATAGTCTTAGACTAATATATTTTGACTTCCAATATCTGTTCACTTTTACTGTAATAATTGGTGTTTTTTAACAGGTGCCTGCCACCCAGATAAAGACTACATTTCCCAGTTTCCTTTGCAGCCCGGTGTGGGTGTAGGATTAAGTGTTGGCCAATAGAATATGGAAACTCTGGGTACATATTTTGTGGTGTTCCCTAAGAAGAAAGAGTTTTGCCCTTCTTGTACCCCACTTTTTCCTCTATCCTGTATCTGGGATGCAGGCAGAATGGTGAGAGCTCAAGCATGTATCTTGGTCTGTGAGCTGGAAAGCAACTCATCCAGACTTTTACATGAGAGAGAAATAAACTTCTCTTTTATTTAAGCCACTAATATTTTGGGTCTCTCTGTTAGAGCAGCCAAATTGATTACTTAATACATGTATTAATATATTAATGTGATATACTTCATATTATAATTAAGCAGTGTCTTAAGGAATAAAAACTTCCTTAACAAAACATAAGTAAGTAAAATGAGGTTTTATTGTAAGAACCTGGAATATGCCTGGACTCAATTGCAGGAAATAATCAAGCAATTGCTTCTCTCACCCCTTGCCTGTCCGAATTGCTTCTCTTTAAGTCATTTTCAAATTTCTCACTCATTCACTTGCAGGTAGTATGTTACAGCTGCCTTAAAACAGCAGCTTAAGCCCTTGAGTTTACAGGATCTTCTTAGCTCTTTAATAGCTAATCACTGTCTTGGTCTCTGAGTTTGAATTCCCATCTCCCAGAAAGGAGAATATGATAGTTCTGGCTTCAGCCACAAGCTTTTTCTTTAGTCCAATAAGCTGTGGCAAAGGGCCAGTGTCCAATGATATGTAGGACTGGCTTCTGGGACCATGGGTGGAATTCTTTTTTTTTTTTTTAAAGGAATGTGGCTGGGGCCCCCCCAAAATAATAATTGGCATCTTATATAGAGAAAAACTTAGACGATCAAGGTTTTTTGAAATGTGTAGGTTAGGTCATAAGCCCTAAAATCAAATGCTAACATTGCTTAGGAGAATGTATAAGAATATCCTATAAATCCATGAATCGTAATATACACCATGTAGTTTAAAAAATGTAATTTCTGTTATTTGACAAGATGGGAAAGTGATGATACAAATTGAAAGATAAGGAGTTTGTTCCTTTTGTATTTATCTCATTAGACAGTAAGATATAGCATCTATTTGTTATACATCTTAATCTGGAACAATTTGGCTCAAGTTGGCAATGAAGTATCCTTTCATTCTAAGTTTATTTTCTGAATTTTAGAATGTTTCTTGGGCTTTCCCCTGTGTATGGACATATTGGCTATAATTAGGAATGTGTATTAAGAGGTATAAATAATACTCATTTTATGGATTATTAGAAAATTTTCTTTCTATGCGGATCAAAACTGAATTTTAATAAGACAGATGCTTCTATGCTTTCATGAAAAAAAGGAAGAATAAAGCTAACATAGAGCACTTTTTTGTATGTGCCACATTATTCATACAATAGAATATGTAAGGCAGGTAATTATGAATTATAGATGACCCTTGGACGGCATGGGTTTGAATTGAACAGGTCCACCTATACATGGATTTTTTTCAATAGATTTCAGTACTGTAAATGTATTTTTCTTATGATTTTTTCTTTCTTTCTTTCTTTCTCTCTCTCTTTAAAGATTTTATTTATTTGAGAGAGAGAGAGTGAGAGAAACGAGCAGGGGGAGGGGCAATGGGAGAGGGAGAAGCAGCCTCCCCGCTGAGCAGGGAGCCCAATGTGGAGATGGGGGACCCTGGGATCATGACCTGAGCCGAAGGCAGACTCTAAACCAACTGAGCCACCCAGGCCTTCCTTCTTATGATTTTCTTAATAACATTTTCTGTTCTCTAGCTTACTTTAAGAATATAGTATATAATACATATAACCTACAAAATGTGTTAATCAACTGTGTATGTTTTTGGTAAGACTTCTGGTTAAGGGGAGTCAAAGTCACACATGGATTTTTGACTGTGCAGGGGTCCCTCCCCTAATCCCTTAATTATTGAAGGGTCAACTGTATATACCTTTAAAACAGAAGTTCTTGAGGCAGCCAGGATCCCTTGCTTAATTCACAGTGACTGTGAAGATGCCTCATGTTATTTGTTGTTGTGACTTCAAAGAAGGAAGTAGAATAAGATACTGTACAAAAGGTAATGGCTTCACAAAAAAAAATTTGTGTGCCCCTCCTTTCCAATATTTAATTTCGGTACCTTATCTTTAATTAGTGGTCCAGAAAAATCCTAGTTATAAGTGAGGTGTGTGAAGCCAATGCTTTTTACTTCTTTGACTATAAAGATCCTTTGTTTAAAACAAAATTTCAATTTTACTTTTTGCCTAATTTAGTCTCTGGCATCTAATTTTAAGTATAAGAGTTGTGGTCTTTTTAAAGACCTAGAGGGAGAAGATGGTATACAAAAAGTAGGCCATCAAGGGAACTTTAATTCTAATGAAATAAAATCTCTACAAATTAAAATAATCATTTTTGTTCCCTTTGACAGTATCAGACTAGATTTTGTCCATATTTATAGGCATTTCTGGCAGTGATTATTCACCTCATGGTCTAGTATGGTAACAGAAAAATTTTAACGGTATGGTATGTGTTAATTATTTCCCTGAAAACTATCCCATGTCCACCTCTGCTATTGTTGTGATGTGGGCTGGGAGCTGGGAACAATCAAAAGAAATTCTTAAGGTGGCTTCTGTGCAAAAAGGTGTTTTTATTAAAGCATGAGGGACAAGACCCCTGGGCTGTAAGAGCTGCCCTGGGATTGTGTGGAGTGATTACATACTTTTAAATTGCAGGGGAGGGGTAAAGACAAAGAAAGTTTCCAGAAGAATTTTCATATGTTGAAGAAGAGTTACAGAATCCTGGAGGTCTGCCTGTTGTCAAGCTAAGGTTGCTTTTTGCCTCTAGCAAAGCATTAAGACAGTTGTGAGTTCTTTGAGGAATGTCATACTCTGCTTGTCTCAAGTATTTGTCAGTGGGCTGCAAGTTGTAAGGAAATTTAATTTTATCTACATTTCTTTTGCCTTTGTTCTCATTGCTCTTACTACCTTATCTTACCTGGCCTTTTGCAGTACTCTTTTAATTGTTTTGCTAGTCTCCCAAGTTTCTATCTCTTCCAAACCACTCCCCTCCCACCCCTTGCAACAGTGCTTTCTTATTTACAAGTTCAGTGGTATCACTAAATTTAGGAACTACTGGGGAAGAAAAGTTTACTTCTACTTTTAAAGGTTATTCTAGCTGGTCTAAGAATGATATTGACATGAGGCAGATTAACAAGAACTTATCAAGCAAGGTTTAATAATACATATAGCTTTTGTAAACCTGGGAGAGACCCAGGAAAAGTGAGCAGTTCGGAAATGGCTGAAGCCATTACCTTAAATACCATCTTCAGCCAAAGATAAAAGATGTTGGGGGTAGAGAGTCAGTTATGGGAGGTTACCAGGAAGAGCACAGTAAACAAGGGTAGGGTTGTTATGCAGATTTCAGTCCAGGCCTTCTCCACTGGTGACAGTTTCTAGAGATTTAGTCATCCCCTTCTTTCAGGTCCAGATTGGGATACACCCTTACAAATGGACATTTCCCTTATAAATGTAAATGTCTTTTACAAAAAGGTGACTCTCTATTTTTCTAGATTAAAATTACTGTTTTTGAGATTTATTTATTTGAGAGAGATACTGAGAGAGAGAGAGAGAGAGAGGGTGGGTGCGCAAACAGGGGGAGGGGCAGAAGGAGAGGAAGAGAGACAAGCAGACTCCCCGCTGAGCAGGGAGCCCTATGCGGGGCTTGATCCCAGGACCCTTAACAGAAGGGTCGCTTCAGTTAGCTACCTGAGCTGAAGGCAGATGCTTAACTGACTGAGCCACCCAGGCACCACAAAAAGGTGACTTCTTACTTGGCTTTTTAAAGCTTCTGTGTTTGCAGTTTCTCAAAAATAACCAGCAGGGTCAGATTGAAAAGCACATTGCATTTAAGTTGAAGGGCTTTCAAAGATTTCAGCCTCTGTCCCTTTGGAGAACTTTCCTGGACACAGATTTACTTTCTCTTATATCTCCTAGAAAACATAACAACATGAAAAGCAGCTAACCTATTAAGAGATGTTTCTGAACTCAAAGCCTGTTGGTTCTTTCTCTCTCTCTTTTTTTAACGTAGGCTCCACACACATTGTGGAACCCCATGGGGGGCTTGAACTCATAACCCTGAAATCAAGAGCTGAGCTGAGATGAAGAGTCAGATGTTTAACTGACTGAGCCACCCAGGTGCCCCAGAAGCATATTTTAGGGTGGCAAAATTTTCTCCCTTACAGAACCTTCAATAATTTCAAATACCTAAAGATTAAAGTATACACACTGTAGTATTACAGTCAAGGTCCTTTTATAGCATATTGATTAAATGGAAGTGACTTACCCAAGGTCACAGAGTTACTGGTAGACGAAGATAAATGTGGAGGTCTGTTTTGCTGCACAGAAGAAATATAGAACTGTGAAAATGGAATCCTTGCTCCTAGGTACTTTAACCTGGTGGAGAGGCAATTCAGGCCTTAGGTATTTTCTATGCCAAAGTTAGAAGTAAACATAAGATAGTGCATGATTTCTGTGGGACATCCCTATCAGATGGGGGCCAGGAGTGTGGATGGTGAAAGAATTCACCCAAGGCAGAACAAAGGAGACAAGTTTACTGAATACATTGCAAGGAAGAAGCAGGCAGGACAGCAAAGGAGAGACGATCTATGATGAGGCTATGGTGAGGGGCCACAGTTATAGGGTGGAATGAGGGAGTATGGGGACATGGAATTTTCACTTTTTTGGTAACTGCCTGGTTGTAAGTAGCCCATTGGTTAGTTCGGATCTATCACTATTTCATCAGGGTCCGTCACTTAATGAGCTTGTTTGCATTCAGCCTGGTGGTGGTCGGTTGGTTGCTGTGGGCCCTTTTGCCTTTTCATTGCTCAAGACTGTTGTCTAAAAGTGGCCTCTACAGTTTTCAAGAACCTATCGACCAAACTTGTCTAAAGAAGTTGAATAGCAAAGATCTTACATATTGAAACAATTTTCCTATGATGTGGTGAGTTTTCATGTATTTTAAACTGTAATTTTTAACTAACATTTTAAGAAAATGATAAATGGAAAAATAGCATCTCTACTTTTTCCCTCTCACATACTATGTACATTATTTGTAATACGTTTGAACCTTTTAATATTTAGTATTAATACAAATTAAAATTGATGGTAGTATTTTAATGTTCCAAACTTGATTTGGAAAGGACAATGTAAATAACTACTAAAGTGTTTATAGTTATTTCTATTTTCTAATACCTAAATTAAAAAAAAATGTTTTATAGGGGTGCTAGGTGGCTCAGTCAGTTGGGCATTTGCCTTTGGCTCAGGTCATGATCCCAGGGGCCTGGGATGGAGCCCCACATTGGGCTCCTTGCTCAGCGGGGAGCCTGCATCTCCCTCCCCCTCTCCCTCTCCCTCTGCCATTCCCCCTTCTTGTGCTGTCTGGCTCTCTCTCTCAAATAAATAAAATCTTTTTAAAAAATGTTTTATAGAGATGTTTACTCATATTAACAGTTTTTAGGTTTTATTCCTGTAATATATTCATAAAAGAAGCAACATTAGCATTCCTTAGTAACTTATATCTAACTCAAGACTAGAAAACATATTTATCAGACAAAACTTGCAGTCAGATTTAGGTATTGATACATTAACAAAGGATAGGTCCCCATGAGTATTTTCTCAGCAGTTGATCCCTTATTATCCGTATCTTGCTTGTGCTCATCCAAATTTTCTTATTTCTTTGGTTCAGTTTTGGTGTGTATATTTATAATTTTTATATCTTCCTGATGGATTGACCCTTTTAACACTATAAAATGTTTATATTTAGTAAATGACTATTGATTACTGGTTATGGATTACTGATATTGGTTATTATCGAAGTGCGTATTTTATTGAGATTTCCTTAGTTTCTACCTAATAGTTTTAGTCTTAATGTCTGTTTAGTCTGATTTTAATATAGCCATTCTAACTTTCTTAAGCATGATGTGTCTTTATTCATCTTTTTTACTTTCAACCTATTTGTATCTTTGAATCTAAAGTGTGTCTCCTGTAGACAGCATATAGTTGGATCTTGTTTATTTATCCAATCTTACAATTCATACTTTTTGATTGGTTTAATCTTTTCACATTTAATATTTTTATTGATATTATTGGATTTCATCTATTATTTTGCTTTTTGTTTTCTGTATATTTCATGTCTTTCTTGTTTCTCTGTTTTTTCTTTACTTCTCTAGTCAGGGAGCTGGGGTTAGAGTATGCCCTGTCTTCCTGGCTATACCCACCTGGAGTAGAGCTGGGGGGTAGGGTGGAGTAAGGAAGTGGGTTGTGGCTCAGATAACACAGATTCACTGCTTTTGCCGCTAAGGCAAATGTCCTTAAGGCACTTTTGAGACATTGTTAATATAATTTTCATTATTTAAGATTGTTTTGCTGGGGAAGAGGTCCATGTGGAGTTCCTCACACCAACATTCCGGAAGTGCTTTTCCTCTTTGGTTTAATTTTGTTGGAATAAAATAATGGTTTATGGAAACTGTTAAAGGTTATTTTGCCTGTTCTAAGCAATAATCTATTGCCTCCACCTTTTTTTAAAATCCTTTGATAGTAATTAATTGATGGCACATTTCTTTAGAGTTTAGACTTTGTAACTCACCTCTCCTTTTTGTGTTTTATCTTTTGAAAACGAGGAATCATTTTCATAGTTCAAGCATAGTGCTTCTATTTGTAGTCCCCTAACTGTACCTTTTTTGTTTGTCTCATTTCTTTGGTTTCTTTCTTGAAACATTTTATTTATTTATTTATTTTTTAAAGATTTTATTTATTTATTTGAGACAGAGAGAATGAGAGAGAGAGAGCACATGAGAGGGGGGAGGGTCAGAGGGAGAAGCAGGCTCCCCACCGAGCAGGGAGCCCATTGCGGGACTCGATCCAGGGACTCCAGGATCATGACCTGAGCCGAAGGCAGTCGCTTAACCAACTGAGCCACCCAGGCGCCCCTTTCTTGAAACATTTTAGAGCTACAGGTAATTGAAGTGCATTTGCTTGCACTCCAAATCAAATGCTTTACAAATATATCTCACCAGTTCTGCTTATCGATGCTCATCAATCTGTCAATTCTTGGTTTTTGTCCTGGCACAATGGAAGGTGTTTTACTTTTTATAGTTAGTGGAAGGTATCTTTACTTACACAACTTTGTATTATCAGTAGTGTTGATAGTACAGTGCAGTTTGAGAAATGGTTCTGGATTTAGCATAGTTCTAAATTGTTTAGGGTGAGTACAAATTTTCCAGTGATACTATTCAACTTAATAAAATAAAAGTGCTTTGCAAATAATTTAATTGTCATCAGAACTGGCAAGACTAAGATATTGCTTGCTTTAAAAATGTTCTATTTTCTTCAACAAAAATACTGCTTTTAAAAATGCTAATGACATTTCATGAATCTATTATTCCTTTTGGGTCTTGACATAAATTACTTGTCTCAACTGGGGAATCTTTTCAAGGGCAGGCTCAAAACTGAGATGATAAATCCCACTTTCTAGAGTTATTAGCCTTCTTATTTCCTTTATTATGTTAAACTAGTGTTATTATTTAATTACTAATAATAGTTGTTTTTTATTATGTGCTTTCCATGCATCAGAGGCTTTACTTATATAACCTTGAATCCTCCCCATTAGCCTGTAAGCAGGTAGTATCAGTCCCTCTTAGTGAATGAGAAAACAGGCTTAAAAACATCAAATAACTTGTCTGTGGTCACATAATTACTGAGGGTTGACACCCTCATGTCAGAAGACACCCTGATTCTCAGAAGAATAGAAACAGGGTCCAGTTAGAGGAAGGGTTTGTGCCAACAAGGAGTGCACTAGACCTGATTATTCATCAATCTAGTTAGTGTTGATTACTGAAATAATGATTTTTCATTTTCTTTCTTTCCTTTTTTTAGAGAGGGGAGAGGGAGAGAATCTTAAGCAGGCTCCATACCCAGCATGGAGCTGATGCAGGGCCTCCATCTCACAACTCTGAGGTCACGACCAGAGCCAAAATCAAGGCTTAACTAACTGAGCCACCCAGGCGCTGTGATTTTTCATTTTCTAAGGAGCATATATTAAAGTGTAGAAACTAAAAACTCACTTTTGGTTTTTAAAATTATTAGGTTATATTAACCTATGTTGACATAGGCATATGTTTGAATAATTCAAAGTAGATAATAGACAATATTTACATTTTGAATGTGCATGGGTTTCTTTAAAATATTGAGTCGTGTGTCTGTGATTAAGTAAACTGGGAGTTACTTCAAGGAAAATGATGATAACATGCTGAAAAGCAAGCTCTGGGGACACTAGGAAGCTCTCTAGTTTTCCCACTTACTATGTTGTGAATGGCCCTTCAGTCAAGCCAGAGCAGAGCTCCTCCTTAATAAACTGATTAGGAGACCTGGATATAAGCTTTGTTTCTTAATGCATATGACTAGATAGGGTTTATTTTAGGTTTTAGGCTCTGTGAGTCCTTAAACAGAAAGGTGGTAGTTTGTATTTCACAGGGCTTTACATATTATTTGCATGAAATTAAAAACACAAGTACTGTGGATCTGTTGGGCGCCTGGGTGGCTCAGTTGGTTAAGCTACTGCTTTCGGCTCAGGTCATGATCCTGGAGTCCCTGGATCGAGTCCCACATCGGGCTCCCTGCTCGGCAGGGAGCCTGCTTCTCCCTCTGACCCTCCCCCCTCTCATGTGCTCTCTCTCTCTCATTCTCTCTGTCTCAAATAAATAAATAAAATCTTTAAAAAAAAAAAACAACAAAAAACAAGTACTGTGGATCTGTAAAGTGTACTATGGATAATCTACATAAAGATGGTAGTTGAGAGTGATATTATTTACAAGTTCATTCTCTGTCAGTCACTGTTACAAATATGCATAGTCAATTCTTATTTTGGAAATGTGGATCATTATTAAGTTCTTTCTCTGTTGACAGGCAGAAAAGAGTTGAAATGTGGATTGATTTTTATTTTGATACTTTATAAAAGATTTGATAGGAATGAAAATGAACCCCCCCCCAAGCTTTGGAAGTACCTGAATTTTATTTATCTGTTTTGTTTTAGAAATTAAAAAAATATTTTTTTGAGTACTTATTTTATGTGCAAGGCCTAGACACAGCATTTAGTAAAGGTATGGATGGATGGTATCTAGTTTCTAGGAAATTTTGGTTAAGGGAGATAGACATGTATGTAAACAATATTTAAGTATATGATTCAAGTCATGTAAGACTAAGATTTTATAGACTCTTCTTTTGAATTTTTATCATGGGAATCTATCAAATAATCTTAAAAGAAAAAGGTGAGCTTATAGATTTTATAGAGGATAACTTTTAAGTGCACTGAATAGAGAGGAAGTTACAATTTACTTGATTTTTGAAAAATGATGGCTAACATTTTCAGTCAGCAAAGACTGGGACTAGGCGTGCAGAAATGATCTGAACAAAAGCATGGAAGTGGGAATGTGAAAGGCATGTTCTAGGTGTTGATGCGTAAGTGTAGTTGGTTTGGAGCCAAGGATTCTTATAGAGGAGAAAGTGGGTGATTGCCAAAGAGTATAGTTAAATTCACAGGAAAGCAATTGCCAAAGGTTATAGTTAATTTTACATTAAGTAATATATTACCCTGAGCCTAAATTTTCCCCTCTGTAAAAAAAGGTCAGATGAGATGATCTCTAACCTACTTCATAGGTATTCAATAGGTATTTTTGTTGAATGATGAATAAATGAGTGAGCGAGTGAGGAAAGAGATGTTGTTAGTTATTTTCCTTGACATTTGTGCCTTAGAAATTTAGACTTTTTTGGGTAGGCAGTGGGAAATTAAATTTTTTAAAATAAGATTTTATTTATTTGAGAGAGAGTGAGCGTGTACAGGGGGAGAGGCAGAGAGAGAAAGGGAGAAGCAGGCTCCCTGTTGAACAGGAAACCAGATGTGCGGGGCTTGATCCCAGGACCCTGGGATTATGACCTGAACCAAAGGCAGACGCCCGAAGGCCACCCAGGTGCCTTAGAAATTAAGTTTTTGATAGTAAAATGATATAACAACCTTAGTACAAAAAGAGTAAGTCATGGTCTCTTCCTATAAATAATGGTTATATGTTTTTAAATGTATTTCTTTGTTGGAATCAGTGGATCCCTTTTTGGATTATGAATTCTCAGGATTTTTTTTAAATTAACATATAATGTATTATTTGTTTCAGGGGTACAGGTCTGTGATTCATCAGTGTTACACAATTCACAGTGCTCACCATAGCATGTACCTTCCCAATGTCTATTACCCAGCCACCCTGTCCCTCCCACCCCCCTCCCCTCCAGCAACCCTCAGTTTGTTTCCTGAGATTAAGAGTCTCCTATGGTTTGTCTCTCTCTCTGGTTTCGTCTTGTTTCATTTTTCCCTCCCTTCCCCTGTGATCCTCTGCCTTGTTTCTCAAATTCCTCCTATCAGTGAGATCGTATGATAATTGTCTTTCTCTGATTGCCTTATTTCACTTAGCCTAATACCCTCTAGTTCCATCCATGTCGTTGCAAATGGCAAGATTTCATTTTTTGATGGCTGCATAATATTCCATTTTGTGTGTGTGTGTGTGTGTGTGTGTGTGTGTGTGTGTGTGTGTACCACATCTTTATCTCAGGATTTTTTTTACACTTAAAATATTGAGTCTTAAAAGTATTAAGTATTTTGTAGAAAAGTATTTAAAATGAGTGTAAGAGTATAGAAACTTAAGGTAATTTAATATTGCCACCCCATTTTTACTGTATTTTACAAAACAGTAACGTGGGATTGAAAAACAAACAAAGTAGACCTTTACTGCAAATAGTTGGAGAAACTCTTGGGACATCTGGGTGGTTCAGTCGGTTAAGCATCTGCCTTCAGGTCAGGTCATGATCCCAGGGTCCTGGGATAGAGTCCCGCATCTGGCTCCTTGCTCAGCAGGGAGTCTGCTTCTCCCTTTGCCTGCCGCTTCCCCTGCTTGTACTCTGTTTCTCTCTTTCTCTCTGGCAAATAAAATCTTCAAATAGTTGGAGAAACTCTGGTCTAAATGATTCCAAAGTTTCTGACTTGTGTTGATCACAATACCATGATTGTATGAATCAATCTCTTTCCAAGGCATCTTTTCCAAGGATTCTATAAAGATGTGATTATAATGGATTCATCTGAAAAGTGACTACTTAATCATGGAGGCTGAGATTATATGACAGGCTGTTTTACCCTTAGAGCAGGTTATATTCCTTATGAGGTTGCCTTAAGTTGGAAATTAAGTATGTTAAGCCTTGAATTTTTCATATTTTCAATGTATATGGCTTATATTCCTTACTATTGACCTGAAGTTTAACTCTGTATTCATTCAGCTATCCATGATATATCTGTATTGTACAGCACAAAGCTTCCCATATAAACATATGAGATCCCATAATTGGCAGCCATATAATACTGTTTTCTTAATGCTCTTCTGTATTCCTAGTTTCAGTTAGCAGTGCCCCCAGTACACCTAGTAGTCAAGGCAGAAGTTTTGCAATCATCTAGACTTCTCCGTGGGGCCTCCCAACCGGTGGCCTCCCAGCAGCACAGGTGGTGAAAGAATTCACCCAAGGCAGAACAAAGGAGATAGAAGTTTATTGAGTACATTGCATGGGGGTGGCAGGCAGGATAGCGACGTAGAGACCGTTTGCCATAAGGCAGTGGGGGTTTGTAGTTAAGGGGGAAGGTGAACGGGGTGTGGGAAGTGTGAAATTTGTCTTTTTTTGGTACCTGTGTCCAGGTGTAAGTAACCCATTGGTCAGCTAGGGCTTATGGATATTTTCAGGTGAGTTGCCTAATGGGCCTATTTGTGTTCAGCCAAGAGGTAGGCGATCACTATGGACCCTTCTACCTTATTCAGGTTTCTGTTGTTCAAGTTGGCGGCCTAAAAGCAGCCTCTACATTCTCCATTTCTCTTTCATCAACTATTTTAAAATTGTCACTGTGTTTTTTCTTTTTTTTTAAATACCTTTAAAAAAATTTTTTTTAGAGCATATGCGTGCACCCACGGGAGCCGGGGAAGGGGCAGAGGGAGAGGGGGAGAGAGAATCTCAAACAGACTGCCTGCTGAGCGCAGAGCATGACTTGGGTCTCCTGACTTGAGTCTCCTGACTCGGGTCTCCTGACTCAGGCTCTGTTTCACGACCTGAGCTGAGACCAAGAGTCCCACGCTCAACTGATTGAGCTGCCCAGGTGCCCTGTCACTGTGTCTTTTGAATACATCATCTTTTTTTTTTAATTTATATTTTTAAAATATTTTGTTTATTTGAGAGAGAGAGTGAGCGAGTGAGCGAGAGAACACGAGCGGGGGGCAGGGAAGGCAGAGGGAGAGGGAGAAGCAGACACCCCACTGAGCAAGAACTCCAGGATCATGACCTGAGCCGAAGGCAGATGCTTTTTTTTTTTTTTTTAAGATTTTATTTATTTATTTGACAGAGAGAGAGAGACAGCGAGAGAGGGAACACAAACAGGGGGAGTGGGAGAGGGAGAAGCAGGCTTCCCGCGGCGGAACAGGGAGCCCGATGTGGGGCTCAATCCCAGGACCCTGGGATCATGACCTGAGCCGAGGGCAGATGCTTAATGACTGAGCCACCCAGGCGCCCCTGGATACATCTTCTAAATGTCTTAAATCTGTCCTCCTTTCTCTGTTCTGTTGCTTCTTTAGTTGAGATTTTCATCCTTTTGTGCCTGGCCTCTATCAGTCCAGTAGCGTTTTGATTAGTGTTTCTGCCCTAACCTTCTTTCTGCCTCCATGGTGATTTTTCTGAAACAACACTGATAAGTATTCACTTAAAAGGCTTCTCTTGATTTACTATTGTCTCTGGCAGAGGACTTCAAAGTTCTAGTACTGTATGTAGTTGAATCCTTTCTTTAAATATAGGGAAACATACCTGTGGCTTGGTATACAAGGTTTTTATGATTTAGTCCTAGCCTCATTTCTTGCCATTCCTGGACCTGTGCCCTGATTTCAGAGAAGCAGAATGACTTGAATTCTACAAATAGTCTTTTTTTTTTTTTTTTTGCCTATTTTAGCACAAACTTTGCCTAGAATGCCTTTACCTTGTCTATTCAGTATTCTGTTATTGTCTTAAAAATATTAACCTTAATCTCCTGAGTGATAGTCTCTTTTGTATGTTAGTGGGATGACTCCTGGCAGAGTCCCTAGATAACTTTCTGGATGGGGCCTGGTCACCAGAAGGATAAGCCATGATTAGAAGGTTAGAACTTTCTTTTTTTAAGTAAGCTCTTCGTTCAAAGTGGGGCTTGAACCCACAACCCCAAGATCAAGAGCCATGTGTTTTACCATCCAGGTGCTCCTAGTAGGTTAGAACTTTCAGCTCCCTTCTCCTACCTCTTACTGCTGGGGAAGGGAGAGAGGCTGGAGATTGAGTTCGGTTATCAATGGTCAGTGATTTAGTGAATCATGTCTACATAATGAAACCCTCATAAAAACCCCTTAAAGAACTGGGTTTGGGGAACTTTTGGATTGGTGAACACACAGATGTGCTTGGAGGATGGTGCACCCTAAGAGGGCATGGAAGCCCTTTGTGCTTCCCCCCCACTCCCCAATACTTTGTTCTATTAATCTCTTCCATTTGGCTGTTCCTGAGTTAAGTATCCTTTATAATAAACCAGCAATGGTAAGTGATGTGAAATGTTGGGGTTCAGGAGCAAACAGTCAAGAAAGAATTCTTGAGATGTCTTCAGTGCAAAAAGGGCAGTTGTATTAAGGCACCGGGAAAGGACCTGTGGGCAGAAAGAGCTGTACTTGGGTTGTAAGGAGCTGCCGATTATATACTTTCAAGTTTGGAGGAGGTTAGGGATAGTGTAAGTCCCTAAGGAATTTGGAAACAAGGTTTCTAGGACCTTGAGGAGTCATTTACTACTGCCTAGTAAAACCTTAGTCATGAGACCCTTCGGATGTATATCAGTGGGCCATATGTTTGGAGGATGATTGCTAACATATATCTTGGCAGGGGTGGGGGGAGTAGGGGGGTGGGGGTGGGTAGAGATAAAAGAAGTTTCCAAAGGGATTTTTACAGGATCGTGGAGGTTGGGCTAATGTCAAGCTAAGGTTGTCTTTTGCCTTTAGCAAAGTATTCATGTTGTGGCGGTTGAGTTCCTGGAGGAAGGTCACTCTGCCTATCTCGAGTACTTGTCAATGCGCTGTAAATTATAAGGAAGTTTAATTTTCTTTTCTATATTTTGCCTTTGTTCCCCACATCAGTAAGTAAGTGTTTTCCTGAGTTCTGTGAGTCCTTCTAGGAAATTATCAAACCTGAGGAGGAGTTGGTGGGAACCCCCAAAGTTTTAGCCAAGTTGGACATAATAGCAGGTGGCCTGGGGACCTGGGACGTGTGACAGGTGTCTGAAGTTAAGTCTGTGGGACCAACCCTTTAAACCTGTGGAGTCTAATGTTAACTCTGGGTTGTTAGTGTTAGAATGGATTGTAGCGACACCCAGATGGTGCCAGAGAATTGGTGTTGGAAGATGCCACATATTTGGTGTCAGGGTCACTTAGCCCCAGTTTATAAATGGAAACAAACCATTTATAATGTTTTATAATGTTTTCACACAACTCAGCATTAAGTTAGTATGTGGGAAAGCTGTAATTCAAAAGTCCTGTTAACCATAATTTTGTTTTGTTTTATTTTTTTAATTGTAATTTCCTTGAAGGAAAGAACCTATCTTTCCTTTTAACATACTAAATTTTAATTTTAATTTATTTTAAATTAAAAAATTTTTATCAGTTATGTGTTCAGATCCCTCTCTTTTTTAAAGGTTTATTTATTTACTTTAGAGAGAGCGAGCAAGCACGAGCAGGAGGGGTGGAGGGAGAGGGAGAGAGAATCTCAAGCAGACTCCGCACTGAGCCTGGAACCCAACGTTGTGCTGGATCTTACAAACCTGAGATCACCACCCCAGCCGAAACCAAGAGTCTGGCACTCAACCAACTCCACCACCTAGGCACCCCTCAGATTTCTTGACCTTAATTGAATGCTTTCATCAATTAATTGCCTTGATGGATTGCTTGTAATTTTTACTGTTATTTGTTTGGTCAAAGTATTGTTACTCTTCTAAAGTTAGCAGGACAGAGAGCTGACTGAGGAAGTTTAAGATCTTTAGCTTGATTTTAAGTTCCTTCTATGTTTTAAATAGGACACAAATATCTCTAAATAAAAATAACTTCCTCCTAACCCATTTGGAATATATCCCAGACTTTTTCATGCCTTGGAAGTTGCTGCTGTCTAGTTATCATTACTATTTGTTTTTTCTCTTTAACATAAGTGACCCTCCCAGGAATAGTTTAATCACCAGATGTTTGGCTAGCAGCATTCTCCTTATTCTGGTTTTGCAGTTTTTCTGAAATAGGCTGAAAGGTAATCATGCCATTCCTTCCCTTGTTCTAAGCTGATTTTACTCAATTGCTCTTGAAACTTACTTTGGTAAGTGATTTGGAATCATAATGAAAAGAGAGAGGGGAGGGTGTATGTATTTTATACTGGTCCCAACTTAGGAATTGACGATTTTGATGCTCATTTTCAGTTTGAGAGGTTCTGAGTTCTTAGAAATGAAATTGTGGGGTTTGGAAGCTACAGGGGACCTCAGAGATCATCCAACAGAGGAGCTTTATTTTTTTTTAACTGAGGAAATGAAAGTTGTCAAGGTCAACTATAAGTCTGATACTTTGCCTTGGTGAGAAAAACCCAGGCTTTAGAATCTCTCTGATGTAATCTCCAGTCTGCAGTCACATCAGTTACAAGGACCACGAATCTGGATACATAATAAAGAAGATCAATTTGTGACAGCATTGACACTGTTTAGCCTGGAAGCCGCCTTCGTGAATTTTCCAAATTATTGGCAGTGTTTGAAAACACTTGATGTCTTCAGGTCCAGTAAACTCAACCATGTACTTTTATACTCTTCAATTAGTAGATTTTTCAAACTTCCAAAAAATAACAATAAATATCCTTTTTCAAATATAATTTTATGTAGAACCAGTATACAAAACAGATATAAGTGGTATTTAATTAGAATACAATTTTAAGTATAATTTTGATTTATTGGAAAATTAGTGAAAACTCAAATTTGTGAAATAGACCTATTTCCCTTCTTTCTCTAGCTTAAAAAAATTGAATGGATGTACCACAGTTCATTTATACAGGCCCCTATTGATGCATACTTAAAGGTTGTTTCCATTTTGCTTTTACAAACAATACTTCTGTGAATTATGTATGCTTATCTGTGTGTGTGTGTTTCTGATGATCAATTTCTAGAAATTTAATTGCTGTGACATTAGAATACGTTTGTTTTTAGTTTTGAAAGATATTATCAAATTAGCCTCCAAAAATTATATTAATATACATTCCCACCAGCAGTGTATGAATAAGCATAATTTCCTCATGCTCTCATCGACATGGCATGTTAATTTTGTTTTTTGCTAATCTGAGAAATTGAATCTCACTGTAGTTTTTTAAAAATTATATTTACTTATTAAAGTAATGTCTACACCCAACATGGGGCTTGAACTCACGACCCTGAGATCAAGAATCCCGTGCTCTACCCACTGAGCCAGCTACGCACCCTGAATCTCAGTGTAGTTTTAATCTTCAGTTTTCATTATATGTAAAGTTGAGTAACGTTTTATGTGTTTAAGAGCCAACCCTGAATCTCAGTGTAGTTTTAATCTTCAGTTTTTATTATATGTAAAGTCGAGTAACATTTTATGTAAGAGCCATTTGTGTTTCCTTTACTGTGAACTATTTGTTCATAGCACTTTAGCACTTTGCCCATTTTATTTATTTATTTATTTTTAAAGATTTATTTATTTTAGGTAAAGTGCCTAAGAGTGAGCAGGGAGAGGGGCCGAGGGAGAGGGAGAGAAATCCTCAAGCAGACTCCCGCTGAGCACGGATCCTGAGTTGGGACCTGATCCCAGCACCCCCAGGATCCTGAGATCATGACCTGAGCTGAAATCAAGAGTCAGATGCTTAACCAAAGGAGCCACCCAGGTGTCTCCCACTTTGCCCATTTTAAAAATTGGGTTTCTTCCTATCTTATTAAGCAGTAGGAATCTTTTATGTGTTAGGATGAACTCTTTGTGATATAAGTTACAAATTCTTTTCCTCGGTTTTTCATTTTTCTTTTCCCTTTGGTTTTTGTCTGTTTCATTTTTATATGTATCTAAATGCAAAATTAACATGGCTAAAGCAGAATCCTGGATTTCCCCCCTCCTCCCTTCCTTTAATCTGCTTTTCTAGTTTTCCTCAATCAAGAAACAACCTCCATCTACTCATAGCCCAAACTCCAAATCAAGAAGTTACCCTTGATTTCTCTCTCTCTCTCTCTCTCTCTCTCTTTTTTTTTTTTGAGATTTATTCCCTTTTGGGTGTAGGCACAGTGGGGTGGTACAGAGTACAGAGATTTGGAATAAGGCTTTGCAATTTTTTTAAGTAAACTACCCTCAATGTGAGGCTCAAACTCATGACCCCAACATCAAGAGTCACATGCTCTTCCCATTGAGCCAGCCATGCGCCAATCCTTGTTTTCTCTTATAGTTCCCATCTCTAATCCATCCTGAGTTGTATTGGTTTCCCCTCCAAATATATTTCTTAATTTATTCATTTTCTTTATATTCACCAACTAAGTCCATCCTGCCCTAATTCTTCACCTGGGTGTCTGCTGTGGTTTTCCACTTGTTATGCCCCCAAACTGGCATCTTCTCTTCCCTGTAATGAGCCATCCACTTCTCTGTAGCTTATATGATTTTTTTCCAAACACATATCATCTGATTGTCATACCACCCCCTGAACCCACCCCTCCCATTGTTCAAACCCTCCTGTGTCTCCTTGTGTCTTATGATAAAGATAATTATAACTATGTAAAATAACCTAATCTATTTATCCAGTCTCACCTGGTACTAGGTTATTAACTACCCCACCCCTGCTACCTTTGAGTCTCTTGTCTCTGTCATGTTCCCTTCTGACTTGGGACTTTCACATAAATTGTTCTCTCCTGGAGCATTCCTCCTCCTCCATAAGTTTATGTCTAATTGTCCTACAGATCTTAGCTTACTGGACACTCTCTCTGGAAAAGCCAACCTTCCCTAATTAGGTGGCAACCCTCTTAAAAGCCCTTGTAGCACCTTATATCTCTTTTCCATAGGACTTATATTTGCAATTTTATGCTTATTCTGTGATTCTTTGATAAACTCCATGAAGTAAGGAGTCTTGTCTGTTTCCTTTACTGATAAGTTCCTACTGTCTATTCCAGTGCCTAGCATATGGTTAGCTCTCAAGACATTTATTGAATGATTGTTTAATTAAAAGTTCACAGGTGTAGTGTTGTTTACAGAATGTACCATTTTACCCTTTCTGAAAAATGTGACTACTTTTGCTCTAGGCCAGTCTTTTTCATCTTTTCTGTAGGACTTGCCCAATACCACTAAGGTTCCGCAGTCTCATCTCCGAAGTCTTAAAGCATTTCAGGGATGAAATGTATCTAGGCCACTGGTCTTGATTTCATTTAAATCCTGTGAGTGTTCTTCAACAGTCTTGGACTTCAGTTCCTTCTATCTTTTTTCAGGTGAATGTTAGTTTTTTGTTGTTGTTGTTGTTGTTTTTGAGTAGAGGACAATAACTTAGATCCATTTTGTGATCCACATCAACTCAGCAATATCTAGGTGTGGTCCCCAACTTTTGTAAGTTTATTTTAAAATCAGTTATTTGGAATTTGGAGGTCAGAACAAATTATCCCATGGAAACCAAGATAAAGTTGATACTTATATATTCATGCAAGTACCTTCAAAACCTTTTTAACCAATAGTGTGTCTTTTTTTTTTTTTAAAGATTTTATTTATTTATCTGACAGAGAGAGACACAGCGAGAGAGGGAACACAAGCAGGGGGAGTGGGAGAGGGAGAAGCAGGCTTCCTGCCGAGCAGGGAGCCCCACGCGGGGCTCGATCCCAGGACCCTGGGATCATGACCTGAGCCGAAGGCAGATGCTTAACGACTGAGCCACCCAGGTACCCCCAATAGTGTGTCTTAAATAGTACAATATTGGGGTACCTGGTTGGCTCAATTGAAAGAGCATGCAACTCTTGTTCTCAGGGTCATGAGTTTGAGCCCCACATGGGGTGTAGAGATTACTTAAGTAAAAACAAAAAAAAAGTACAATATTAATTTGAACCCTGAATTTCTCTGATCTGAGTTGAGCTCTTTTTTTCAATCTGAATCATGAGGCCCTCGGAGTCTCAGAAAACTAAAGAGTTCTCTAGGATTAGCAGTGCTTAGGCGAAATATCAAGTAGCTGGGTAGAAGGAGATCCATTGAGTTGTTACTGAATTTCCTACCTTGTGGATGGATTGTAGAGAGTGGGGGGAGGTAAAGCTACGTTTGGAAGTTTGAAATGTTTATGTATTAAACTGTGTGTATGTTACTCATGATAGTCAAATATCAGTTGGATTTAATAATGGGAATTGATTTATAGAGAATGAATTGATAAATCACTTTTTCTACTATTGGTAGAATAAAGAAAAATTATTAATTATGGGTGATGTGGTCTCATCTAGGAGGAAAACTAGTGCATTTTCTCCTCACTTATATGCAACACGGAGAAATTCTCCAAGGAGAGTAATTAGGATTTTTTTGTTTTTTTGCAAGGCTGTGCTTTCCATAGACATGGTTTCTTTCTATACATGGATCATGAGTTTTAAGATGCTTTCAAACCATTTAAACTTTCTTATAACAAGTTTCGTCATGTACCAAATTCATTCCTGTGCCGTTTTCAGTGACAAAATGGTTCTCTCATTTGTATGTATAAAAACAATGCCAGAGACAAGAACAAAACTCATGATTCAACTGATTTTGGTACTCTCTTTGGGAAGAAGAAAAGACCCGTTGAGATGAAGATTATAATTTCAGCACAAAGGAAACATTCAAGGCCCAGGCAACTCTTAAATTCAATACTAATAATACATGAAATAAATTATAAGCCTTCCATTTCTGTCAGTTCTTGTAGGTACTTGCTTGCTAATACAGAGACAAGTTTGCTTAATTCTAGGTGTATTTCTTAGTGCAGAACACATCCACTTTAAAGTTTATTCTGTTATTTGTTTACAAAGTTAATACTAAAAAAACTCAAGGTTTTTAAAAGATTCTTAGAATTTTCATGTTGGAAGGGATCTTAGAGGACATCTAGTTTAGTGCATGACTTTCCTACCATGGCCAGGCCAAACTGCATCCAGCGGCCTCTTCCTGCCCCCTGCTGGTCCCCTTCTTGTCTGCTATGCTTCAGATCACAGGTCTTTGTTCCTTGAAATTGTCAAACTCTGTGGGTCTTTGTACTTCTGGAATGCTCTTCACCCATCCCTGTTCCTGTGGCTTGTTTCTTTACATTAAACAGATTTTGCTCAAATCTCAACTCCTCAGACAGGCCTTTCCCAGGCCACCCTATCTAAAAGAGGGTCATCTCCC
>NC_138385.1:93561935-93588388 GCF_054177405.1 Leptonychotes weddellii | reverse complement strand
AGCTATGTGACAGATATTTATAAGAATGCATGAGTAAGATGGGCGCCTGGGTGGCTCAGTTGGTTAAGCGACTGCCTTTGGCTCAGGTCATGATCCTGGAGTCCCGGGATCGAGTCCCGCATCGGGCTCCGTGCTCGGCAGGGAGTCTGCTTCTCCCTCTGACCCTCCTCCCTCTCATGCTCTCTGTCTCTCATTCTCTCTGTCTCAAATAAATAAATAAAATCTTTAAAAAAAAAAAAAGAATGCATGAGTAAGAGATTTATAAGAATGCATGAGTAACCATTGATGGTTCATTGATGTTCAGTCACTACTGAGCTGACATCTGTCTCCTTTTCACTTATACCTCTGATCTTAGTTCTTCCCCCTAAAGTAATTCAAATCATCTGCTCTATTCCCTCTTTTTCAAAGAGTCTTCAGACATTTAGATGTCCGCTATCTCTCATCAAAGTCAAACTTGCCTAGTTTTCTTACCAGCTCCTTATCTGGTATAGTTTTAGAGTGTGGTCATCATCCAGGTTATCCATCACTGAGAGTTTTGGTCACTCAGATAACATGAAACTGTAATTCAAGTCTGTCCAAGGGCTGATTTATTTCTGGTTTCCTTTATCCTGGGAGTGTAGCTCTGAGGTTTCTGCTTTAAGTGAGTGGTGGCTTATCAAACTTCCTCCTTTTGGCACTCTTGCCTTTGACTTTTGCTTCTGGGTTTTAAAGGTTTTAAGAGCTTTTTTCTCCCATTTTTTTTCTGGATCTTCAAGTGCCTGAGAGCTGAAACCATTTTGGGTGGTTCGGATTATATCTCTGGGTCCTATTCTTTTGCCTTGATTTCAACCAGCTAATTCTTTACAATCTTAAGTCTTTGGGGATTTTAGGCTGTTTTAAAATATTTCCTCCAGTATTTGTATCTGTCCTCAAAGGGATTTCATCCAAGTTATTTAGTTAGTTGAAGCTAAAGTATCTGAGTTTTTAGGTCTTAAAAATTACTCAGTGTTATTCATATAAAATTGTAGTGAAATCCAATTTGGCATACAGTTTTTTTCTCAATATGAATATTGGTAGTTAAAAGACTGCTCTTGACACCTATATTATGTATTTACCTCACGTTTGAATTCTGATTCCCAGTTTGCATTACTCAATTTTCATTTCCATATAGAGAATAGGTGGGACCAAATGTTCTTTATATATACTTAGGTACATAACTTTTGGAGGGCTGGGTCTTCTTAGTGGGAATGATTTAATTTTTATCTCAAGGTTCCTTTGAAATGAGCCATGCCATTATTGGCAGAGTGGGATATTTAAATACTTCCTGGGTGTTCTTCCAAATCAGCTATAGAAAATAAAAGAATAATTCATTTTCAGAAGCACTCTGAGCATCTTCTACCTGTAATGTGACTGACTTAGATCTTCGTATGGCTGGCTCCTTCTTGTTACTGATATGTTTCAACTCAAATACCACTTTTTTAGAGAGGTCTCTGAGAAATTTTGCCTTTATGAATGATGTTTATTGTATGAGTTTGTCAGATACTTTATCATGCTATAAACATTTAAAAGCATTTAATTATGGTCACGCTGCTCTTTAGAAAGCTTGTATCAGTTTGTATTTCTACCATCAGCATGTGAAAAGGCACACTTTAAGTCAGTACTTTTCCACACCACATGGGTACTCTTATTTTTAAAAAGTTTCAAATTTCATAGGCAGCAAAGAATTTATTGGTTTTGATTTATTTTTTCCTTTTAAACCAATATTTTGTGTTGGTACAGCTGTTATTTTTCATAAAGATGGGATAGTTTTTTTTGAAACAAAATAACTTATTTTTAAATAATTTCAGATTTAGAGAAAAGTTGCATAGATAGTACGAAGAATTTCCTGTTTCATAGACCCTTGACCCAAATTCCCCAAATGTTAACATTTTAATCATTCTTTGTCTCTTCCTCCATACACATGTACTTATTATTTTTTTCCTGAATGGTTTAAGTTGCAGACTTTATCTCTAAAAATGTTGGTGTTCGTTCTTTTTTTGTTAAATTTTTTTATTAGACTGTCTTATTCTAGAGATTCTGGGCTGCACCTTATTAATTCATAATTGAACTATTATTGACATGAAACATATTAGTTTCAAGTGTACAACATAGTGATTCGATATTTGTATATATTGTGAAATGATCACAGTAAGTCTAGTTAACATTCATCACTACACACAGTTACCAATTTTTATTCCTTGTGATGAGAACTTGAAAGATCTACTCTCTTAACAACTTTCAAATATATAATATTAACCACAATCACATGTGGTACATCACTCATAATAATTTTAGTAAAAAAAATATTTTTTCTTGTCCTGGTTTAATCCAGTCCAGGATCATACATTATATTTAGTTATCACATCTCCGAATCTTCTTTTGTGGAACAGTTACTTGGTTCCCTGTCCTTTATAACTTAGACATTTTTATTTTATTTATTTATTTATTTATTTTTTTTTAAAGATTTTTTTTATTTATTTATTTGAGAGAGAGAGAATGAGAGAGAGCACATGAGAGGGGGGAGGGTCAGAGGGAGAAGCAGACTCCCTGCCGAGCAGGGAGCCCGACGTGGGACTCGATCCAGGGACTCCAGGATCATGACCTGAGCCGAAGGCAGTCGCTTAACCAACTGAGCCACCCAGGCGCCCAACTTAGACATTTTTAAAGATTACAGGACAGTTACTTAGTAGAATGTCCTTCAGTTTGGGCTTGTCTGTTTTACCTTTTTGGAAGGAATGCCACAGAAGTGACATTGTGTTGTATCCTATCAGAAGGCATATGATGTTGACTTGTTCTGTTATTGACAATGTTAACTTTGATCACTTAATTAAGGTGGTGCCTGGCAGGATTCTTCACTATGAAATTACTATTTTTCCCCTTTTAATTAGTGGCTATTTTGTAGTGGAGCTACTTTGAGACTAGATAATATCCTGTTTTCCATCAAACCTTAAACCACTAGTTTCAGCATATGTTGATGATACTTGCCTGAAATAATTATTACCAGGGTGGTTGCCAAATGGTGATTTTCTAATTCCATCACTACATTTATTATTTGGAATTATACTCTCAGAAAGAGCTTTTCCTTCTCCCCTCATTTATTTATGTAAGTAAGGACTGGTGTGTTTTTATTTTATTCTATGGTTTATAATCTACTATTTTCATTTATTTTGTTTAGTTGTTTCTCATTTGACCAGAAGAGACTCCTGTGTCCTTCAGACACGCTCCTGTCATTCTTTGAGCATTACCAGCCTTTCTGGCACCACAAAAGTATATCCTGGGCTCATATGGTACTTTTCCTTGCTCTTGCCTGGGAATCAGCCATTTCTCTGAGGAAGCTGTTTCCTTTTATTGGTGCACTAGCTGTCCTGGTGGGATGTTGGAGTGTCATTGCTTCTAGGCCTCCTCAGCAGACAGAGCTACGGAATATATATATGTGTGTAGGTATATTTACACACACATTTATGTCTATTTCTGCATCTTTATATTAAGAACTGAGCTCCTACGGTTAGCTCTAATTCCAAGCCTTCATCCTTTTCATATTTGTAACTTCTTTTTATGAGAATAAGAAGCCAAACTCTCATTATCCACAATGTATTTATTTACTTATTTGCTCAGTCCTAGAACACACATAATTTCATACCTCTGTGTAAAAACAAGTATATAAGTATAGTATTTGTTTATAAATAATTTTTTTTGTTTTTAGCTTGAGGAGAGTGTGTAGTTAAAACATTGTTTTCAAAAGTTACCTGGAGTTAATTCTTTTCCCCCTGACTCCCCCTCCCCGCTTCAATGTGGTTATGTTACTCATTTCAAATACAGTTAGGTACATTTGTTTTTGTTCCATTTTGGGTTCTTCTCTCTTGCTATTTTTCTTTTTCTTTTTTTTTAAGTATATGAAACATTAACATTTAAAAAAACTGTACAAAATAATAGGATAGATTATTAGAGTGCTGAATATAAAACTTAATGGCTTTTTTCTTTTCTCTTTCAGGGAATCATTTAATACTTCACATTAGAACAAATATGTGAAAGTCCCTGCCAACCTGTGAGAATTTCTTCCTTCGACATTTTGGTTCTACTTCACAACTTTCTTAGAAGTTCTTTCTTGATGCCATGTTCTGTGGCTTGCATCAAAAGAGGAGTTTGTCTTCATGAAGATTCCTAACATTGGTAATGTGATGAATAAATTTGAGATCCTTGGGGTTGTAGGTGAAGGTAAGTTTAGCATTCCTTGAGTTTCTGAGCAATGTATGTAGTTATACTTACCACTGAAAAGGTTACTAATTCAGATCCTGTTAATTTTACCTATATTAATTCAGATATGTGCTTAAGTGAAATATTAAAAATAAAATTGTGCTGTTTGGGTTTTATTCTCCAATTGAAAGTTAATATTTTAAAGCCCTTTAAAATGTACTAAATCAGATATTTCTTAAGGCTGCCTTCATTTCTTTTTTCTTTTCTTTTTTTTTTTTTTAAAGATTTTATTTTTTTTAAGTAATCTCTACACTGAAGGTGGGGCTCAAACTCACAACCCCAAGGTCGAGTTGCATGCTCTTCTGACTGAGCCAGCCAGGTTTCCCAAGGCTGCCTTCATTTCATTGTTTTCATTAGCAATTACGGTTTCATAGTCTATAATTTTTTGTTACATTTTATTTTTATATCAAGTTTATTTTGGATAACTTAAAATTTATTTGTATAAGTTAAATTTTGCTTAATACATGGTAAATAAGTGAATAACTTCTATTTGTCTTTGAGAATGACAAACCACATTTTTATAAATTCTGAGGCACACAACTTGGTTATATTTTAACATTTCTGAAATCAGGATGTGAGTTATAATCCATAGCATGTCATGGTTTAATTGGCAGTTCTTTCCCCCCCCAGTAGTACATAAAATAATGCTTATGATTAATGACATCATTAATTTGATGAAATATGGTAATTCATTTTTCTTAAGTCTTCCTGATTTTCCTTCTTTTTTTTTTTTTAAAGATTTTATTTATTAGAGCAGGAGAGAGCACAAGTGGCGGGGAGGGGCAGAGGGAGAGGGAGAAGCCAATTCCCCACTGAGCAGGGAGCCCCATGTGTGGGGTCGATCACAGGACCTTGGGATCATGACCTGAGCATGGGCAGACACTTAACCCACGGAGCCATCCAGGTGCCCCCCTGATTTTTCCTTCTTAGTAATTTTTGCTTTTGACTTAAAGATAACTTTATGGAGATTTTGAGAAATGATTCTGTTAACAGGGTATGAGTAATTATAATTATGGTTTCTTAGCATTTATTTATTTTTTTAGAGGGGGAAGGGAGGAGGAAGAGGGGCAGAGTGAGAGGGAGAGAGAGAGAATCTTAAGCAGGCTTCACGCCCAGCCTGGAGCCCAGTGTGGGGCTTGATCTTATGACCACTTGAGCTGAATCAAGAGTCAGAGGCTTAACTGACTGAGCCACCCAGGTGCCCCTAGCATTTATATCTTTAAAGCAAATGTTATAAAAATTTTTATTTTATGAATTTTCAAATGTGAATTTTAAAAGAAGTTTTGAAGATTTACCTGTGAACAGCAAAGCTGTTCTAGATTTTAATATTAAGTAGTTAAATCCTTTTCAAATAAAGAGAAACAATTAAATACAGTCTGGGTGACTGGGCGGTGCAGTCGGTTAAGTGCCTGATTTTGGTTTCGGCTCAGGTTGTGATCTCAGGGCTGTGAGATCAAGTCCCACATTGTGCCCTGTGCTGGGCACGGAATCTGCTTGGGATTCTCTCTCCCTTTCCTTCTGCCCCTCCCCCTGTGCTCTTGTTCTCTCTCTGTCTCTCTCTAAAATAAATTTTTTTTTTTTTTTTTAAAGATTTTATTTATTTATTTGAGAGAGTGAGAGAAAGAGCACAAGAGGGGGGAGCGGGAGAGGGAGAAGCAGACTCCCCGCCGAGCAGGTAGCCTGATGCGGGACTCGATCCTGGGACTCCAGGATCATGACCCGAGCCGAAGGTAGTCGCTTAACCAACTGAGCCACCCAGGCGCCCTAAAATAAATAAATCTTAAAAAAAAAATACAGTCTAATTATTGGGTGCTTGCTCTAAGGTCTGAAGTTGAAACCATATAAAAAGAATGGATCCTTCTCCCTTCACCAGTCAACTCCTTTTCCTTTTCTTCATTGATAGTAATTATGTAAATAAAATTCATTCTTTTTCTTTTTTTTGGTAATTTCTTTTTAAAAAGATTTTATTTATTTATTTGAGAGAGAGAGAGAGAGAACACAGAGGGAGAGTGACAGGGAGAAGCAGACTCGCCACTGAGCAGGGAGTCCGATGTGGGACTCTATCCCAGGACCCTGAGATCATGACCTGAGCTGAAGGCAGACACTTAATCAACTGAGCCACCCTGGCACCCCAATAAAATACATTCTTGATATCTTATCTACTGTTTTATATAGCTGCCTTTTTTTGTTTGTTTTTTTCCAAAGTGTTATAATTAGAAACTAATGCAGTAAAGCTACTGATTGGAGCCAGTCAGCTCATAGGATGTAGCAGGGTTGGAATGTTTCAAATTCTGGGCCCCAGTTTTTCTGGATCACAACCTTGGTTTTCTTAATATACCTGTAGGTGATCATCTCCTTAGGAATTAGCTCAGATTAACTAAACTACTAGAGTGCTCAGAATATGTCAGTTTTAGTTATAGTCAAAACCATCATTGCTATATATTTTTTCTTTGTAAACTACCTCAGAAATACATATATATTATGGAAACTAAAAACTGTCTAGTAAACTCTGCATTCCTGTAGCCTGGGCCGTGTATTTTCATTCCATCGAAAAATTGGCATGAGCAGTTAAAATGGGATTGAAGGATTGCCTGGTGATTGTGGAATTAAGTTGGATGGTTGTAGTAGCTGATTCCGTCCTGACTCTGATAATAAGATTCATTCATCTCCACCAAAGTGAGGGAGACTTGTTCCGGTTCTCCAGATTCTGTTTGAGACACATTTCCCAATTTCATCTCTCTGAAGTTCCCTTGTCATAGATGTATGCAGACTTTGTCTGTCTGTTAATGTTCTTGACATTTCTACAAACCTCAAGTTACTGTACATTACATTTTGATTCTGCTAATTAGGTTGTCACAGTTTTAACTCTAACCTCAGTTTCCTGGGTACCTTGCTGTCAACTCTGTTCTGCCTCTAAAGTTTTTCGGCTAGGTAAGAGGATAAGTAACCCAAACTATAGTGATGAATCTCCTCAAAGTATACCAAAGAAAGTGGAAGTGCTTGGCTATAAATGGCCAGAAAACCTTGGACTACTTATGGTCTGTGCCTTTGCACTGAGTCTTTATTTATGGCAAAAATGTAGCAATTCCTACTAGTTATTAATTGGAATGCTTAAGCCTGTATTATTCTGCCAGTCAGGAAAGACATTCCAGCATCCTGGAAGAGTACTTAAATGTCTCCTAGGACTGAAAACATATTTGGTAGGCTTGGTACCTGAGCTTACTATTGGGAAACAATTAGCTTTTAAATTTTATGTTTTCTACAGTCTTTTGAGTTTTTTTTTTTTTCCATTTACTCTTAAAGTTCTTATGTCCATATCTTGTCTCCAGTAATTTTAAGCTTAAATTTAAAACGTTTCAAGTGAAGTTTTCTTTAAAAAGAGAAACATTTAAAAATACTTGTTGGGTAAATGAGTTGCTTATACTCTTGTTTTATAAAAAATATATATATACTAAATATCCACATTTTGTTTGTATGAGGCTCATTGCATTATCACTGCAGGGTATTGTCATTTTAGGAACCATTATTATATCAGATACTGATAGCCAATATAAATGTAATAGAACTTTTACTTCTCTAAGAGCTATGGTTTGTATATGTCCCCTAATTTTTTATTTCTTTTTATTGTAGGAGCCTATGGAGTTGTACTTAAATGCAGACACAAGGCAAGTACATGGTTTTTAAAAAGAAAATAATGTGTATGTTTAACTGTTTAGAAACTAATGTATTGTTCTGTGCATGTGGGCATATAATTAAAACTGGCTACGATAATGATGCTTAATGAAGTAGAATGAACATGTGAACCTAGAAAAAGACTACTTTTGGACAAGCTTTATCATGATTAGGTAGTCATTAGTTATTTGCAGTCATATGCTGTTTTTTCTCAACTGCCCTAGTGTATAGGTGAAAAGCTTCCTAATGGGAAGAGAGAAAAGGTGATACAGAAGAAATCAAGGTAGTGAGAGATTTATGTTCAAGTACTTATGAGCAAGAAGACGTTTCATTCAGTCATTATTTTTCACGTAGACCCAATAACTTACAGTGCTTGGTAGATCTGAATCCAGATTTCGAAAGGTAGCAGATAGGTGTTTGGTTATGAAATAGGGCTTCAGATAATTGTGTATGATTATCATTATTGGTTGTAGTTGATCACCCTTGAGTAGTCTTGAAATGGATCTTACTATATAGATTATTTACTATACTATATAGTATAGATTATTTGACTGTTATCACCAATTATTCAGGGAAGTTATTTCAGGATTCCCATAGCTGTTGCTCAGTGATAAGCATGTTTTACTCAGAGACTAAGGTGGCAAGTGTTGCAGCTGTAACAATTTTAAATGTTAGGTTAAATATTTTCATGTTATGGTATACCTAGTCTGAGTATTAGTATCTGGCCTCATGCTATTTTGTGTATAATTTTGTTAAGACCAAAGATTAAAGTTTTTTGTGATATTTTCTAATGGAATTATTTATATCTGAGATGAGTTTAAAAATTTAGCTCAAGACATAATTTAAACTCTCAAATCTATCATAACATATGTATGTGTATATATGCATAAATAAAGAAGATACCGTTTTTATGTTTTTTCTTTCCTGTTGTACAAAATAGTATGTTTTGGATATAAGGCTTCATGACAGTTGATGTATTTTTGGGTTTTAGATCATAAATCTCTTCAATTAATTTTCTATTCTTAAAATTGGGTGTTCAAAGTATCTATGTTGGTAATAGTTACCTGAAGATCTCTGCCAGTAAATCCTCAAAAAATGGTTTGAATACTGTGGTTATTGATTTAGGATGATTAAGAATTTAAAATAATAAATTAAACATAATCAAAATAAATTTAGCACCTTGAATACCTCATTAAGGAATATTACTGCAGTTGGAAATTAAACAAATGAAAAGCTCTCTAATGAATTGCTACACTGTTAATGAGTTGCCTTGAGTTATAATACATTTCTGAAGCTTTAAAAAAATAAAATTCCTTGGTGGATACTACTCAGGGGAAATAGGTTGTAAATTTGACTCTTTAAATAAACATAATACTTCCTTTTATACCATGGCTCTGTTTATGTAGCATAATAAATGGACGCTTCAGTTCTTAATCTTAATCTTTGAGTTTTAAAATTGAAAGATTTCTGATACATAATGCAAATCTTCTAACAGTGTTTTCTCTCAGTCTTGTCCCACTTCTTCCTATGACTGTTTCCCCTATACTTTTTTTTTGACCTTATCTAAGCTCTCTTTGTGCCTTTTATGTAAAAATAAACTTTACTAGTTGAATATATTGTTTTTATCTTTCCCTGTGTCTGGTTTATTCGTGTATGAAGATATGTTTGTTACCTGTACCTGGTTCTCATAATGCACACTGTTAATCCCAGCAAGATGGACCCATAATGAAAGTAGATGAGAACAGGTTATCTCTGCTCTTGGGAAACCATCTCTAAACATGAACTCAGATTCCTAGGGCAGTTTGAGTTAAAAGGACGAATAAACCATAGTTTTCTTGCTCTTGTCTGGCTTACAGTCTGAAGAGGTAGAAGAGATACTTGATAAAATAACCCATGAGGTTGCTGCAAATGACATTGCATCTAAAAAATATCTCTTTTCACTGCCCTTCACTAAATAAAGGACTCACAGACCAGCTCTCCAAGTATTGTTGCTTTTTCCTTTACATGCATCTAAAAAGATATTGCTGGATGGAAAATGTAAAGCTAAATTAGTGCCTACCTCAGAGTAATATAAAACTCTTTTTAGAATCTGAAACTGTTTAGTCATTAGACTTGTTAGAGATATATCCTCTTTTCAGCTAGAATCAGAGCTTCAGTCTTTTCCGCATTATCCAAAAAGAGAGAATTTGATGCTTCTAAGATTTACCCTTTGGGATCAAACAAATGGACTACTATGAAATCTCATGTTATATTTAAAAATGGATATAATCCTCCCTGTTGTACCCATGATATGTAAAATAATCATACCTATATATTTTGAATAGCTTTTATTTATTATTATTTTTTAAGATTTTATTTATTTATTTGACAGAGAGAGACACAGCGAGAGAAGGAACACAAGCAGGGGGAGTGGGAGAGGGAGAAGCAAGCTTCCCACAGAACAGGGAGCCCGATGTAGGGCTCGATCCCAGGACCCTGGGATCATGACTTGAGCCGAAGGCAGACGCTTAATGACTGAGCCACCCAGGTGCCCCTTGAATAGCTTTTAAAGACTTAATGAAACGCTTATAAAAATGTTTAAATCAGGTCTGTATGATTACGTATGCGTAGGTACGTGTGATCACTTATGCATCAATTTGATCTCTTTTGGATAAGGTTAGCTGTGGGTGTATATATAATTAAATAATTCCTAGCGCATTATATATTTGAGCAAGTATGAAAGAAAGTTATTGTTTTAAATCATATACTGTTGCAAGAAATTTAGAGGTCATGTTTATAAACAAATGTATCTTGTCTATTGTGAACACAAAGTGGTATTGGGTTATTCTAGGCCAAAGACCATACTTATTAATTTTCTGAAACAAATGCTGAACAATTAAAAAAGAAATACATAACTGTACTCTCTTTTTCACAGCTTCTGTTTATTGTATATATGCACATTGGCATATATATGAAAATTCTTAGTAGTAAGTGTTAAGCTACTTACGGCACCTTAGGACTACTCACATTTGGAAGAAGTTCTCATTTGGACCTTTACTCTCCAGATATGCATTGCTGGTTCTCTTTTTATTTGCATGTCTGCTTTGAAGTGCTTATACTTATTTTACAGCATACTTTTCTTTGCAGAAACTCAGAGAGGTCATCCTTACAACAAAGTAGGGCAAATGGAATGTAGTGACATAGGGAGATGTGATTAGAACTGGAGACAAGGCTTTGTGCAGCCTGATTGAGAGAGGTTGGGGGGCAATGCTAATTGATCCTAGGACAAGGAAGTGGTGATTCATGTATTTCCTTTCCTGTGGCTGAGGTTGACATATGAGAAATTTTTGTTTGTTTTGAAGTGGTAGGTGACATATAGCTAATTACACAAAGGCATGAAGAATCCAGCATTGGGGTAGAGCGTAGAAGTATTTAATACATAATAAAGTTGACTTAAATTATAGAACCAAAAATGAACACCACTGTAGAGAGCTATTGTAGAGTACCAGGTCCCTGTGGAAGGATTAGAGATGATCCCAGGGGTTTGTGCTAAACTGAAAAATCACTGCTATTATTTATATGACTTACAAACTTATAAAGGGTATGTAAGTTTTGGGGGAGAAATAATGAGTTTGGCTTTCATAAAAAAGAATGAAATGGCAGCAGAATACCAAACCTGATAATAAATACCATATATTGAGCATCTAACGTATGCCAGTTAACTCTGCTAGATGTTGTCCATTTACTACTCACAACAGCCCTACTCTTACACTGTTTTACAGATAAGAAAGTGGAGTCATTAGAGAGGTTCTGTGTTAGGGCCAAGATTATGCAGCTAAGAAGTGGTGGAACCAGGCTTCGTCTGATGCCAGAAATCACTAACTTGAGCATAACTGTGAAATGTTATGGACCTTCCAAGGGGGGGTGCAGAGCAGAGTTAAGGGCATGCCTTAAATAGTCGTACTGAAAGGAGTGGGAGGCAGACATCTAGAAAGCAAGGAGGAAAGATTTTTAAAAATGGTACTCACCAACAGTGTAAAAATCCATAAAAAGATCCATGATGATAAGGATTGAGGGATGAGAAAACCCATTTCATTTAATATTGTCATTTATTGATGACCCCTTTAAGTGAAATGGTACATTGAATGCCAAATTGCAGGAGGTTAAGGAGAGAGCAGGTTGAGAAAATCCAGATTGTGCCATTTTTCTCTTTTGAGAGTTGAGAAATTGAGATTGAGAGTAGTAGGAGGAATAGATGTGATTAAATATTCACTAGTCAGGAATACCCATATTTTGCCCCACTAAAAGGCGTTCTTGGGTTATTAATCACTTATTATGCACAATTTGTCTTTTGCTATAAGCGTTCATTTTTAGCATGCATTATATATTTTGAATTACTGATTCCTGTTTTTCTTTTTCAGATTAATTTTGTTTTCTACAAAAAAGCTGAATGGTGATTTGGTCATTCTTAAAAATAAAAAACAACTATTTTAAGCAGATACTTGAGGGAAAAGTCAATGAAGCATCACCAGTTTAACAGATTATTTATAGTGTGCCATCTAAAATCGTAGTTATTTTCTACTAAAAATAAACGTTGTTTCAGCTTTTTTCCACATTATATGAAAGAAGCCTTAAAAATTTTTTTTAGATTTAAGTTTTACAAGTGAATTGAGCTTTTAAAACACAACTTAAAAGAGATGAATCAACAATGGCAAACTGAATATATGGGATTAATTATATTATTTTCTTTGTCATTACTTTCCTCCTTATTTAAATATAAGTAGGATGTGGATTCCTGCTTCTTGTGTACAAAATTTCTACCATTTGAAGAAAATTAGAGGCTTGGGTTTTTAATGAAGATTGTAAGTAGCTGGAAATATTTCAGTATTATTTCACCATAATCATTTTTTTAAGTAATCACACTTTTCTAAATGACTTTAATTTACTGCAGGTTATGGAGATTAACGAGATGCCACTGTTCAACTGGACATTGGGTCAGGAACAAAGATTATAGGAATTAGTGGGCGAGGATATCTTCTGTCTACTCTTAAAGGGGCACTCATAAACCATTACTTCTGTGTGGGTTCCTCTCTTGACCTAGCTTTTCTTGCTGATCCAATTAATTGTAGAACAGTTTCTGGAACACTACGAAAGTCTTATCAAAATCATACTTCTTTGTATTATAATACTCTGTATTTCAGATTCTGCTAAATTTAAATTTAATTAATTAACATATAATGTATTATTAGTTTCAGAGGTAGAGGTCAGTGATTCATCCGTCTTATATAATACCCAGTGCTCATTACATCACATGCCCTCCTTAATGTCCATCACCCAGTTACCCCATCCCCCCACCCCTCTCCCCTCCAGCAACGCTCAGTTTGTTTCCTATGAATAAGAGTTTCTTATGGTTTGTCTCCCTCTCTGATTTCGTCTTGTTTTATTTTTTCCTCTCTTCCCCTATGATCCTCTGTTTTGTTTCTTAAATTCCACATATGAGTGAGATCATATAATTGTCTTTCTCTGATTAACTTATTTCGCTTAGCACAATACCCTCTAATTCTATCCACATCATTGCAAATGGCAAGATTTCATTTTTTTGATGGCTGAGTAGTATTCCATTGTGTGTATTCCACACGCTACATCTTTATTCATTCATTAGTGAATGGACATTTGGGCTCTTTCCATAGTTTGGCTATTGTGGACATTCTTGTTATAAACACTAGGTTACAGGTGCCCCTTCGGATCACTACATTTGTATCTTTGGGGTAAATACCCAGTAGTGCAATTGCAGGGTCATGGGATAACTCTAGTTTCAACCTCCATATGGTTTTCTAGAGTGGTTGCACCGGGTTGCATTCCCACCAACAGTGTAGGAGGGTTCCCCTTTTTCCACATCCTTGCCAACATCTGTCAGTTCCTGAGTGGGTAATTTTAGCCATTCTGACTGTTGTGAGGTGGTGTCTCATTGTGGTGTTGATTTGTATTGCCCTGATGCCGAGTGATGTTGAGCATTTTTTCATGTGTCTGGTGGCCATTTGTGTGTCTTCTTTGGAGAAATGTCTGTTCATGTCTTTGTTCTTTGGGTGTTGAGTTTGATAAATTCTTTATAGATTTTGGGTACTAGCCCTTTATCTGATATGTCATTGCAAATATCTTCTCCCATTCTGTCAGTTTTCTTTTGGTTTTGTTGACTGTTTCCTTTGCTGTGCAAAAGCCTTTTGTCTTGATGAAGTCCCAATAGTTCATTTTTACCTTTGTTTCCCTTGTTTTTGGAGACGTGTCTAGCAAGAAGTTACTGCGGCCGTGGTCACAGAGGTTGGTGCCTCTGTTCTTCTCTAGGATTTTGATGGATTCCTGTCTCACATTTAGGTTTTTCATCCATTTTGAGTCTATTTTTGTGAATGGTGTAAGGAAATGGTCCTGTTTCATTCTTCTGCATGTGGCTGTCCAATTTTCTCAACACCATTTGTTGAAGAGACTGTCTTTTTTCCATTGGATATTCTTTCCTGCTTTGTCCAAGATTAGTTGACCATAGAGTTGAGGGTCCATTTCTGGGTTCTCTATTCTGTTCCATTGATCTTTATGTCTGTTTTTGTGCCAGTACCATACTGTCTTGATGATTATAGCTTTATAATAAAGTCCAGAATTGTGATGCCACCAGCTTTGGTTTTCTTTTTCCACATTCCCTTGGGTATTCAGGGTCTTTTCTGGTTCCATACAAATTTTAGGATTATTTGTTCCGGCTCTGTGAAAAAAGTTGATGGTGTTTTGATAGGGATTGCATTGAATGTATAGATTGCTCTAGGTAGCATTGACATCTTCACAATATTTGTTCTTCCAATCCATGAGCATGGAACGTTTTTCCATTTCTTTGTGTGTTCCTCAATTTTTTGCATGAGTATGTTATAGTTTTCGGAGTACAGATTCTTTGCCTCTTTGGTTAGGTTTATTCCTAGGTATCTTATGGTTTTGGGTGCAATTGTAAATGGGATCGACTCCTTAATTTCTCTTTCTTCTGTCTCGTTGTTAGTGTATAGAAATGCGACTGATTTCTCTGCATTGATTTTATATCCTGCCACATTGCTTAATCCTGTGAGTTCTAGCAATTTTGGGGTGGAGTCTTTGGGTTTTCTACATAAAGTATCATGTCATCTGTGGGGAGTGAGAGTTTGACTTCTTTGCTGATTTGGATGCATTTTATTTCTTTTTGTTGTCTGTTTGCTGAGGCTAGGACTTCTAGTACTATGTTGAATAGCAGTGGTGATAGTGGACATCCCTGCCGTGTTCCTGACCTTAGGAGAAAAGCTCTCAGTGTTTCCCATTGAGAATGATATTCACTGTGGGCTTTTTGTAGATGGCTTTTATGATATTGAGGTATGTTCCCTCTATCCCTACACTGTGAATTCAGAGTTTTAATCAAGAAAGGATGCTGTACTTTCTCAGATGGTTTTTCTGCATCTATTGAGATGATCATATGATTCTTGTCCTTTGTTTTATTTTTTATTTTTTTTAAGATTTTATTTATTTATTTGACAGAGAGAGACACAGCGAGAGAGGGAACACAAGCAGGGGAGTGGTAGAGGGAGAAGCAGGCTTCCCGCAGAGCGGGGAGCCCGATGCGGGGCTCGATCTCAGGACCCTGGGATCATGACCTGAGCCGAAGGCAGATGCTTAACGACTGAGCCACCCAGGCGCCCCAGTCCTTTGTTTTATTTATGTAGTGTATCACATTGATTAATTTGTGGATGTTGAACCACCCTTGCAGCCCAGGAATAAATCGCACTTAGTTGTGGTGAATCATCATTTTAATGTACTGTTAGATCCTATTGGGTAGTATCTTGGTGAGAATTTTTGCATCCATGTTTATCAGGGATATTGGTGTGTAATTCTCCTTTTTGGTGGGGTCCTTGGTTTTGGGATCAAGGTAATGCTGGCCTCATAGAATGAGTTTGGAAGTTTTCCTTCCATTTCTATTTTTTGAAACAGCTTCAGAAGAATAGGTGTTAATTCTTCTTTAAATGTTTGGTAGAATTCCCCTGGGAAGCCATTTGGCCCTGGGCTCTTGTTTGTTGGGAGATTTTTGATTACTGCTTCAATTTCCTTGGTGGTTATGGGTCCATTCGGTTTTCTGTTTCTTCCTGTTTCAGTTTGTTAGTTTATATGTCGCTAGGAATGCATCCATTTCTTCTAGATTGCCTAAGTTGTTGGCATATGTTGCTCATGATATGTTCTTAATAATTGTTTGTTTTTCTTTGGTGTTGGTTCTGATCTCTCCTTTTTCATTGATGATTTTATTAATTTGGGTCCTTTCTCTTTTCTTCTTGATAAGTCTGGCCGGGGGTTTATCAGTCTTATTCTTTCAAAGATCCAGCTTCTTGTTTCGTTGATCTGTTCTACTGTTCTTTTGGTTTCTATTTTATTGATTTCTGCTCTGATCCTTATTATTTCTCTTCTGCTGGGTTTAGGCTTTATTTGCTGTTCTTTCTCCAGCTCCTTTAGGTGTTAAGTTTAGGTTGTGTATTTGAGACCTTTCTTGTTTCTTGAGAAAGACTTGTATTGCTATATATTTCCCTCTCAAAGATTTTGAACAGTTGTGTTTTCATTTTCATTTGTTTCCATGAATTTTTTAAATTCTTTAATTTCCTGGTTGACCGATTCATTCTTTAGTAGGATGCTCTTTAGCCTCCATGTATTTGAGTTCTTTCCAAATTTCCTCTTGTGATTGAGTTCCAGGTTCAAAGCATTGTGGTCCGAGAATATGCAGGAAATGATCTCAGTCTTTTGGTACTGGTTGAGACCTGATTTATGGCCCAGGAGGTGATCTACTTTGGAGAATGTTCCATGTGCACTCGAGAAGAATGTGTGTTCTGTTGCTTTAAGATGGAATGTTCTAAATATATCTGTGAAGTCCATCTGGTCCAGTGTGTCATTCAAAGCCCTTATTTCCTTATTGGTCTTCTGCTTAGAATATCTGTCTATTGCAGTGAGGGGGGTGTTGAAGTCCCCTACTCTTATTGTATTATTATTGATGTGTTTTTTTAAATTTTATTATTAATTGGCTTATATAATTGGCTGCTCCCATGTTAGGGGCATAAATATTTACAATTGTTAGATCTTCTTGTTGGATAGACCCTTTAAGTATGATATAGTGTCCTTCCTCATCTCTCAATACAGTCTTTGGTTTAAAATCTGGTTTGTCGGGACGCCTGGGTGTCTCAGTCAGTTAAGCACCTGCCTTTGGCTCAGGTCATGATCCCAGGGTCCTGGGATCGAGTCCAGCATCGGGCTCCTTGCTCAGCGGGGAGCCTGCTTCTCCCTCTGCCTGCCTCTTCCCCTGCCTGTGCTCTCTATCTGACACATAAATAAGTAAAATCTTTAAAAAAAAATAAATAAAATCTAATTTGTATGATGTAGGGATTGCCACCCCAGCTTTCTTTTGATGTCCATTAGCATGATAAATGGTTTTCTATCCCCTCACTTTAAATATGGAGGTGTCTTTGGGTCTAAAATGTGTCTCTTGCAGATAGCATATCGATGGGTCTTGCTTTTTTATCCAATCTGATATCCTGTGTCTTTTGATTGGGGCATTAAGCCCATTTACATTCAGAATTACTATGGAAAGATATGAATTTAGTGCCATTGTATTACCTGTGAAGTGACTGTGTCTGTATATTGTCTCTGTTCCTTTCTGGTCTATGTTACTTTTGGGCTCTATCTTTGCTTAGAGGATCCCTTTTAATATTTCTTGTAGGGCTAGTTTGGTGATCACGAATTCTTTTAGTGTCTGTTTGTCCTGGAAGCTTTTTTATCACTCCTATTTTGAATGATATCCTAGCTGGGTAAAGAAAGTATTCCTGGCTGCATATTTTTCTCATTTAGCACCCTGAGTATATCATGCCAGTCCTTTCTGGCCTGCCACGTCTCTGTGGATAGCTCTGCTACCAATCTAATGTTTCTACCCTTATAGGTTACAGACCTCTTGTCCTAAGCTGCTTTCAGGATTTTCTTTTTGTCTCTGAGATTTGCAAGTTTCACTATTATATGTCAGGGTGTTGACCTATTTTTATTGATTTTGAGGGGGGTTCTCTGTGCCTCCTGGACTTTGATGTCTGTTTCCTTCCCCAGATTAGGGAAGTTCTCTGCTATAATTTGCTCCAATATACCTTCTGCCCCCCTCTTTCTCTCCTCTTCTCCTGGGATCCCAATTGTTTTAATATTGTTTCACTTTATTATATCACTTATCTCTTGAATTCTCCCCTCGTGATCCAGTAGTTGTTTATCTCTCTTTGTCTCAGCTTCTTTATTCTCCATCATTTTGTCTTTTATATCACTAATTCTCTCTTCTTCATTTATCCTCTCAGATAATTTAGCCTCCGTTTTTGATTACATCTCATTAATATCCTTTATGATATCCTTTTGATATCTACTTTAGTTCTTTTATTTCTCCAGAGATTCTCTAGTGTCTTCTATGCTTTTTTCAAGCCCAGCTATTATCTTTATAATCATTATTCTGAACTATAGTTCCAACATTTTATGTATATCTATACTGATTAGGTCCCTGGCAGTCAGTACTGCCTCCTCTTCTCTTTTTTGAAGTGAGTTTTTCCATCTTGTTATTCTGTCCATAGAAGAATAGATGAACGAGAGAATGAAATACTGAAATGGCAACAATGACCCCAGAGAAATATACACTAAACAAATTAGTAGAGACCCAAACCCAGAAAAAAAGAAATTAAAAAAAAAAAAGAAAGATAATCTAATCAGACAGGTGAATATAGGAATGCACTGGATCCTGTGTGTATTTGGTCAGTTTGTTAGGAAACTAAATCCCCAAAATTGTAAAGAAAGAAAAACTTATATATGTATGAAAATAAAATTAATTACAATGAAAGGATAGAATGTAACTGTAAAAATGAAAATTAAGAGAGAAAGGGGGAAAAAAGAAAGAATATAAACAGACAGGTGAACAGAGCAATACACTATGTCCTGAGTGTATTTTGGTTTGTTAGAAGAAACTGCATCCAAAAATTGTAGAGAGAAAGAAAACATACATAAATACAGAAAAATAAAATTAAATACATTGAAAGGATAGAATATAACTGTAATGATGAAAATTTAAAAAAAAATTTTTAAAAAGAGTTGACAAAATAAGAAATTGTTTGAAAATGAAAGAGAAAAAAACCAAATTGAAAGACTAAAGAATTGTGGGGGGCAAAAAAACCCATGAATTCTGTATACTATTTTCCCCTAACGCTGGAGTTTTGCAGTTCTCTGTGACTGGTAAATTTGGTCTTAGAGGGATGTTCTTGCTGATCTTCTGGGGGAGGGGCCTGTTGCATTGATTCTCAAGTGTCTTTGCCCGGGGTGGAATTGCATGTCCTTGCCAGGGGGCCAAATTAAGTAATCTGCTCAGTATTGTTCTTTGTGGCTTTTGTTCCCTGAAGGCTTTCTGCGCCACTTAAGAGGATGAGAGTGAAAATGGTGGCCTCCCAATCTCCAGCCCCAGAGCCAAAAGAGCTCGGCTCCCCACTCCTCAGTGCACCCTGAGGGAAAAGCAGTCAATCACTCCTGTCTCCCTGGTCTCCATCTGCATTCCATGCTCACCCAGCCGCTGACTGAGCATGTCTCTCTCAGCCACGTGACCTTATTTCGAGTCTCTAAACCCTGCAGACTCCTGCAGCTCACACCCATGCCGCTCCTCGGGGGAAGGGAGGAGAGGGTTTCGTGGCAGTTCTGCTGCTCGCTGGGCCCCTGCTCAGAGAGCAGTTGCCCGACTGTGCCGCGGTTGGAGGTATATGGTAACCCCTAGCTGAGAGCCCACTTCTGGGCTCGCTGATTGCAGCTGTCTTCCCCATTCCGATGCCTGGGAGCTCTGCCACACTCAGGCACCCCTGGTCTTCCTGTGACCCTGAGGATCCTGAGACCACACCGTCCCACCTAGGATTCTGCCCCACTTCACCACATGAGCATCTTTCAGGCAGGGACATTCCTCACTGGAGTAGACTTCTAAAAGTTCGATTTTGTGCTCTGCTGCCAAATTACTTTATGGTGCCAGCAGATGGAGGCCCCTCTCGCCCCACCCCCCTACCCACATGTATCTTTCCATATATTGCCTGGGATTTACTTCTGTGCACCTCCTACTGTGGAAAGTGGTTACTTTTCTCTTTGTAGAGTTGCAGCTATTCTTTTCTTAGATCTCTGGTTGAGTTCTCAGGTTTTCAGAATGATTTGATAGCTATCTAGCTGAATTCCTGGGACCAGAGGAAACTAAGTTCTCCTACTCCTCCACCATCTTGGGCTCAGCTCTCTGCTAGTGTTTTGATACAGGGCAAACTACTTATGTTTCTGTTGTCTTATTATCAATAAAAGAAATAATGGCTCATATATCAGTTCATAGGTGAGTCTGACTTCTTCAGGCAAATAAAAGAATTTTGGGCTTTTACCAGCTTCATGGTTACCTTTGTCCTCATCATCCTAATCTAGATTTGCTTTGTTTGTTTGGTTTTTAGTAAATGGGATAAAGAAATCGTCATTTAGAACTGGCTGGTACTAACTCTGCGTGCATTGTCTACGCAGAAGACTTTACCTTGTTCATCCTTCTCACAGTGACTCAATTCCTAAATGATTTGTCCCTCCCTCCCCCACACACTCCTCTACCCCCTTCTAGAGGATGAGTTGGCAGGGACACTAGATGGACTCTAAAGTCTTCTTTTCCACTAATCATAAAAACATAATTAGTTCAAAGAAAAGAACATTCTATACCTTCTTCAGATGAGTAATTTCATTAGTCTCTGATAAATGTCTGTGCTTAAGGGATTTACACTAGCTCTTTAATGCATCTTCTTTTCAAAACTTCAGGAGCAAAAATGAAAGCGAATCTTTTTTTTTTTTTTTTTTTTTTACACAGGCCTGAATTATATATTCACTGGTAATATAAGAAAAGGAACTGATCAACAAATGCCCATATGATGGATACTTTTGAGTAGTTAAGCATTAACTATCAGTTGTTGAAAGCAGTACCTGGAAAGTAGTACACAATGATCTATTTCTGTATAAATAGTAATCCAGCCCTGAAATACTATTAGAAGCTATAGCTGATATTCTACAATGCTTTTGAGCTTTAGTTACTCTTTCTGAATTTAAAGGTTTGTTTCATATGTTAAGGCCTTTTAATTTTAAAATATCAAAAATTTTTGGACCTTCTGTACTTAAAGCACTGTTCTAGGCATGGCGTTATAAAGTACAATTCAACCAAATATCTGCTTAAGCAAAATCTGTTGAGTGCCCACAAAATGTCAGGTACTCTGCCTGGCACTGGCTCTGTAGAAGTCAGTAAGTAATTCCTATTTTTGAGGAATTTAGCCTAGCACGTATAAATAAAAAATGTAAGATGCCGTTTTCTTTTGTCAAGAAGCTTAACACATAGCTTGGGAGAGGTAAATTTGAGAGAAGATTGTAGTTGAAATGATAGTGTGAGACCTTCTTTCACATTTTTTCAATAAATTCTTCATGAAAGCCTACTTAGGAAAATATTCATGTCAGTAATAAAGGAAAAACAAGTATTTCCCAAACCCCATAACTGCATGGGGGTTGTTTCCCCCCTCCACCTTTTCGCTATTGTGAATAGTGCTGCTGTGAACTTTTGTGTACAAGTTTTGTTTGAGTTCCTGTTTTCAGTTCTTTGTGGGTTTATACCTAAGAGTGGAAGTGATAGGTAATATGGGAGTTCTATGTTCAACTTTTCGAGGAACCGCAAAACTGTTTTCCACAGCAGCTGCACCACTTTACATTCCTACCAGCAATATACAAGGGTTTTCAATTTCTCCATATCCTTGCTAATACTTGTTTCCTTATTTCTTTTTGTTGTGGCCATCCTAGTGACATAAAGTGGTAGCATATTGTGTATTTGATTTGCATGTCTGTAATGATTAGTGATGTTGAGCATCTTTTCTTGTGCTTGTTGGCCATTTGCATATCCTCTTTGGAAAAATGTGTCCTTTGCCCATTCTTTAAAATTTAAATTCAAGTTAGTTAACATATAGTATAGTATTGGTCTCAGGAGTAGAATTTAGTGATTCATCATTTACATTTAACACCAATTGCTCATCCCAATATGTGCCCTCTTTAATACCCATCATCCATTTAGCCCATCTCCCTACCCTGCCCATTTTTTAATTGGGTTGTTTTTGTTGAGTTGCAAGAATTCTTTATATATTTCGGATGTAAGTCCTTTATCAGATATATGGTTTGCAAATATTTTTTCTCATTCTGTAGGTTGTCTGTTCACTTTCTTGATAATGCTCTTTGCATAAAAGTTTTTGATTTTGATGAAATCCAGTTTATCTCTTTTTTTTTCTTCTCTTGCTCATGTTTTTGAAACCACGGCCAAATCCAAGGTCATGATGGCTTATGCCTTTTAAAAATTAATAGTATAATTTTAGCTCTTAGATTTAAGTGGTTAATCCATTTTGAGTTAATTTTTATTTGTGATATGAGATAGGGGTCCACCTTCATTCTTTTGGATGTGGATATGCAATTGTTCCAATACCATTTGTTGAAGAGAGTTTTTTCCCTATTTATTGGTTTTGTCACCTTGTTGAAAATAAATTGACCATCACTGTATGGGTTTATTTCCAGACTCTCAATTTTATACCTGTGGTCTATGTGTCTATCCTTATGCTAGGGCCACACTGTTCTAATTACTGTGGATTTGTATTAAGTTTTGAAATCAGTAAGTATGAATCTACCAACTTTGTTCCTTTTTTTCTCCCCCAAAACTATTTTAGTTATTGAGGGCTCCTTGTAATTCCATATGAATTTGAGGATTACCTTTTCCATTTCTGAAAAAAAGGCCATTGGAAATTTGATAGGGATGTCACTGAATCTGTGGATTACTTTGCATAGTATTGTTGCCTTAACAGTATAAAGTTTTCTAATCCATGAACGTAGGACTTTCCATTTACTTAAGTCTTCTTTAACTTCTTTCATCAATACTTTGTAGTTTTCAATGTGTTAGTCTTTTACCTGCTTGGTTAGATTTATTCCTAGGTATTTATTCATTTGGATGCTATTATAAATGGAATTGCTTTCTTAATTTCCATTTTGGGTCATCAGTTGCTAGTGTATACAAATACTACTGATTTTTTTTATTGTAAAATATGTATAACAATTTACCATTTTAAGCATTTCTAAGTGTACAGTTCAGTGTCATCAACTGTATTCACAATATTTGTGTAACCATCACCTATATATTTCCAATTTTCCTTATCACCCCCAAAAGAAAGTGTAGCAGTTAAGCAATAACTCCCCCATTCCCTCTTACCCCCAACCCCTGGTAAATTCTGATCTACTTTGTCTCTACAGTTTTTCCTATTTTAGATATTTCATTTAAGTGGAATAATACAATATTTGTCTTTTTGTGTCTGGTTTCCATTACTTAGCATAATGTTTTTAAGGTTCATTCATATTCTATGTATCAGAACTTCATTCCTTTTTATAGCTGAATAATATTCCATTGTATGTATATACCACATTTTGTTTATCCATTCATTTGTTGATGGACAGTTGAATTGTTTCCACTTTTGGCTAATGTGAATAATGTTACTATGAATATTCACAGACAAGTATCTTGAGTCCTTGCTTTTAATTCCTTTGTATATATACCTAGGAGTAGAATTGCTGGGTCATATGGTAACATTTTGTGGACTACTGGCTATTGTATTTTGATTTTTTTATCCTGCAACTTCGGTGAATTTGTTTCTTAGCTCTAATGTATGGATTCTTTAGGATTTTCTGTGTGTATAATTATATCATCTGTGGATGAGACTAGTTTTATTCCTTCCTTTTTAATTTGGACACCTTTTATTTCTTTGTCTTGCCCAGTTGTTCTAGCTAGAATTTCCAGTATAATGTTATCAAGTGGCAAAAGTGGGCATCTTTGTCTTGTTCCTGATCTTGGGGAGAAGCCGTTCAGTCTTTTACCATTGAGTATGCATGATGTTAGCTATGGATTTTTCATAAATGTCCTTTATCAGGTTGAGGAAATTGCCTTCTATTTGTCGTCTGTTTGTCCTTCATGGTTATGGTGTGTGAGGTGGGCAGTTTAAAATGCATATTACACTCATATCACAAAGTAGCTACTTCCTTTATCAAGTCTTTCCCTGGTTGTTTTAAGTTTTTGACTAGTTGCAGAGGTATAGAAAAGTTGATTCTAACACTTTTTGCCAGCTCATTATTTGTTTCTGTGGAAGGATGGAGTCCTAGATTTTCCTATTTTGCCATCTTCAGTGACATCACTCTGCAGATATGTGTTTTGCACATATTTCTCCCAGTTTGTGGCATATTTTTTGTTCTGTTAACAGTGACTTTAGCAGAGCAGAAAAATTTTTTAATTTTAATGACACCCAATGTACCAGGGTTTTTTTTGTGAATTGTCCTTTTGGTGTTGTATCTAAAAACTCATCACCAAAGTCGAGTCACCTAGGTTTTCTAGGTTATTTTTTAGAAGTTTTGTAATTTTGTATCTAGGTCTATGATCCACTTTGAGTTAGTTTTTGTTAAACTTAAAAGGTTTGTATCTAGATTCTTTATTTTGCATATGGATGTCTAGTACCATTTGTTGAAAAGACCGTTTTTCCCATTGGATTGCCTCTGCTTCTTTGTCAAAGATCAGCTGTGTTTGTGTTGAGTCTATTTTGGGGCTCTTTTCTGTTTCACAAAATAGCTTACTAGGATTGGGATCGCATTGAATCTCTAAATCAAGTTGAGAAGAATTGACATCTTAATACTGAGTTTTCTAATCCACGAATGCAGAGTATTTCTCCATTTATTTAAATCTTTGATTTCTTTCAACATAGCTATGTAGATTTTTGCATGCAGATCTTGGGAAAATTGTGTTAGATTTATACTTAAGTACTTTTTTTGTGTGTGTGATAATGTAAGTGGTATTGTTTTAAATTTTTATTTCCAATTATTCATTGCTGGTATATGGGAAAGCAGTTGACTTTTGTATATTACCCTTGTAAGTTGTGACCTAGATAGAATTATTAGTTCCAGGAGTTTTTCACTGTAGGTTTTTTGAGATTTTCTTCATGGACAGTCCTGTCATCTGTGAACAAAACAGTTTATTTTTTCTTTCCCAATCTATATCCCTTTTATTTCCTTTTCTTGTCTTGTTGTATTAGTTATGACTTCCAGTAAAATGTTGAATAAAAGTGGTGAGAGGGGTCATTCTTATCTTGTTCCTGAGCTTAGTAGGAAGGCAGCAGTTTCTTACCATTAAGAATGATGTTAACTGTAGGTTTTTTGTAGATGTTCTTTATTAAATTGATGACGTTCTCTCTATTCCTAGATTACTAAGAGCTTTTATCACGAGTGGGTGTTGGGTTTTGTCAGTGCTTTTCTACATCAGTTGTTGTGATGATACGATGTTTCTATTTTAGCTCACTGATGATGGTAGATTACATGAATTGATTTTAGAATGTTGAACCAGGCTTGCACACCTGGGACAAATCCCATATGGTCATGGTGTGTCATTCTTTTTATACATTGCTGTATTTACTTTGCTAATATTTGCTGAAGATTTCTACATCTTTGTTCATGAGAGATATTTGTCTGTAGTTTACCTTTCTTTTAATGATTTTATCTGGTTTTGGTATTAAGGTAATAGTGGCTTCATAGAGTGAGTTAAGAATTGTTCCTCCACTTCTGGAAGGAAGAGATTTTTCTGGAAGAGATTGTAGAGAATTGGTATAATCTCTCCTTAAATCTTTAGAAGTCACCAATGAAACAATCTGGGTATGGGACTTTTTGTTATTGATTTTCTTCCACACATTTAGGTGTATTCAGATTATCTTTTATTCCTTATGTACATTTTGATAGTTTGTATCTTTCAAGGAATTGGTCCGTTTACCTAAGTTACCAAATTGATAGGCATAGATTTGTTCATAATATTCTTTTATAATCCTTTTAATGTCCATGTGATGGGTAGTGGTGACTCTTCTTTCATTTCTGATATTAATAATTTCTGTCTTTTCTCAAGTGTCATATCTCACTGATATGAGGAATTTGAGAAACAAGACAGAGGGTCATAGGTGAAGGGAGGGAAAAAATGAAACAAGATGAAACCAGAGCGGGAGACAAACCATAAGAGACTCTTAATCTCAGGAAACAAACTGAGGGTTGCTGGAGTGGTGGGGGGTGGGAGGGATGGGGTTGGCTGTGTGATGGATATTGGGGAGGGTATGTGCTATGGTGAGTGCTGTGAATTATGTAAGACTGATGAATCACAGACCTGTACCTCTGAAACAAACAATACATTATATGTTAAAAAAAAAAAAAGAAGAAGCGGCGCCTGGGTGGCTCAGTTGTTAAGCGTCTGCCTTCAGCTCAGGTCATGATCCCAGGGTCCTGGGATCAAGCCCCGCATCGGGTTCCCTGCTCCACAGGAGGCCTGCTTTTCCCTCTCCCACTCCCCCTGCTTGTGTTCCCTCTCTCACTGTCTCTCTGTCAAATAAACAAATAAAATC
>NC_138385.1:93508131-93561835 GCF_054177405.1 Leptonychotes weddellii | reverse complement strand
TAGTAGGAAGGGAAAAATGAATGGGGGGGGAATTGGAGGGGGAGATGAACCATGAGAGACTATGGGCTCCAAGAAACAAACTGAGGGTTTTAGAGGGGAGGGGGTTGGGGGGATGGGTTAGCCCGGTGATGGGTATTAAGGAGGGCATGTATTGCATGGAGCACTGGGTGTTATACGGAAACAATGAATCATGGAACACTACATCAAAAACTAATGATGTAATGTATAGTGACTAACATAACATAATAAAATAAAATTTAAAAATAATAATTTGTGTTTTTTCTTTTTCTTGGTTAGCCTGACTAGAGGTTTATCAATTTTACTGATGTATTTTAAAAGAGCCAGCTTTTGTTTTCATTGATTTTCCACTGGTGAGTTCCTGTATTCAATTTCATTGATTACTTCTGTAAACTTTATTATTATTTTCTTCTTGTTTTAGGCTTAAGTTATCCCTCTGTCTTATTTCCTAAGATGGAAGCTTAATTACTGATTGTATTTTTTTAAATTTTAATTTATTTTTTTAGTTAATGATTTTAGGTCTGTTTTCTTTTCTCATGTATGCATTCCATGCTATAAACTTTTTTCCTATACACCGCTTTTGCTGCATCACACAAATTTTGTTTTGTACTGTCATTTTCATTTAGTTCAAAATATTTTTACATTTCTAAAGATTTCTTCTTTGACCTGTGTGCTATTTTTTTATTTTTATTTTTTTAGTTAGGCTTTATGCCCAGTGTGGTGGGGCTTGTACTCATGACCCCAAGATCAAGAGTTGCATGCTTCACTGACTGAGCCAGCCAGGTGCCCCTGATCCATGTGTTATTTAGAAGTGTCTTGGTTAATCTCTAAATATTTTTGAGATTTTCCAGCTTTATGTTCTTGATTTCTAGTTTAATTCCATTGGTTGTGAGCATATACTTTGTTTATTGAGAGCGAGTGAGCACTAGAGCAGCGGGGGGGTGGGGGGTGGGTAGGGGCAAAGGGAGAGGGAGAGAAAGAATCCCAAGCAGGCTCCATGACCCTGAGATCGTGACCTGAGCTGAAATCAAGAGTTGGATGCTTAACTGACTCAGCCACCTGGGTGCCCCGTGAGAGTATACTTTGTATGATTTTTATGCTTCAAAATGTGTTGTGTTTTATGGCACAGAATTTGTTCTACCTTGAGGAATGCTCCATGTAAGCTTGAGAAGAATATGTATTGTGCTTCTCTTAGAAGTATTACATAAATGTCTAGTAGATCTTCTTACTTGATGGTGCTGTTCAGTTCACCTATATCCTTAATCAATCTTTCTTTCTTTCTTTCTTTCTTTCTTCCTTCCTTCCTTCCTTCCTTCCTTCCCTCCTTCCCTCTTTCCCTCCTTCCCTCCCTCCCTTGTCAGTAACTGAAAGGGGTGGGTGTTGAAGTCTCCAACTATAATGTTGGATTTGTCTATTTCTCCTTGCAGTTCTATCTATATTTACCTCATGTATTTTGGTGCTCTTTTGTTTGGTGCCTGCATATTAAGGATTGTTAGGTCTTCTTGAAGAACGTATCATTTTGTAATCTCCCTCTTTATTCCTGATGATTGTCTTGGTTCTGAAATCTGCTTTGTCTAAAATTGATACAGCTACTCCAGCTTTTTTTAGATTAGTGTTAACGTGGTATATACCTTTTTGCATCCCTTTGCTTTTAAGCTATGTGTCTTTTTATTTAAAGTGGTTTTAAAAATCCATTCTCACAGGGGCGTCTGGGTTACTCAGTCAGTTAAGCAGCTGACACTTGATTTCTGCTCAGGTCATGATCTTGGGGTTGTGGGATTGAGCCCCGCATTGGGCTCCGTGTTGAGTGTGGAGCCTGCATAAGATTCTCTCCCTCACCCTCTGCCCCTCTCTGCCCCCTGCTTGCATGCATGCATGCTCTTTTTTTTAAAGCCATTTGCATTTGTAATGATTTTAATGTGATTATTAATATAATTGAGCTAATATGAACCTTTTTTTTTTTACTTTTGTAACTTTTCTAATTACATTTTAAAAATTATTTTTATTTATTTATTTATTTAAAAGATCTTATTTATTCATTTGACAGAGAGAGAGAGAGAGAGAGAGAGCACAAGCAAGGGGAATGGCAGGCAGAGGGAGAGGACTGAGCAGAGAGCCAGATGCGGGCTCGATCCCAGGGCCCTGGGATCATCACCTGAGGCTAAAGCAGATGCTTAACCAACTGAGCCTCCCAGGAGCCCCATTACACTTTTTTAAAAAGATTATTTATTTGATGGGCGCCTGGGTGGCTCAGTTGGTTAAGCGACTGCCTTCGGCTCAGGTCATGATCCCAGGGTCCTGGGATCGAGTCCCGCATCGGGCTCCCTGCTCAGCAGGGAGTCTGCTTCTCCCTCTGACCCTCCCCCCTCTCATGCTCTCTCTATCTCATTCTCTCTCAAATAAATAAATAAAATCTTAAAAAAAAAATAAAATAAAAAGGTTATTTATTTGAGAGAGAGCACGTGGGGAGGGAGGGGCAGAGGGAGAGGGAGAGGGAGAAAGAGAATCTCAAGCAGACTCCTTGCAGAGGGTGGAGCCCAATGCAATGTGGGACTCAATTCCAGGATCCTGAGATCAAGATCTGGGCCCAGAGCCATCCAGGCGCCCCCCCTTTTTTTCTTTTTTTCATTTTTTTGGGGGAGGGCTAATCTCTGCACCCAATGTGGGGCTCCAACTCATTTCCCTGAGATCAAGGGGTCATAAGCCAGCCAGGCCTCCCTTCTTTCTTTTTTTAAACAAAAATATTCCCCTCTTTTTCTTCCTTTTGATTTTAATTGACCATTTAAAATGATTCTGTTTTCTGTCATGTCTTAGTATGTCCATTATACTTCTTTTCAAAAGATTTTTAGGGGGCACCTGGGTGACTCAGTTGGTTAAGCGACTGCCTTTGGCTCAGGTCATGATCCTAGAGTCTGGGGATCGAGTCCCACATGGGGCTCCCTGCTCAGCAGGGAGTCTGCTTCTCCCTCTGACCCTCCCTCCTCTCATGTGCTCTCTTTCTCTCTCTCTCATTCTCTCTCTTTCAAATAAATAAACAAAAAATCTTTAAAAAAAAAAAAAAAGGGGGCGCCTGGGTGGCTCAGTTGGTTAAGCGACTGCCTTCGGCTCAGGTCATGATCCTGGAGTCCCGCATCGGGCTCCCTGCTCAGCGGGGAGTCTGCTTCTCCCTCCGACCCTTCTCCCTCTCATGCTCTCTGTCTCTCTCGCAAATAAATAAAATCTTAAAAAAAAAAAAAAAAAAAGATTTTTAGTCCTTGCCCTAGAGTTTACTGTATATATTTACAACTTACCTAAGTCCACCATCAGATAAATGTATTCTGCTTCTTAGGCACTGCATGTACCTTAACTAGAATTTTCCCAATTCCTCCTTCCCATCCTCCTTGTAACATTGCTGTCATTCATTTTACTTATCCATATGCTATAATCAGTGAATACATTGTTACTCTTGTTACTTTGAATGGTTATCTATTAATTAAGAATAGGAAAAACAGATTTTATTTTGCCTTCGTTTATTCCTTCTCCAGTGCTCTTATTTTGTGTAGATTTGACTTTATGACCTGTATAATTTTCCTTCCCTAAAGAACTTTTTAAAACAGCTCTTACTAGCTGGTCTGTTAAAAAATTCCCTCAGTGTTTGTTTATCTGAAAAAGTATTTCTCCTTCACTTTTGAAGGATAATTTCACTGAATACTTTGTAGGTTGGTGGTTTTTTCCCCCAACACTTTACATATTTCACTTCATGGCTTCTGAAAAAAATTGGATGTATTGCCTGTCCTTGTTCTCTGTAGGTAAGATATCTTTTCCCCCGGTTGATTTCATGATTTTATGTTTGATTTTTCTGTAGTTTGAATATGATGTCGTTTAGGTGTAGTTTTTTTTATATTTATCTTGCTTGGTCTGCTCTGAGCTTTTTTGATGCGTGGTTTGGTGTCATTAATTTTGGAAGATTTTTGGCCATTATTCCTTCAAATATTTCTTTTCCTTTTTCTCATTTTTTTCCTTCTGGTAATCCGGTTACACCTTTTGTAATTGTTCTGTAGTTCTTAGATACTGTGTTCTGCTTTATAATATTTCTTTTTTCTCTTTGCATTTAGTTTGGGAAGTTTCTATTGAAATATTTTTAAATTCACTAATTCTTTCCTTGGCCATATCCAATCTATTGATAAGTCCATTAAAAGCATTCATTTTGTTGTAGTGTTTTTTACTTGTAGTATTTCTTTTAATTCTTTTGTAGAATTGTGTATGCTTATATTACCCGTCTGTACTTGCATGTTGTCTACTTTTTCCATTAGAGCTCTTAACAGAGAACTCATAGTTATTTTAAATTCCCTATCTGAAATTATTCCTGATAATCCCCAAATCTGTGCCATATCTGAGTCTGGTTCTGATGTGTGCTTTGTCTGCTCAGACTGCCTTTGTCTTGCCTTTTAGCACGCTTTTTAATGTTTTTTAAAATCCAGAGGGGGGCGCCTGAGTGGTTCAGTCGGTTAAGCGTTTTCTGCTTCTCCCTCTCCCTCTCCCTCTGCTGCTCCCCCTGCTTGTGCTCGCTCTCTCTGTCAAATAAATAAATAAAATCTTAAAAAAAAAACCAAAACAACCCAGATAGGATATATCGGGGTTATAGGAACTGAGGTAAATAGGCATTTAGTGTAATGTTTTAGGTTATTTGGCTTGGGGCTGGGCTGTTAAATGTTGTACGCGTAGGTGCCAGAGGCTTCAGTTTCCTCTAGTGTGTTTTTGTTTATTTTTCTCCCCCATTGTCTTTGTGTTTCCCTAAGAACTCCTTTTTAAATAGTTTAAGTAGTTAATAGTTTAAATAGCTTCTTGCAACTCTTTCTGTTGAAATCCGCTGTTACTGTACCAGAACCTTGTGACCTGGTGGTAGAGTATGGGGAAGAGGAAGTGTTCTATAATCTTAGGACCAAATCTTAAGTCTTTTGGTAGCCTGAGTCCTGGCCTGCAACCTTCAGAAGTATTTTTTAGCCTTTTTTCTCCCCTTCTTTTTAGGTGAAGCAAGAAGGCTAGAGGGGCTGTAGCTGGCTAATTTCCCCTCTCCCAGGACAACATGTAAGGCTCTGGTAATTTTCTCTTTGAGTGTTGGCCTTTGTTATGGAGAACATTCTAGGCTTATTTCAAAACCATTACTTTTTCCCTGGGTGTTTTTCAAAATGGTTATATTCCCCTTCTTCCTCAAAAGGGAGAAGGTTTCTATTGGATCTTTACTCTGGGCATATTTCAAAATTGTTACTTTTTTTTTTTTTTTTCTAACTCTCACCCAAAAGGGGAGGAGATCATTCTTGGATCTTCATGTTCAGAACCTGGTGAAGTCCTGGAGGTAAAGCCAAGAGAGTGTGGAGGGCCCTCCTAAGACTTGGTCGATAGGAGTTCTTACTTGGCAAGCCTTTGTCTAAATTACCATTTAAGTTTTCTCCCTAGCGTATTGCTCTAGTGCCTCCTGCTCCAGGTAAGCTGTTCTTGGGTGTGATTCTTTTTGCCTGTCTCTCCAGATTTTAGGAGTTCAGTTTGCCTTATGTCCTTAATTCTCTGATAAGCCTAAGGAAAGTTGATTTTCAGTGGGGTTTTTTTTTTTCCCTCTTGCTGTAAGGATAGGAGTGACAATATTCAAGTACTTTATTTGTTGGGACTGAAACCTGACGCTTTATGTTTATGTTTTAAAATGGAAATACCTTGTCCAGTTTAAAAATAATTGTTCAGCAAGAGACTTTTAATTTCTCTATGAAACATTTGCTTGGCTGAGATGACTCATTCTTAGTTATTTTCATCTCTTTGAATCTCGGATCTATATATTTTCAAAGTGCTTAGCAAGAACTTCTTCAGAACAAAATATTTGAAAAACTTAAGAGCTTCTTATAGTTCTAGAAAATTGCTAATAACTTTACCCTAAATTAACTGGAATTATTGATTTTCTCCCTCCCTACCCCTCCAGCACTGTTTTTAATCAGATACCTTTTAGAATCGGTGCTAAAGTAGTTTCAGGGATTATTGTCTTTAACCTTCACTTGTTATTACTTTACCCTAGTTGTTTTTGAAAAAGTAACTCAATTTTCTGAGGCATTTTGAAATCTCTGGAGACTAAGCACTGTTTAAATTTGAAAAACTAATGAGAATAAATGCCTAACTCTTATGCTGCTAGTGGTTTATTTTCAATTAACCTTGAAGAATGTATTAATTATAAACTGTCGATCTTGGTAACTTTAGCCTAATAGGATTAATTTCAGAATCTGCATGATAAAGGACAATTTGGCTAAAATGTGTTTTTAAGCAACTGAGAAAGTACAGTGTATACTTCAAAGCCTTGTAATTTGATTACTTGCTAAAAAATTGCATTTTGGGAACCTTCAGTTCTTATCCTTGGAGAACAGTTGTAACCAACCTTGGGCAATTGAGACATTGTAAATTACATTAACCTTGCCCTCTTTTTTTAGGTTTCATTTTAAGTTTTATTTTTCTCACTGAATCTACTGTGAGGAATAGCTGTTAAACCAAGAAACAAATCAACTGAATGGTATTTAAGATTATTAGTTGGCAAACTCATGTTTAAGAAATATTTTTCTTTTAATTTTCTTAATTGTTTAAAATGAATGTCTTTGCGAATGAAAGTTTTTCAGGAGGGAGAATTAAAATATTAACCATTATGGGTTTTATCCTAACATACTAAATAAAATTTGTTTTTAGAAATGATGAGTTCATGCTGTATTGAAAGAATTTGATTGAAAATAATTATTTTTTGCCACGTAATAATCAATTAGTTGTGGTTTGTTTTAAAGTAAGCTCCAGGGCGCCTGGCTGGCTCAGTTGTTGGAGCATGCGACTCTTGATTTCAGGGTCGTGTGTTTGAGACCACGTTGGGTGTAGAGATTACTTAAAAATAAAATCTTAAAAAAAAAATAAAGATCCATTTGTCTAGCATGATTTGAATTAGAGGCAGAAACCTTTACTTAGGCTTTTGCTTACAGACATTTCTTATAAAGAAATAGGGCTGTCGGGAGGAAAGGGAGAAAGAAGAGCAGGTCTTCAGTAGGGGCACAGTTATGGGTTGTGCCCCATGCCAGCTCCCACCAGCCCTGAACAGATTAGTGGTCGGTATCTGTGTTTCTCCTCCTGAAACTTAAACCCTCCCTTAAAGCCTCCCCAAAACTGGTGATATAACAATCTCCTAGAAGAAACCCACACAAATGAACACAGTGTATTAATATTTTAGTCTTAACAGAAAAGCTTCCATGTGTTCACATTTCAGCGGAGATAGTGGTTCACATTCAGTAAATAAGTAAGTTGAGGCCTCTGTTGGCTGGATCCTGACTTGCAATTTCCAGATAAGAAGGGAGCTGTTGCTCCTCTTTTTTTTTTTTGGTCCTGATCTTGCTACTTTATGCTAACTGGGATGGCAGCTACCTTTACAAAATGTCCCTTCATTCACCATAGCATTCAGGACCACAGTGCCGGATTGGTCATCTGTTACCCTCTCTAGGGGAGAGACTCTCAGGGTCACCCCCATGATTCTTGACATCCCTTTCTACTTTTTGTCACCACCAAAACTCACTGGCTAACCATTTTAGCACAGAACCCTCATCCCTGTACTGCTCTGTACATTCTTCAGTTGTACCCTCTCTCTTCCCCCAGCCTTCCTACAGACCCCTAGAGCTCCTGAACTGCCATTAGTAATTTCTCCCTCAGTTTCAGTCTTGCCGCAGCATCACAGTATAATCATGCTTTCTGCTCCTAGATTTCTCTGCTGCTGCTAAGCAGATGCCTGAGGTAGCCTCCTCCAGCACCAGTCTTGGGCTCTGCTACCTCTACTTAATACCTGGTAACCAGTTTGCCTGCCTTTGAGCTCCCTGAGTACAGTGAGTTCTCCCACCCTCAAAGCTTTGCCCATGCTGGCTTCCATCACAGCTAATAGTTTTCAGACTCTTTGCCTGGCTGACTCTATACAGACTGATCTGGATTTCCTTGAGTTAATTTCTGTCAGTACCTATTTTGTTTTTACTTCTTAGTACTTATTTAAAGTTGCAATTCTATATTCATTTAGCCTTTTTCATTGATTCTAAGATGTACATTTCCCCTCACATTTCTGAAATCAAGGCACCTCTTAACACTGGATGCCTTGATTGCTTTCTGAATGGTAAGTAACATAATGGTTTATCTTATAATCGGTTGTGTCTTAGATGTAATAAAATACTGGACTTTTTTTTTTTTCTTCAAAGTAGGCTCCACGGAGTTCAATGCGGAGCTTGAACTCATAACCCTGAGATCAAGACCTGAGCTGAGATCAAGAATCAGTTAACCAACTGAGCCACCCAGGCACCCCTAAAATATTGTACTTTTAATGATCTGTTTCCTCTAGTTAATTGCAAGTTGCACAAGTACAGGAATTCTGTTTTACTCACCCATAGGGACCAGTGCCCAGTATAGTACCTGGTATCTAGTAGGCACTGAATAAATAATGCTGGGATGAATGTCATTATATATTTGGTTCCCCCCCCACCCCCCCTTTTTAAAGTAGTCTCCACACCAACACGGGGCTTGAACTCACAGCCTGGAGATCAAGAATCACACGCTCTACTGACTAAGCCAGCCAGGCACCCCTATCATTACCTACTTCAGAAATGATGGCCCTAATAACGTTTGAAGATGAATTGGTCAATATATGCATGTGAATTTTTAATTCAGTTTCTGTGTTTCAGTCTTTGTCTTTGGAGATTGCTTTATTCTGGAATTGAAGGAAACCTTTAGATGTGTTTATGTTGTTCCCTCATTTTTTTTTTTTTTAAAGATTTTATTTATTTATTCATGAGAGAGAGGCAGAGGGAGAAGCAGGCTCCCAAGGAGCAGAGAGCCCGATGCGGGACTCGATCCCAGGACCCGGGGATCATGACCTGAGCTGAAGGCAGATGCTTAACCATCTGAGCCACCCAGGCGCCCGCTCATTTTTTTTTTTTAAGATTTTATTTATTTATTTGATAGAGCACACAAGCAGGGGGAGCAGCAGGCAGAGGGAGAGGGAGAAGCAGGCTCCCCGCTGAGCAGGGAGCCCGATGGGGGGCTCGATCCCAGGACCCTGGGATCATGACCTGAGCCGAAGGCAGACGCTTAACCAACTGAGCCAGCCAGGCGCCCCTAAGTTGTTCCCTCATTTATGTAATTTGTCCCATTATTGATATATGTACATCCTTATTTAAGAGTATTTGCTCACCATGTATGAAAATGAATCCATATAAGCTTTTATTAGGTATCAGCAGTTGTCTTTCATTAGGAAGAAGAGTGAGGAAGGTACCAAAGGGTGTAGCAGACTTTTAAACTTCAGAAAGTTTTGAGTGCTTGAACTTACTTTTTCATTTTACTTCGTCCTCCAAGGAGTGCAATCACTTGGTGTCCTACTTCTTTTAAGCGAAAGAACAGCGAACAGGCAACATGAGTGACTGGAGTGCCTTAGGCCAACTCCTTGACAAGGTTCAAGCTTACTCCACCCCTGGAGGGAAGGTGTGGCTCTCGGTCCTTTTCATTTTCCGAATCCTGCTACTGGGGACAGCGGTTGAGTCAGCCTGGGATGATGAGCAGTTTGCCTTTCGTTGTAATACTCGGCAGCCTGGTTGTGAAAACGTCTGCTATGATAAATCCTTCCCGATCTCTCATGTGCGCTTCTGGGTCCTGCAGATCATATTTGTGTCCATCCCCTCACTCTTGTACCTAGTGCACGTATTCTACATGATCCGCAAGGAAGAGAAGTTGAAAAAGAGAGGGGAGGAACTCAGAGTCGCTCAAAACACTGGTGTCCACATGGAGGTGCACTTGGAGGAAATCGAAGTTGAGATCAAGAAGTTCAAATATAGCGTTGAAGAACACTGTAAGGTGACTATGAGAAGGGGCTTGCTGCGAATCTATGCCATTAGCATCTTCTTCAAGTCTGTTTTTGAGGTGGCCTTCCTGCTGATCCAGTGGTACATCTATGGATTCAGCCTGAATGCGGTTTACACTTGCGAACGAGACCCCTGCCCGCATCAGGTGGACTGCTACCTCTCTCGCCCCACAGAGAAAAGCATCTTCATTCTCTTCATGCTGGTGGTGTCCTTGGTTTCTCTTGCTTCGAACATTCTCGAGTTATTCTGTGTCTTCTTCAAGGGCATTAAGGACCATGTGAAGGATCCAGAGAGTGAGGCTTACCTTGATTCATCTGGTCTGCCAAGCCCCTCCACTGACTCTTCATCAACTGTTCCTCTCTCCACCATATCCCTTCCCAGGGACAAGGTGGTTCCTGGAAACAGGAACAGTTCTTCCTGCCGCAGTTACAATAAACAAGGAAATGAGCAAAGCCATGCTAAACAGAGTGCATAGCAAGATCTAATAGGGCAGGCAGGAAGCACCACCTCCAACTTGCACGCATAGCCTTTTGATTTCCCTGATAATAAGCAGAATTCTGGGGGTGGGGGTGGGGATGACAACAGTAGCTACTGGGTAGTAGTCATTGTAGACCAGCAGCCATTCTGCAAAGCCAGCAGTCATGCCAGCAGCAGGCTTAATGACCTAGAGATCTAGACACATGCCTGAAAACATTATGATTCTGCTCAATTGTTAAAGAAAAGGAAGGTACAGTGGAGAGTGTACTTTTGTTCCAGAGGAGGTGGTACTCAACAACGTCAGTTATGAGGCTTAACAGACATAAAGGGTTCTTTTTGGGGGGTCTGGGATAGGAGAGGAGAAAGGGGAGGATTAATGGAGGAACATACTTGGTATTTGAAATGGTTGACGTGAAGAATTTACATTCTAAATAAAAGTTGCATTAGGTGGCACATAAGTAAGGACTTTTTCTCTCCCATATTTCCTGAGAATGGTTCAGTGTATATGAAAGAGTGATAGATATCTGCCATGTATTGGTACAAACAGATGCAATATAAACTCATGAACATGGATTTTAAAATAATGCAGGGTTCAAATTTGAGCATTTCTCATGGATTTTGCGGTGTGGGCCGTATGATCTTTACATAATTCCTACTGTGAAAGTGAAACACCCTTCCCTCCCCAAAGTGCCCCCCTTTACCCAGTTTAGCCTGTTATGGATACTGGTTCTACTCATTGTGAGTTTTTTCTTTTATAGAAAGATATCAGGAATGATGTCCTTTTTCTGAAATGTAATGACTGACACTTGAATGATAAGACTTTTAGTTCTGTAAACAGCACTCATTAATGTGAGAAACTTAAAAAGAATGCTTAGAGCTGGACTATTAAATGTTCTTACATGAATTTTACAGTAACTGATAGTGCTTGGATTTATTTTACTTAATAAATCCTACGTAATAAGCATTATTTTAGAACTCGTATTCTGTTAATGAGTTTGGTAGGCAGTCTTTTGGGATGGCCAGTGTTTTTGATGTTTGTACTAAGATTTTATTTGGAATGCAAGAAAGGTTGAAAGAGGTTTGAGTATTACCTATGTACCTAATGTGTTGGAAATATATACTAAAGAAATCTGTTTATTCAAATGACTTTTCTAAAACTCACAGATGGTTGGTGAAAATGCTGAGCTTCATACTTTGTTTTTGCGTGACAGCTACATAAACAGTTTTGTACACTAAATGGTTTAACATTTCACATTAAACTAATGTCATGTTCAGCTTTATTAAATGCAAATGTAGAACTAGTCCATCATATATTCTAGAGAATGTTCTTTATTAAATAAAGTTTTAAGAGAGCAACCTGCCTGTCTGCCTCCTCTGAGAGTTTCTGGCTGCATTCATCTTCCCTAGTCTTTTGAACTCTTCCTTGGTACATCTTAATCTAAGCAGAATCTACTACAGAGTTTTAGAAATGGAATTGCAGTGATCCTATTACAGAAGGTTTTAGTATTAGCATCTTTAATTATATATAGCAGGATCACAGATAGACCCACTACATAGATGTGCAAAAAATGTAGCTTCTTTTTTTTCTTTTAACTGACTGATCTACTCTTCATCAGAAGCTTCTTCCCACCCCACAGGGCAGAAGGAAGGAGAAGATGGGAACAACTGAAATGTTAAACCTGCCAATGAACAGCATCTTGCTCTGACAGTTTAAATGGTCTCATTTGTAAAACCCAGTCTCTTGGCTCATTAAAGAGTCTTTCAGATTTCCTTCTCACAAACTGTTTTGTGAGGAATAAGCACAGTTATTTACTAATGGGATGTGTGTTTCTATGGGGCACTGCAAAACCTCTGAAATCTTGGATTGGACTTCCTGTTTCACATTGATTTTCACATATTGCTTGCTTGATTTTGTTAAAATTTTCATCTTGAGATAATTACAGATTTACATGCAATGGTAAGAAATAATAGATTCCATGTATCTTTCAACTAATTGCTCCCAATAGTAACATCTTGCATAACTATAGTAGAATATTATAACCAGAAAACTGACATTGATATAATCCATTGACCTTATTCATATTTCACCAATTTTACATGCACTCATATATACATACATGCGCGCACACGTGTGTCATTTTTAGCACTTGTGTAGGTTCATGTGGCCACCACAGTCAAGATACGGAACAGTTTTATGACAAGGATCCCTTGTGCCGTTGATAGCCACGGTTGCACTCCTCCATGCCCCTCGCCCTAACTCTTTGCAACCACTAATCTGTTCATCTCTATAATTTTGTCATTTCAAGAATACTATTTAAATGGAATGGTACAGTGTATAACCTTTTGAGATTGGCATTTTTCTCAGCAAAACTCCCTTGAGACCCATCCAAATTTTTGTATGAACCAGTAGGTTTTTTAATTTAATTTTTTTAATTTTTTTATTGCTGAGTAGTAGTCCATAGTATGGAGGTACCACTGTTTATTCACGCGTTGAAGGACCTTTAGGTTGTTTCCAGGTTTTGGCTATTACAAATAAAGCTGTTTGAACATTTGTGTATAGGTTTTTTTGTGAACAAAAGTTTTCATTTCCCTGCGATAAATGCTCAAGATTGTTACTGCTGAGTTGTAAGTGAATATATAGTTTTATAAGAAACTGGCATGTTCTTTTTCCGGAGTGGTTTACATTCCCATCAATAATGTATGAGTGATCTCATTTCTCTACATGCTCACCAGCATTTGGTATTATCACTGTTTTTTATTTTAGCCATTCTAATAGGTGTGTAGATGATCTCATTGTGGTTTAAATTTGCATTTTTCTAATGGCTACTAATGTTGAGCATCTTTTCATGTGCTTAATTGGGATCTGTGTGTCCTCTTCCGTGAGATATCTGTTTCTTCTGTCCATTTTCTAATTGGATTCTTTGTTTTATTACTATTGAGTTTAAGGAGTTAAAAAAAATATATTTATATTATGGGTTAAAATCCTTTGTTGGATATGCCTGAAAATATTTTCTCCCTGCTTGTAGCTTGTTTTTCATCACTCAATAAGGTCTTCCACAGAGCAAATTATTTTAATTTTGATAAGATCATTTATCAGTTTTTCCTTTTATGGATTGTGTTTTTGGTGGTAAGTCTAAGAACTTTTTGTCTAGTCCTATATCCTAAAGATTTTCTTCTTTGTTTTCTAAAAGTTTTATAGGTTTACATTTAAGTAAATGTAAGTCCGTGATCTTGCTTTTAAGTCCATGATCGATTTTGAGTAAATTTTTGTATTAGTTGTGAGATTTTAGGTTGAGGCATTTTTCTTCTCATCTTGTCTCATCTCGTCTTGTCTCGTCTCTTTTCTTTCTTGGCTATGGAGTCCAATTGCTGTAGCACCACCATTTGTGGAAAAGTCTCTCCTTCCTCAATTGAATTGCTTTTGCAGGCAAAAATCAGTTAGATGTATCTGTGTGGCCCTACTGATCTGTGTGTTTATCCCTCTGCCAGTATCACACTGTTCTGTAGCTCTGTAGTAAGCCTTAACATGAGGTATAGTGATTCCTCTCATTTTACTCTGCTTTTTCAAAATTTCTTCAGCAATTCCAGGTCATGTGCCTTTCCATTTTCATTTTAGAATAAATTTGCCTATATCTACAAAACTCTTGCTGGGATTTTTTTATAGGAATTGCATTAAAGCTATATATCAATTTGGGGAAAATTGGCATCTTGTTGAGTTTTCTAATACATGAGTATAGTATGTTTCTCAATTAACTTAGGGTTTCTTCAGTTTTTTTCATTAACATTTTGTAATTTGTAGGATACAGATCCTGTACATATTTCATTAAATTTATATCGGACTATTTCATTTCCTTGGAGTAACTTTTTTTAAGATTTTTATTTATTTATTTTAGAGACAGAGAGAGAATAAGTGCGGGGGGAGGAGCAGAGGGAGAGGGACAAGCAGACTCTGTGCTGAGCGTGGAGCCCTACATGGGTCAATCCCACGACCCCAAGATCATGACCTGAGCTGAAATCAAGAGTCTGATGCATGGACTGAGCCACCCAGGCACCCCTTTCCTTGGAGTAATTGTAAATGATATTTTGCTTTTAACTTATGTCTCCCATTTTTGTTGTTTGCATATAGAAATGTGATTGATTGGGGTGCCTAGGTGGCACAGTCCATTAAGCCACCAACTCTTGGTTTCGGCTCAGGTCATGATTGCAGGGTCCTGGTATTGAGCGCCATGTTGGGCTCTGTGCTCAGTGCAGAGTCTGCTTGAGGTTCTCTCTCCCTCTTCCTCAGCCCCTCCTGCTTGTGCTGTCTGTTTCTCTCTCTAAAATAAATAAGTAAATAAATCTTAAAAAAAAAAAAAAGGAAATGTGATTGATTTTTGTGAGTTGATCTTGTATTCTACAATCTTGCTAAACTTATTAGTTCTAGGAGGTTTTGGTGGATTCTTGGGATTTTTTTTGTGTGTGTAGATGATCATGTCATCTGCAAATAGTGTCAGTTTTATTCCTTTGTTTACAGTCTGTATGCTTTTTATTTCTTTTTCTTGGCTTATTACTCTCATAAGAACTTCCAGTACTGTGTTCAGTAATAGTGATGAGAGCAGACATTCTTTTCATGTTCCTGATCTTAGAGAAAAAGCATTCCGTCTTTCACTGTTAAATATGTTAGCTCTAGGGTTTTGTGGATGATATTTATAAAGCTTGAAAGAAACTTACCTTCTATTTCTAGTTAGCCAGAGTTTTTTTTTTTTTTTAATCATAAACTGGTGTTCAATTTTGTCATTCTTTTATTGTATCAGTTGATAAGATCATATGAGTTTTCTTCTTTACCCTGTTGACATGGTTTTCAAATGTTGAATCAGCCTTGCATATCTAGAATAAATCCAACTGGCCATGGTATACAGTTCTTTCTATATATCACTGGATTTGAAATGCTAATATATTGTTGAGGATTTTTGTACGTGAGTTCGTAAGAGATGCTGGTCTAAACTTTTTTTTTTTTGTGCTGTCTTTGTCAGGTTTTGATATCATTGTATTAGTAGCCTCATAAAATGAGTTGGGAAGTGTTTCCTCCTCTTCTAATTTCTGGAAGAGATTGTGTAAAATTGGCATTAATTCTCCTTAAAATGTTTGGTAGAATTCTCTAGTGAACCTATATGAGTCTGAAGTTTTTTTTATTGGGAACTTTAAAATTACAAATTCAATTAATACTTATACAACTATTTAAATTGTTTATTTCATCTTGGTTATGTTTGGTAGTTTGTGGTTTTCCAGGAATTGGCCTATTCCTTCTAAGTTGTGAAACTTAAGGAGTGTGAAGTTAATGGCCATGGGATTCTAGGGATCTCTCCCCTGTTTTGTTACTGATATTGATGATTTTCATCTTCTCTTTATGTTTATCAGTCTTTAGAGGTTTATCAATTTTACTAATCTTTTAGCAGGACCGGTTTTAGCTTCATTGATTTCCTTAATTTAAAAATTTTTAAATTATTTTATTTTATTTTCCTGTTTGATATTTCACTGATTCCTTCTTGTTTTGGGCTCATTTCTTTTTCTGGTATTGAGGTAAGAATTTAGATTATTGATTTGAGAACTTTCCTCTTTTCTTTTTTTTTTTTTTTTTTTAAGATTTTATTTATTTATTTGAGAGAGAGAGAGAGAGCACATGAGAAGGGGGAGGGTCAGAGGGAGAGGCAGACTCCCCGCTGAGCAGGGAGCCCGATACGGGACTCGATCCTGGGACTCCAGGATCGTGACCTGAGCCGAAGGCAGTTGCTTAACCAACTGAGCCACCCAGGCGCCCGAGAACTTTCCTGTTTTCTAATGTGTGCATTTAGTGCTATAAATTTCTCTGTTAGTACTGCTTTAGCCGCATCACACATATTTTGATTTAATGTATTTTCATTAAGTTCTATGAAATTAAAATTTCCTTTGAGACTTTCTCTTTGTATGATGGCTACATTGAAATTCTTGCCAAATAATTCTGCCATCTCTGTGTTAGCATCTTTTGATAGTCTTTTCTCATTCTTGTTGAGGTTTTCCTAGTTCTTAATATGATGACTGATTTTCTGTAGAAACCTGGACATTTTGGATATTATGTCATTAGACTATCTTATTTAATCTTCTGTTTTATCTGGTCTTTTATGACAGTGCTCTGCAAGGTAGGGGGCACAAATGGGGATGGTAGTTCAGTTTCCTCCTTCGGCCTCCATTGATACCTACTGGGGAGGGGCTCCTTGATACCGATGTGAATGGGAGTTTGGCTTCTTATGTGGCCTTCACTGGTACTACCCTGGCAGGGGATTGGACATGCTTCCCACTTCGCCCTTATTGATGTGAATGGAGCCAGTGTTTCATTTGACTGGAGTAGGGTGGTTGGTTATTGTCTAAATGTTTTCTGTCATGCTAGGCTGCTCCTTGCTTGGTCCTTTAGCTTGAGAGAGCAGGCTTTCATTGGAGCTTAGGCTGCTCCTTGCCTGGTCCTTTAGCTTGAGAGAGCAGGCTTTCATTGGAGCTTAGGCTGCTCCTTGCCTGGTCCTTTAGCTTGAGAGAACAGGCTTTCATTGGAGCTTAGGCTGATCCTTGCCTGGTCCTTTAGCTTGAGAGAGCAGGCTTTCATTGGAGCTTAGGCTGATCCTTGCCTGGTCCTTTAGCTTGAGAGAGCAGGCTTTCATTGGAGCTATTTTTAATCTCTGCCCATGGGTGTTTCTGGGTCGCTTGTTGAAGTAGTTTTATTAAGGTTGCTTTAAAATCTTTGTCAGATTCTAACATCTAATTCATCTCTGTGGTGACGTCTCTTTTCTAATTCAAGTTGTGACTTTCATGGTCCTTGGTATGATTGATATATATATTTTTATTGTATCCTGGTCAGTTTGGATATTATGACCTCTGGACTTTATTTATTTATTTTTGTTCAGCAGTCAGTCTCCCTGTTGGGTGGTAGTCTGATGGCTGGCTAGGTATGTTCAGCTTCCTGCTTGCCCCCCCCCCCCATTGTTCTTACTCTCACTGCCTCCTTGCAGAAGGGTGGGGTGGATGTTTACCTCCTCATTTGGCCCTGCTAACAGCTTCCCAGAGAAAAGTGGACCAGTGATTCACATTGCCTTACTGCTTCTGCTCCATCCTGCAGACACCACTGCGGCAGAGGGGCCAGAGTACTGTTGCCTGCTTCTGCCTGGAGGGAAATGGAAGATCAGCTCTTGACTGATCTTGCCAATATGACAAGGCAGGGAATGGGAGCTGTGCCTGCTTCTGCCAGGCAGGGGATGGAAGATTAGCTCCCTGCTCAACCCCACTAACAGGGACAGCACCAGGTGGGGAGTTAGGGAGTTGGAGCCCTGCTGCCTGCTTCCTTGGTGTGTGTGTGTGTGTGTGTGTATGTATAAGTAAGGAGTGTCTATCTGCTCAGCCCCGCTGAAACCTCAGTGGGATGGTAGTGCAGTTTTTCCATTGATGTTTGCCTGGAGTAGGGTGAGTGTTGCCCAAAAGATTTTCTCTTGTTAGCTCATCCTTTTCCTGTCTTTTGGCTGTGAGGACAGAATTTTCTTGGCACTTCTTTATATTTGCCTCCTGTCGGTCCTAGGTTGGAGACTTCTGCAATACTCTTTTGGGGATGCATAGGAGACAGTGGGGAAACCCAGGGAACTCACTGCCACGGTGTTCCTCAAGTCCTGAAGTCCCAAGGCAGTTGGCCACTTTCCCACCTTGTCTTCCTATGCTTAGTTGTATGTTATATACAGGGATTTTTAGTTTCAAGAGGAAGGACCGGGGAGAAGTGGGGCTGCTCCATCTTTACCAAAACTAGAAGTCTCCACGTGTGTGTGAAAATTCTGTAAATATCGGTTGATATGATAACATCAGTTTGTTCTTGAAATAAACCATATATCAGGCACTGTGATTGGCCCTGGGGACTATAGATGGTACTGAGATAGCATCCTTAACTTCAGAGACCTCGCCATTTTGTAGAGTTTAAAGACCTGTGAAATAGATTTTAATTTGCCTCTTGACACTGAGGTAGAAAACACAATTCTTTATTTTAGAAATGAAACTAAAGGGGCGCCTGGGTGACTCAGTTGTTAAACATCTGCCTTTGGCTCAGGTCATGATCCCAGGGTCTTGGGGTCGAGCCCCACATCAGGCTCCCTGCTTGGTGGGAAGCCTGCTTCTCCCTCTCCTACTCCCCCCTGCTTGTGTTCCCTCTCTCTCTGTCAAATAAATAAATAAAATCTTAAAAAAAAAAGAAATTAAATCTAGCTCCATACCATGTGGCTTCTGGCATTGGAGCTCCTTTGCTTCCCATTGACTGATATAAGCCTTCTTTGGTTTATGAAGTGCCAGGCAAATGGGGAAGAGGCCTAATCCTTAAGTGCCTTGTTGTTCTCATGGTTACCATTGCTTGTTACTCTGGTTACCATTAAACCTTTTGCCAGGCACTACCCTCCAGTGGGCATTGTTTCCCTGGCCCCAGCTCTCCAGACTATGGTGCTTAGTGATCAGACTGGAGGAATCTAGCCAAGTAACACCACTGTCCAAAGTCCTGGACACCCCTCTGCCTCATGCAGAAGCCCCAGCTCTGTGATCCTCCTAGTCCTGGAGGATCCTCTGCTCCTGGAAGAACATCAGCTCTCTTTGACATGAGCCTATTGGATGGGAAGTTCAGCTCCACTGCCTTTGTAAGTCTGGGCTTTATAATAATGACTGTTAGTTCTCCCTAGGGACAGGAGAAGGCACACCCCCCCCTCCCCTCACCTCCCAGGGACAAACCCCATGTTCTCTGAGTTCCTCTGGAAACATATTTGGGAATGCCTAGAGCATTTTGAACTTTCTCCCTGATAATAGTAATAATAGTAGTAACATTTAGTTCATGTGCTGTTCTGAGCATTTTACTTGTATCCCCTTATTCAGTCCTAATAGCAATCTCAGGAATAAGTGACGTTAGACACAATTTTCAGAAAAGGAAATTGAGGCACCGAGAAGTTAAGTAACTTGTCAAAGGTCACTTACCTAGTAAATGGTAGAGCCATGATTTAAATTCAGGCAGTTTGGCTCTAGATCTGAAGTTCTTACCCTTCTTCTGGATGTGTGACAGTCTTTGAGTTTCACTTTGCTTTATTATTATTTGTTTGAAATCAAGATTGTGTCTGAAGGAAGTGCTTCTGGGTTTCTAAAAGGTATCATCAATTAAGTAATTTTATGTAATTAAAGACTTTCTAATTAGAAACACTTTGTTTCCTTTCTTATGAAACCACATAGATCTGGCAATGAGAGTACGAAAAATAACCAGTACATATCTTGTATTTTAAATTGTTTGGGGTACAGTCCTCTAATAATCAGGTTTTTAAATTTGTTTCAGAAAGTAAGAAATAATTTTGTTAGAAATTTCTGCATTTTCTTTGGTTGTTTAGAGTTCAAGAGAAAATTTAGCCAGATTATATTGTATTATATACATCTATTATTTGTCACATCTATTTATACATTTATGATATTTTCTATTGCTTTAGGTGCCTCTTTGTTCAAATACAGCTAGTAGAATAACTAGAAGGATGTGATTCACAAGTCATTATATTAATATTATCCATGCCATTAGATTTAAATTCTACTTTTGGGGCTTATTGTACTTAGAATGTAATCAAGTTTTCCTGTTCAGGAGCGATTCATTCTGCCCTTTACCTTGCTTTTTCAGTGAAAATTTAAATTTTCTCATTTAAAATGTGGAGTCAAGTTTCATTTACATATTCTGTGTACTAGGTAATATAACAGTTTGTTCTATTCTTTATAAACACAGTGTTGAATATAAAATTTGTCGTGTTTTGTTAGAGAATGATGTATAATTTCTCTTAAAATAATTCATTGATTTGCATTTTTCATGTCATTGGTGTTTAAATTTCCATAGGCACTTACCCACTATGTGACTTATCTGAAGCAGATCTTTCAAATTCATATTGATTTATTATCAATGCCATTTAAATACATTCTTTGTTGATGTATAAAGGGATCTTTGTTAGTTCTAGCTCAAGAGAAACCACAGGAGCGAGTTTTAGAACTTAAAGTTAATTCATTAAGCAGACATTTATTAAAGCACCTGCTGTAGTGAGTTCTGCTGGATGTTTGGGATAAAGAACAAAAAGGGCATGGTTCATGATTGTGGAGAGCCCACATTCTAGAAGAAAAAGGCTCATGACAGCATAGTGGTTAGAATGTGGTCTCTGCCCTTGAGTAGTTCATAGGCTGTCGGTGCATGAGAATGTTAAGAAATAAATAGGTCACTCATTTCAAAACTCAGGTGGTCTTTTTAACAAGATACTATTTCAGTCTTTATTTTCTGTGATGTTTTTAGTTAAAATTTAAATATCTCTATTCTCTGTGTGTCCATGGCTTTATTTCTTCTTGGTCCCTGTAAGATCCTTAAGAGGTACTTAGAGCAGCTCAAGTGCCTAACTCATTTAGCCTACCTTTATGGAGTGTCTTTCTGCTAGGTCTTAGGGGCATAGAGTTATGTGAAGCGCTTAGGCTTATGGATCTTACAGTCTTGAGGTGGGAAGTGAGGCTGAATGGCAAACCCCAGATTCCCATGCAGGTATGCTAAGATCCTGGTTGGAGGTGTGTATAGAGTGCTAGGGACCACAAAAAAGGAACATAGAAAATAAGCTGGGGGATCTTGGAGTGCTTCCCAAAGGAGGGTTTTAAAGGAAAAAGAAGAAATAACTTGAAGTAGCAGGGTTGGCTTCTTGTGATTTAAGTTCCAGCTAAAAACAAGTCACCTCCATGGGTACTCCCTCACCCAAATAAATACTCTATTTGAATTGCCCTGTTTTGTTTAGCACAGTACCTGTCACTGGGTAGGAGCTTGAAAACTGTTTGTTGTTTGAATAAATGAATGAATGAAGAAAGGATGAATGCTGGAGGCAGAGTGTAAGCAAGTATATGTGAAGATTCATTTGAGAAACTACAAATAATTAGGTGTGACAGGAGCAGGGTTTTTGTTGTTGTTTTGGGGTTTTTTGTTTTTGAAGTTAGGAGATGAAGCATGGAATTAAAACTTTATATTGAAAGCCTTGGAAAGCTGCCAGGCTGCATGGTATGTAATACATCTTTCTTTTCCTCAATCCTGTGATTGAAAGCAGAGTATGTTTGAAATATCTATTATGTGCAAACTGATGACCTCACTGAGGTCTTTGGAGAATATTCCTACAAGAGGATTTCAACTAGAATGCCTCAGTGATATTCTTGACATCAAATAACCAGCCACACAAGAATTTTGTTCAGGTTATACAGTGTTTCTTGGCTGATTCTCTCAAAACAGTGAACTGCTTGAGACTTCTATTCCACAGTTGTTTCAAAGGCATGGCCACTTCTGGGATTTTTGTCCTCTCCTTCTCTTTTGCTTTAGCTCTCAAGGTGGTGTGTTTGAGGTCATTCAGCTTCCTTTATGATGGTGGTAAACAGTTCCATGCCTGTACAACAAGATGGTACAGTTCATTTCTGTGGACATTTTTGTTACATAGCTATCATATGTAAGATAAAGTGCTGGGTACTTGGATATAAAGGCTAACCAGACTTGCTCTTTCAAGAATATTTGTTGTTTTATGTTTGATACTCATCTCTTTCTGTGGTAAGAGAAAGTGAATCTGACATTCTCTAGTTTTCTCCACAATGCATAAAAGATAAAATAAGTTTTAACTAAACTAGATACTTTGAAAATAAGTTTTTAAGAAAAGAAAAACTATTGCTACCTATGTTGAATGTAATTTTCAGTTTTCTACATGGATATGGTTACGGCAAAAAGTGGTGACTTGGAACTTGTTTCAGATTTTAGTTGTACCATTTTTGTTTGCATATGTGTGAGCGTATCTGTCAGAATGTATGATCATGACTTCCCTAGAGGTAATCCAGTTCAGTTGTTTGAACAGAGAGCTTCTGAGTTTGTTTCACTCTCCCTATCAGTCTTTCACATTTTGGCAACATTGTAGTAAGCTGGAGGACCTTATGCCTTGGTAGCCTAACCCTGTTATATGGAACATAATTTCTGTTGCTTTTGAACTTTGGAGTTTCCTTAAGCATGTTTCTGTCCTAAATCCCAGGCATATTTCTCATGAGTTGGAAGAAAACATGGTGTTTTGACTCTCTTCACCAGTTTTCAGTACTCTGATTGTTCTTCTTTTATAGGTAAATTTAAAAGTAGGGCCAGGGGCGCCTGGGAGGCTCAGTCGGTTAAGTGGCTGCTTTCGGCTCAGGTCATGATCCCGGGGTCCTGGGATCGAGCCCCACGTCGGGCTCTCTGCTTGGCGGGGAGTCTGCTTCTCCCTCTCCCACTCCCCCTGCTTGTGCTCTTGCTCTGTCAAATAAATAAATAAAATCTTCAAAAAAAGTGAAAGTAGGGCCAAAAATCAAGAATTACAGATTTTACATTTTATATATGCATGTACGATTTATCAGCTTATTGATGAATAAAAGCAAAATGGAATCAGACATTCTTAAGCAGTGGTTTTATAATCGCTTTAGTAGTAATGTTTCTAACTTGAGGGTCTGGTTGTTGTTAGCGCTCCCAGAAAGCAGTGAGCAACTTGCCTCTATATTAGCTCTGCTATTGTTAGCATTCTATACATTGTTTACCCACCAATGTCTGCAAAACTTAAGTATGCTGACTTCATTGGTATCTACACAATTTCCTGGAAGAAATTGGCCCTGAGAAAGCTAGGCACAGTCATTCCTTCCTTCAGTAAAGAAATCTGTAGCAAGCAGTCTATCACTAGTAAAACAGGACAGTAGATTTTGTCTTCATTTGGACCATATTTTTTTATGTTGATCATCAGTGCATTTTATTTATTTATTTTTTTTAAAGATTTCATTTATTTGACAGAGAGAGCGAGAGAGCACAAGCAGGGGGAACAGTAGAGGGAAAGGGAGAAGCAGGCTCCCTGCCAAGCAGGGAGCCCGATGCGGGGCTTGATCCCAGGACCCTGAGATCATGACCTGAGCCGAAGGCAGACGCTCAACCATCTGAGCCACCCAGGCGCCCCGATCATCAGTGCATTTTAGTTATAAACGTTTTTTTTCTTTTCCCCTGTCATTGTACCTGAATCTTTATATATTTAACAGGGGTAATATTTATGGAATACCTGGTGATGTATCTTGGGTCACTAAACTGGTTTTTTTCTTCTTTTTCTTCTATCTTGGTTCCAGGTAAGAGAGTAGGGTGAATGCCTCTTTGTAGGGGAAATTACTGTGAGACTTAAAAGAGAGATGAAAGGTGCCAAAGGGGTGTGAGCCGAACAGGCTGAGTTAGGGCAGGCAAGTCTTGACAGTCTCTCCCCCTGCCCCCCATTACCTCAGGGAACTGATATTCTGGATTTAGGGAGACCATAGGTTGAGGGTAAATAAAGCTGAAAGTGAAGGAAGCTTATGCCCCATTCCCCTTTTGGAACTGAGGGAACTGCCTTGCAAAGTTGCCTCATCACAGTGGAAACAGCAACAGCAGAGTAAAATGTGGCATGCTGTGGTTAGGTGGAGAGAAGATTCCTGGGTCTCTCTTCAGCTTGTGACTGGCTTCTAAGGAATCTCAAAGTTACTGCACACTCTAGGTGGCTGGGTTGAGAGCCAGTGAACCTATCAGTGGGGATGCTATGTTGAGGGGCAAGCTGATAACACTATGGTTGATAGCCAGGTCGTGGGTATAAATGAGATTGAGGAGTTGGATGTCTTCACCAATTAAAGATGAGAAGGGGCCAGACACCTGGGCTATAAGCCAAGAGCACATACCTGAGTCCACAGTCCCCATGGGGTCCAACAGCAACATTGGGCCAGTGCTCTGGGGTCCAGGCCTATAAGGAACCTTGTCTTGGAGACCAGAGTCCCAGGGGACAGTACAAGGGCCTGTATTTATCTGAAAGCCCTTCCCTTACCACAATGAAGTTCTGTAACCCCAACCCACATCCATACATCCATCTGCCATCTTGGTAGAAACAGGGAGAAAATCTGAGGGGGAAGCTGAGCATTTTCTTGAAAGAGACTATAAACCAGAAAAGACTGAGTTACTATAGAATGCAAATTAAATCAAGGTCAGAGCTTGGAAAGAAAGGTTAAAAGTTATAGAAAATTAAAAAGCTACATTTTCTTGGCACATCTTAGATTTAGTCTTTGAGGATGTATTTACAATGTTAAATGTAAATTTTGTACTCTTCGTTCACTATGGAACACAGCTTAAGTCAATGATTATCTGATTGAGGATATAGATTGCCTGCATTTGGCATGCCTAATTAATACTATCTTCTCAATTGACCACTAGAGGTGAAGTTTTCATTTTCTCATTGTCTGCTTATTGTTGTAAAATAAGGGCAAAATGAAATACAACTCTAACACAATTGCACAATAACTAGAGTAGGACATGATGGTTAATATTACTAAACTGAAATGCTGTCTGACAGGCATCATTGCCCTGTACTCTTTGTAATTTCCTTTCATTTGTGGATATAATCACAGTCTGAGTGTGGTTGTAGACAAAGTGATTTAAGAGCATCTGTATATAATGTCTGAAAGGGTTATATAAAAATCAGGTATATCTCAAATTTTGTGTGATCTATAAATACAGAGCTAAATTGTTTTGGAAGTCTCTATTGAAAAGAATTGCTATTTGCTCTGCCATAGAAGTTAGTGAAAATTGTTCTTTGGGTGCCTGATTTTCCATCTTAACTGCATTTATTTTTTGAACTTTTTATTAATTATATTAACAGTGTAGCAAGTTTATATTGGTCTATAACTATGAGGTGAATTATTTTTAAATCATTTTATTTTTTATTATTTTTTGTAGTATTTTTTAATTTTTAAATTAACATATAATGTATTATTTGTTTCAGTGGTACAGGTCTGTGATTCATCAGTCTTACACAACACCCAGCACTCACCACAACACATACCCTCCCCAGTGTCCATCACCCAGCCACCCCATCCCCCCACCCCCTCCCCCTCCAGCAACCCTCAGTTTGTTTCCTGAGATTAAGAGTCTCGCTTATGGTTTGTCTCCCTCTCTGTTTTCATCTTGTTTCATTTTTTCCTCTCTTCCCCAGTGATCCTCTGCCTTGTTTCTTATTCTGCATATCAGTGAGATCATATGATAATTGTCTTTCTCTGATTGACTTATTTTGCTTAGCGTAATACCCTCTAGTTCCATCCATGTCATTGCAAATGGCAAGATTTCATTTTTTTGATGGCTGCTTAAATAATTCATTTTAAATCAACTTTTTTGAGGTATAATTTGCATATAAGCATATCCCTTATATACAATAAGATGTACCTATTTTAAGTGTACAGTTCTGTGTGAACTAGTTTCCTTAATTCATCACGGTTACATCCTTTGATATTATCAGCCAATGTCCAGGTTGATATTGATCCACCAACAGGCATTCTGGGCCTATTAGAAGTACTTACAAGGGCTTTCCGGGTATGTGGGTTAGCTTGTATTTATCAACTAAATGTTCCTAGACTTTTATGGCTTTTATTATATTTGTGGCCCCAAGTCTCACAGTATTACTGGATATATTTATTTTTAATGTTCAAATAAAAATAGTTGAAGACTTTAGTGTAGGAATTCCAGTGGCCTCCTTAAGAATGTGGCTTATAGGGGCACCTGGGTGGCTCAGTTGGTTAAGCATCTGCCTTGGGCTCAGGTCATGATCTCAGGGTCCTGGGATCAAGCCCTGCATCTGGCTCCCTGCTCAGTGGGGAGTCTGCTTCTCTCTCTGCCCCTCCTCCCTGCTCTGGCACTTTCTCTTTCTCTCTCTCTCCACAAATAAACAAGTAAAACCTTAAAAAACAACAACAACAACAACAACCCAATGTGGCTTATATTTACAAGAGAGCCTCTCCCTTTGATTTTTTCTTCCCACAAAACTCATGGTCTTTTATCCCACCTGTAGAGGCTCTTCCCTTCTTTCTGTTCCACATGGGCCCAAGCTTTACCCCTTTTCTTTGACTTCCCCCAAACACCATTAATACAAAATTACTGGATGTTTGTAGCACGTTTGCACTAAGGATTTGGCAACCATGATACTAAACAACATCATAAGCATCTTGTTAGCCAGTTCTCAGATCTGTGACTATTTCCATCATTGGGAATGTTTCGTATCACACAAATATTAGATATTAGTAGTTATGTGACATCTCTGTTTTCATATTATGTTTTTCTAGGCTAGAGGAAATACCTCACTAGCTTTGTCTCAGAATGGAGTAGAGGTGATGGTGAAGGATAACAATCTTTATTTTATTGTTTCAGGTGGAGAAATAAGTCAATAAATACTAATTTTTTAATTTAGTAAGCCTTCTTATATAACTTGGTAAATATTGGCAACCTTGTAACTGCAGCCATTTTATAGTAATGCTAAAAAAGAAATTTTTAACAGAAAGAAAGCAATATCAGCTTTGCAGTACGTTTTTATGATCTGTAGGAGGCCAGAGTAGCCAAATAGCAAAACAGGTTTTTATTTATTATTTATTTATTTTTTAAAAAAGATTTTATTTATTTGAGAGAGACAGTAAGAGAGAGCATTAGCAGGGGGAGGAGCAGAGGGAGAGGGAGAAGCATATTCCCCGCTGAGCAGGGAGCCCAAGGACGCTGGGCTCAATCTCAGGACCTTGGGATCATGACTTGAGCTGAAGGCAACTGTTTAACCGACCAAGCCACCCAGGCATCCTGCAAAACAGGCTTTTAATCAAGACACTGTAATTCCTTCAGAATTTTTTTTTTTTTAAGATTTTATTTATTTATTTGACAGGGAGAGACATAGCGAGAGAGGGAACACAAGCAGGGGGAGTGGGAGAGGGAGAAGCAGGCTTCCCCGCGGAGCAGGGAGCCCGATGTGGGGCTCGATCCCAGGACCCTAGGATCACGACCTGAGCCGAAGGCAGACGCTTAACAACTGAGCCACCCAGACGCCCCCTTCAGAATTTTAAGAGCTTATTCAAATACTTGCCTACTGAAGGGCTTCTGGAGAGGGCCAGATGAAATTTTGAAGGGTCTTATGTTTCATTATCTTCCCATTTTTTGAAACATTTTAAAGAAAGAAGGAGACAGGTCTATCTTGTTTTTTTTTTTTTTTTAAAGATTTTATTTATTTATTTGAGAGAGAGAGAATGAGAGAGAGAGAGCATGAGAGGGAGGAGGGTCAGAGGGAGAAGCAGACTCCCTGCCGAGCAGGGAGCCCGATGCGGGACTCGATCCTGTGACTCCAGGATCATGACCTGAGCCGAAGGCAGTCGCTTAACCAACTGAGCCACCCAGGCGCCCGAGACAGGTCTATCTTAATATGTCTCCTAGGGATATACTGTTCTTTAAAAAACTTAAATGTGTATATGTATATTCTTTGTTCTCATGTTTTTTGGCTTTAAAAAAATTCCTTATATCCTAAAGAAGGTCTTTTTTTTTTTTTTAATTATTGTAGGAAAAAGTGTTTCTCCGTTAGGCTATAGTGGAATTAGTAAATTTCATCCAAGAAGAAACATGATCTGGGCCAGCAGGATGTAAATTTTGAACTGGTGATGCTGTACAGTGAGACTTTTGCACTGGATCTGCCTCTCTCTTGCATAGTTCACTTTTGAACCAGTCATACATTATTTTTCACCCACATGCTTGGAGTCCAGTGGTGGAGTCAGACCTTTATCCAAGTGGTCATAAAATATGTGAAGGTGTCACTTTAATAATTATGAAGAGATGTTTGTTAAGAGAACATATGGGGCTTCAGACTTAGTCACAGGGCAGTGGGAACGCCCCCCTGAGGAAGTGATGATTTGTGCCAAGGTCTGAGAGAGGGGTAATTTAGGGTTGAGTGGGGCAGGGGAGGGCAAAACTTTTAGGAGCAAAAGGAACTATAGCAGGGGAGGTCTTGGTGATGATGGCTGGGGCTCACCAAGCAAGGGAGACCTAGGGAGAGGAGGCTGGAGAGCATTCATGGAGTAGTCCCTGGATGGGCCTTGCTGGCCACGTGGAGGGGCTTTGACATAGTCTTTAGGGCAGGGGAGTTTTGCAGGAGTTTTATGGGGACTGGTGGAGTGAAAGCAGATTTCTGTTTTCAAATAGCCACCAGGCTCTCCCAGTGGCAGACATTATTAGAAGGGTTTGGAGGGTAGGTAGTACTCCAAGTGGGAATGCGAGGGGCTGGAATTTGGATGGGAGTCAGGTAGAGAAGAGCTATGGACCGATTTGAAAAAGATTTAGGGAGGCAAAATTCAACAGCACTTGGATGGGTTTGGGGGTGCAGACAAGGGAGATATCAAAAGTGATCCTAAATATCTAGCTAGATATTTATCTGTTTACTGAGATACAGGGACAGGAGACAGAACCAGGTTCAGAGAGGGAAAAGAGGGAATGGTTGGTTAGGCATTCTATCTAGATATTTTATACTTCATTTACTGTCATCTTACATCTCAGTAAAGATTTCTGGAGGGCATATCCAGCCCAGAGGAGGGTAGAAGGGATATGATGTTTTAATGGAAATAAATGAGAAACTAGGTTTTGTTACATAGAAATTTTATTACTGACTTGGCTTGAAGGCAGTTGTTTTCTATGTGAGTCTTAAGATTCCACTTCCCACATCTTCCTTTTTTGGCTGCATGCTTGCTCTCTCATGTTCTTGATAATCTATTAATATTTTCATGAGACTATCTTCTTTTTAGAAGCTGAGCATGAAGTAAATTGATTATGAGTTTTCCTTGTAATGCTTTTTTTTTTTTTTTTAAGATTTTATTTATTTGACAGAGAGAGAGACAGTGAGAGAGGGAACACAAGCAGGGGGAGTGGGAGAGGGAGAAGCATGCTTCCGTCTGAGCAGGGAGCCTGATGCGGGGCTCTATCCCAGGACCCTGGGATCATGACCTGAGCCGAAGGCAGCCACTTGACTGACTGAGCCACCCAGGCGCCCCCCTTGTAATGCTTTTTAAAATGTAAGAGTTTTTGTGTAATACTCTTAGCATACAAATAATGGACAGTTTAGAATTTACACCAGTATTTCCTGTAACACTATCCCATAACATGAACCTTTGTTGCAGTTTTGCTAGTTATTGGTGTAGACTTTGTGTGACTGCCAAATTCTTTTGGGCCAGTTGAAAAGCATCACTGAATTTTTAACAAAAGTAGTATATATCTTTTGGTATATTTCACTATAGGATGTTTAAATGGGGCCATATTACAAAAGTTATAAAAGTAATCATTTTATGAAAATGAGATGAGTGTAGACATTTTAGTGCCATGATTAATGGCTTTAATAATTTTTGAAGAATAAGTCTTTAATCATCTCATTTTCACCTAAAATTTATTTTCACAGTATATTATTCTTTTCAAAAGCTTTATTTGATCTCAAAAAGTGGTCACTCTCTCTTTAAAGGGGGAGTGTTTATAGTGGAACACCACAAAACAGTTAAAATGAATGAACTAGAGCAGAGTTTTTCGATGCCAGCACTTTTGACATTTGGGGGTGGGTAATTTTTTGTCATGGGGGCTGTCCTGTGCAATGTAGAATGTTCAGCAGTCCTGGGCTCTACCTAGTAGTTGCCAGTAGCCTCCACTCCACCCCATTGCGACAACCAAAAGGATCTCTAGACATTGCCAGATGTCCCTGGGGTGGGGGGAGGTGCACAGTGTCCCCAGTTGAGTGCCACTGAACTAGATTTTGTTTAAATCTCAGAAACACAATGTTGTGCTTAAAAACAAAAAGCTATTGCAAAAGATGCTCACAGTAACATGCCACTTACATGATTTTCAATGTTCAAAACAGTAGTAAAATTGCTTATGGGTAAATCCATTTGTAATAATAAATATGTGCATGGAGTGGTACATAACAGTTTCAGGATAGAAGTTACCTCTGGGGAGAGAAAGAATGGGAATGAATGAAGGTATATTTATGACATTTTAATTTCAGCAAGAGAGAATGATCAGAAGCAAATCGACATATTATCGACTTAAATCTGACATTTTTTTCTGTATATTTACATGATCAATCTGTTTTGAACTCCTGCAGCATATCATATAACATTTGTTGTACTTTTAAACTATTGTCATAAATTTTAATTTACTGACATGCATTATTACCTACCACCAGATGTCATATAAAATATCCTCATATAAAGCAGGGGCCCAATGGACCGTTCTTAGATGACTGATGGAAATGCTCTCCTTCTTTGCTATAGATTCTTTTCCTTCCTGATATGGTCTGAAATACTTCACTTTGGTAGTTAATCTAACTTTTAGTATTAGCAAACTATGGTAGTTTGTAGGTAATAAATAATACAAGTAACGAGATTTCTTGGAAAGCAATCTAGTTTTCATCATTTTGTATCCTGGTTAATAACTTGTATTTCTATGGTACTTGGCAAACACATGTTAGTTCCATTGTATCTACCTGCCATGGAATGTATCCTGTGCATGAATTTACTCCAATTTTATAATTTTGCTCATAATGTTAAAAATAATTTCTTTATTTTAGGTTTCTGTGACATAAGAGAATAAAGATAAAGATGGAAATAAGGAAATTTTTGCATATACTTTTAGGTGTATAAGTTTTATAACAGACATTAGAAAACTATTTGAACATTTTTATTGGTGATAACATATATTTTTGAGAAAACCACAGATGAGAAATAATGATGCCTCCCCAGTGTGGAGGTGTGTACGTATGTTTCAGAATATATCCTTCCCCCCCTTTTTTTTATTATGTTATGTTAATCAGCGTACATTACATCATTAGTTTTTGATGTAGTGTTCCATGATTCATTGTTTGCGTATAACACCCAGTGCTCCATTCAGTACGTGCCCTCTTTAATCCTTTTTAACAACAAAATTTACATCTATGGCTTGCGAAGGTGGTATAGCATGACCATGGATGAGAAATGGCCTCCAGAATCAGACTTCCTGGGTTTAAAATCTTAGCTCTATTACTTCTTAGTCATATGATCTTGGGGTAAGTTACAGAACCTCATTAAAACTCAGTGTTGAATCACCATGTTATACACCTGAAACTAATGTAACATTGTGTGTCAACTGTACTCAAAAAACAAAAACGGACAACCCCCCCCCCCCCACAACTCAGTATATCCTCATCTATAAAATGAGCATGATGGTAAGATCCTCTTCAGTAAGTGATTTGAGGATTAAATGAGATAATACATCGGAAGCACTTAGCATAGGGCCTGGTGCAAAGTACTTAAATAATCTAAAATAAAGCTTGCTTTTTCAGGTACCATATTGGTCTCTCTGGTAACAACAGTGCCTACGGTTGTAGGGTTTTGCTCCTGCTGAAGGAGGCTCATGTCAATCTGTAAAAGAACTTAAGACAGTTGGGATATTTACGCACAAATCATGGATTGAAATATTTTAAAATACTTTAGTGTCAAATTGTATTTCCTGCTATTTGGATGAAGAAATAAAAAATTTCTCCCAAGGAATGGCTTCCTCAGGGAATAATTAATTACAGAATGAATTGTATAGTAAAACCTTGGGAATCCATGAATAGCTGAGTAAACTAAAATCACTATTTTTTTCTGTTTTCTTTTATAATGCATGTTGGATATTTTAAATTACAGAGCAAAACATTTAAAATAATGATTCCTGATACTTCCTTATAAAGAGTGTAATCAATTTAGAGAATTCATAATTCAAGTTATGTAATTGCATTTTAAATAACTTAGTAAATTTTACAATTGTTAATACCATTTAGTTGCTTTGCCAACATTTTATTTTTTTATTTTTTTATTTTAAAGATTTTATTTATTTATTAGAGAGAGACACAGCGAGAGAAGGAACACAAGCAAGGGGAGTGAGAGAGGGAGAAGCAGGCTTCCTGCTGAGCAGGGAGCCCGATGAGGGCTCGATCCCAGGACCCTGAGGTCATGACCTGAGCTGAAGGCAGACGCTTAACGACTGAGCCACCCAGGCGCCCCCCCCTTTTTTTTTTTTTTGCTTTGCCAATATTTTAAGGAACAGTTGATTCTGGCCATAAACCAGTGACTAGGGAGGTTGAGACAGTCACTAACTGGCAGGAGTAAGTTTTGGTTACAGATCTCTGTGTCCAGGATGGTTATTCAGTGATTGAGGCATGAATTTTATGAGGTGGAAATCTTGACAATACTGGAAGAAATATAGGTCCTCTGGATATTTTTCTATTTTTTACTACGCATAAAATTTATTTTTCATTCTCTTTCTAATTTTTTTTTTCAGCTGAGGAAATTTATTTTGGTAAATGTTAAATGCCTTGATATAGCTTGTTCACACATGGAGATAGCACAATTTAGGAACCTCTATCTTTTTGCATTTCAAAGTAATATAATTCCAATTTTGAGACAAAATTATGGGTGAGGTATGAAATTATCATTAATGGTTTACTTATATATTTTATCACATCCTTAGTTTGTTGTTCAGAATGTCAGCTTTTAACTAACTCATTGTTTAAACAAAGTAAGATACTGAAACAAGTAGAAAATTATGCCTATCATGCTGACTACAGCTGGTGACATTCTGCTGCAGACGTTGTGGGGGCAAAGGCAAGCTTTTGTGAATAAATTGAATTTAAAACACAGTTCTTTAGAGCTGTTTTTCGTATATTTTTCTTCTTTGTCTACACCCATATTATGTGTAGCATCTCAGGGTGGTAGTACAAGTAATAAAACTTAGTGTATCATCTCTTACCTCTCCATTAAATACCCATGAAGAGATTTAAAAAAACCAAAAACATAAAATTTCTGTAAATTAAGAAACTAAAAATTGAAGATTGTTGGCAAAGTCCAGGGAGATGGATTGAAAAATACAGTCTTGAACATCATGCTCCTTATTCTACTTTCTGAACCAGACTAGGATAAACTGTCAAAATGGAGTAGCAAAAGGCTTGGTTGGACCCATGCCCGCTGGAGCTGGAAACAGGTAGCCATCTCATGGTGGTAACTATTATTTGACCCTGAGGGAGCTGGAGTTCTCTGTCCCCCAACTAGCCCACATCAGCACCTGTATTGCCAGATCTTTTCAGAGACTAAGCACCCCAAATACAGTATGGCAAGAAGCAGAGAAGGATTGGAAATAGCAAGTTGCATCCTAGGATTCACAGACCCCCATGGCAAGGTGTGGTGAATGTAGAGGAGAGGGCACAGGATGTGCTAGGAAGGGTAGGTTCAGCAAACAGCTTATTCTGACAACTCTGCACAGGTGATTCAGCCTCAGCCCAGCCAACCCAATGAGAAGACTATTTGCTGGGAATCCTGGTTTTGACATTGGGCTCAGGTACATCAATCTGCTTTTGAAGCCCAGGTGGTTGAAAAACCCCAACTAGCCTTTCAGGTGCCAGGCCTAGTGAATCTCTTCCAATCTTAGTAGGGATGAGTTTTAAAAAAAAAAAAAAAAAAAAGGCAGGGATGTGTACCTTATGAAAAGACATGGGAAGATAAGACACTGCTCTGAAGATTTAGAAGCAACACATAGTTCTAAAAATGATTTTTTGTAACAAGCAGATGCAGTCTCCTGAAGGAGAGCCAGGACAATATGACCTCTATAGTGAGAACAAGCTGAAACAAGGCAAAAATTGCTGAAGTCGAAGTCAGCTGAAATAAGATGATAGAGAAACCTAAAATGGAGGAAGTAAAAGAACAAAATTGATGTAGCAGTTTTGATTAATTCACTCATGAAATATTTATTGAACCTACTATGTGCCTGCTATTCTAGGCACTTATGCAGTAGTGAATAAAACATACAAAGCAACTATGAAAGATCCAACCTAAAAGTTACAAGGTTTCTAGTGAAAAATATTAGGAAAACAGGTGTAGAAACAACCTTTAAGGTTGCTAATTTCATTGATTTCCAGATAATATTAGTTCAACCCCCCCTTCTAGATATATTCTGGTAATTTAAAATTTTTATTCCAAGCAAAAGGAAAAGTCCTAATAGGATCTAGGCGGAAACAAAGTTATCTGTGTTGGAACGAAAATCAAATTGGCCTCAGACTTCATTTTCTTCCTCTTGGAAGGAGAAGAAAGTGTATGGAGAAGAATGAAGTACATGGATTTTGTTACAGACTTTTTACTCCTATGTGCTGGAAAGTTGCTTTAATAAACATACAAACCTACAATGTCTGTGATGTGAATGGCATTTTCCAGGGCTTTGCTGTGCATACAACTTTACAGGGATCCTGAAGATGGTGGAGAACATAAGGTTGCCTTCCCAAGAATTCTATGCCTGCCAAGTTGCCATTCATGTGTGAGGACTTGCACACATGTAATGATTTGGAAAATAGGATACTTCCTCAGAAAGCCACTCAAAGATGCACACTGAGCAAAAAATGCAAATCGAGCTCCAAAAAAATGTGAAAACCACAGTAGAAAAGGAATAGAGGTAAAGACTGAAGCCAATAAAATATATAAAGAAATATAGATTATGTATAACTGCTCATGTGTGTATAATTATAAATTAAATACAACAGCCAAAATCTATTCTCAAAAATAAATTATACAAAATGGTAAAAGAAGAACCAGGGTCTGTAATCCCAGATTAATTTAAAACAGGTCACAGTAGGGGCACCGGGGTGGCTCAGTCAGTTAAGTGTTCAACTCGTGGTTTTGGCTCAGGTCATGATCTCAGGGTTGTGGGATCGAGCCCCACGTAGGGCTCAGAATGGAGTCTGGTTGAGATTCTTTCCCCCTTCTTTTCCCTCCCCCTCTGCTGCTCTTCCTGTTTGTGCGTGTTCCCTCTCTCAAATTAAGATAAATAAAAAATAAATAAAACAGGTCACAATAATTTAAATTGATTCTGACATAAGAATCAACAGATCAGTCATGTAGACTAGACTAGAAAGCTCTGAAAGAAAATCTGGAGCATATATGTAAGAATGCTAAGGTACAACAAAGAACTAAAAATCCGTGGTAAAGGGGTACCTGGGTGGCTCAGTCGTTAAGCGTCTGCCTTCGGCTCAGGTTGTGATCCCAGGGTGCTGGGATTGAGCCCCGCATCGGGCTCCCTGCTCTGCGGGAGGCCTACTTCTCCCTCTCCCACTCCCCCTGCTTTTATTCCCTCTCTCGCTGTCTCTCTCTGTCAAATAAATAAATAAAAATAAAATCTTAAAAAAAAAATCCATAGTAAAGAGTATTGGGAAAATCGATTCAGTATTTAGAATATAGATTTTATTATTAAATATTAAATATAGATTAAATATTAAATATAGATTCCCTCACCATGTCATATATTAAATGACAGGTGGATCAAGTTTAAGGAAAGAAATTAAATCATTAAAATATTGAGACATAAATGTGGATGAATATTAACCATACTCAGGCTAAGTAAGGACTTTGAACACAAAAGTAGTGGACATAAAGGCATATATCAATAAATGTGACTAATTATAAGTTATATTCAACAACAACCAAACCCTAAATAATTTAATGACCACAACAATCTGGGGAAGATATTTGTAACAAAATTTGGCAACAGGTTCACATCCATAACATCAAGAAAAATATTAAGCTTATTAGTAGACTTTTTTTCACTTACCAGTTGATAGAATGAAACTTCTCTGACCTCACTGATGTCTAAAGACTTTTTTCAGTGATTGTATTTACTATTGGCTATGGTTATAGAGTGTGTGTTCTTATATATTGCTGAAGGGAACTGTGAAATGATGTATTTTTGTATATCCATTTTGGCAGTATTAGGAGCCTTTAATGTTCATACCATTTGACCCAGATATATCACCTGCAGAATTTACTCTATGGAAATAAAGACACAGATGTCAAAGTATATTCAGAGTTAAATAACAGTCCATTAAAAAATAATGGTTTTAAAAATTATTTAATGACAGATTAAAATATAGCTCATACAATATCAAGTGAAATAAAAACATGTAACACCGTACATAATATTACTATTCCAATTTGAGAAAAGTTTACTGGGAAAAAATAAACCAAAATGCTAGCAATGGTTATACCTTTTATATTTTATGTTTTCTGTAATGAGTTTGTATTATTTTTATAAGCAGCTTGAATGTGAAATGTCAAATTCTTTCCAGCATTTTCTGCTCTTAAACGCATGTAGTTTCCACTAAACATTGAGTTGATTTTATGTAGAAAACTTCATGTTTCACTCATTCTTTAAGTAAATATATAAATTGTATTGAGTAAATGAGAGAGAGAGAGAGAGAGAGAGGGTGTGTGTGTGTGTGTGTGTTGAGACAGGATTTCCATGGTATTGGTGAAAGGATGAATAATAAACATTTTATTTGACCCATTTTCAGGCAACTGTTTTATACAATGAATTCTATTTATGAGATGCCAGAAATTAATCAGTTTCTTTCTTGAAGATGATGTAAATAAGTTTGTTGTAAATGTAAATTTGTAGTCCTATCATGGGCGAATTAGAACTAAGGAAGACCTTTTATAAAATCAGACAACGTTAACACTTAGGATGCAATAGAAAGGTGCCTTGGCATGTGATATAATGAGTACTGGGTATTATATAAGACTGATGAATCACTGACCTCTACCTCTGAAACCAATAATACATTATATGTTAATTAATTAAATTTAAATTAAAAAAGATACCTTGGGACTCCATTTAGAGTGCAATATAGGATGAAGCATGACTTGGAAGATCTCTCAGCTGAAATGTGAGCAGTTTTTGTTTTTTTTTTTAAGATTTTATTTTTATTTATTAGAGGGGAGGGGTAGAGGGAGAAGCAAACTCCTTGCTGAGCAGGGAGCCCGATATGGGGCTTGACATGGGGCTCTACACGGGGCAGGATACCAGGACCCTGGGATCATGACCTGAGCTGAAAGCAGACCCTTAACCAACTGGGCCACCCAGGTGCCCTGAAATGTGAGCAGTTTTACTCCCTTCCTGGGTGCATATCATGCTGCCTCTTTGTGTCTGGAGCCGAGTTTCCTGATAGTGTTTGTTCTTTCTCTTATGCCATTTGTAGTTTGCTGGCTAGAGCCTTTTGAAAAGGAGCAGTGTAAGAAAATGGTTATCACTGTGTTAAGAGGGAGTAGCATACCTCGCAGAGTTACCTGCTACTACCTGTACTAATATTCTAGCTGATCATCCCCCACATCACTTTGAATTTGCAGTTATTTCTTCCCAATAATGAAACACTTCCAATATCAGAAAGTACCTGGAAGGCTGAGTACAAATAAATTGTATCCCAGAAGCTGTCTGTACTCTACAATTCTATCAATCCTCCGTTAACAACAAAAATGTAATACTCGTAAGAACCTTTTTCCTCAGTAGCCTATAGCACTTTCAGATGAATTTTTTTCTCCTATAACAAAGATGAAAGCTGGTATTTTCTTATTTCACGGGGCAGATGAGAAACAGAAAGGGTTTGATTTTACAGACCTAGTTACGACTCAGGGTTTGTCGTTGAGCATAAGAATTTAAATGGTCATTCCTCCCCCCGTCCCCCGCTTTCATGATCCCCCTTTGCTTTTATAAACAACTAAAAAAAAAGTGTTTATTTTTAATAAGTTAATGATTTATATCTTGTTATTGCCTGCTATTTTGTGCATTTTTAAAGCCTTTGTTTTGATGTGGGGACACTCTTTTATTAAAAGATTTGCTCCTACAGATCTGAAAGTGTACCCACTTAGAGTACAAAAAAGCAGACCTGAGTCATTCAGAAGACCTTTCTATATAACATGTTGGCTTTGAAGAATCTATATATTATTTTGCCAAAAGCTTTTTTTATTCCTTTTATAGACCAGAATTAGACATGAGTTATTTAACCTCATGGTGCTTAGTTCTGAGCATTTCCATTTCCTTTCCAGCCCTTATATTTTTTTGAAATGTTTCAGTTTAAAGTAGGGTTCTGCTCACAAACTACTTCTGTTCAGGAGACCGAAATAAGGGCAGGAGGGGAGGTAGTGATTGGTATTTGGCGGCAGATGTTTGTCTCTCTTTGGGTTTGAAATGACCATCAATAGGGGAGAACTGGTGAACTGGATAGTTTGTTAGGAAAAGTTAAGTGAAGGGAGGAGACTTTCTTTCAAGGGGAATTCTGCTACCATCAACTACCGAGTATTGTAGAAGCCTTTTCTCTGCTATAGAAGTCCAATTAAAGTGTGTCCCTGAGTTTCAGAAGGAAGTACAGATGATGGTATATTTTATTGTCAGTCATCCTGACATTTTTGTGTAGCCTCAATACCTCGACACTTCTGGTTTATCCATGGTCTATCACCATCTCTGCTCTTGGTCCCCTTCTCTCTCCCCCTTGTTTTTTTTCCTTTTCTGACAATGTCTGTAGGATGGTAAGAAAGAGAATTTTGGAACCATGAAATGAGGGACTGGGAAAGAAGACGATCTATTGGTTTACTTTCTGGTTTCTTGCTGTTCTGTCCCCAAATATACCCCCAGACAATTGGGATTCCCAGTTTTAGAAACACTGGGAAATGACTTTCTGCCTCTTTTTTCCTTTGCAGGAAACACATGAAATTGTGGCAATCAAGAAATTCAAGGACAGTGAAGGTATATATATATATATATTTTTTTTTTTTTCCTTTTTGTATTTAGTCCTTGTGAATAGAATGTGGAAGAGATGGGATCTAGCTAACTAGACTTTGTTCCTGAAATTTTAAAGTGTCCATCTCAGAAAGTGAGTATAGCTTATTTATTATCATGTTTTGCTTTGAAACATTTGGCTCTTTCTGTGTGAATCTTTTCATATTTCATGATACTAGAAAATTTATCTTATATTTTAAAGTACAGTCAACATTGTGGAAATCTTGCTTCAAATGCTGAGTAGAAGGCATGCTATTTATGCTATTCCTTAATATTATTAAAATGAGAAAACTGATTTGAAATAAATACTTTTGTGAGTTCACACAAGTAGTAAGTGCTGTGTGAAGGGCTTTGGTATTGGTTACTGTGATCTCCAGTTTCTAGTCAATTAGAAATACAAGGATAAGTGGTATGTAGATGGTACCAAGAAAGTGATTATATATTTAAAATAACTCATTGGAAGAATAAAAGCTTTTCAAGAAGAAATACCATAGTTGGAGTCCTTGGTTACATCCAGACCATTTCAGATGGAGTATTAAAATTACCCTATGCTGGGCAAGAAAATTTAAAATAAAGCACTAAAAAAAAATAGTGTACAAAATATAAATAAATAAAGCATTTCAGTAGTTCATTAGGTTTTAAATCTAGACTATTGCCCATCTAAAGATAGCCAAGTAGAAAAATTTACCATGAAGGCACACATGGCCTTTCAGAAGCTCTAGGCAGCATTTCCCCAATTTTTTTTTCCTACAGAGACCCACAGAAATACTTTTTTACATTCTAATCCAGTATCCACATACATAATGTCCTATATATAACTGAAGCAAAAATGTCACAAAACTATTACACTAACGTGAGGTTCTTCGTTTTCTGTTCTTTCCTGCTCATATAAATTCACATCAATGCCTATTTGTGGCATCAGATAACATTGATTTTTACCACTGAATCATAACCTACTTTGAAAAATAGCACTAAGAGGCACCGGCGTAGCATTAACTTTCCTGTCTAACTGGACGTATGACAATAGCAGTCATAGCCTACCTCCATCAGCACACATTGACTAAGTACTGTAAGACACCAGCCTCTATATTTGTGAACAGTTTCATCACTCCTACTTTAGACACTTAGTAAACATTAAATAACCAAAAGGGCTCACTAACAAATAACGAAGTCCTGGGGTAGATTCAGTAGTATTTGATATAACCCACCTCTGATGTGCTGGTTATGTGGAGCACATCACATCATCTGGGAAACCTTAGCAGCCATTGTCTTGCCAGCCTTAAAGAGAAGGCAATAAAAAATGCTTTTTAGCTTGTTCTAAAGAAAAAAAAAAAACCTGCTTCAAATGATGTACCTGTAGTCTAACAGGAAACAATAGCCCCAGGCCAGTCCACTCTGAGACCATTGGCAATGAGCTCTTTGAGCAGTGGCTTTGGGCTAACCACAGGTGGCCAAGAGACAAATGGTGATCTACTAAAAAGAGTGGTTGCAACAGTAGATCAAAGCATAACCTTTGCCTTCGTGTAAAGACTTCTGGCTGTGCATTCATCTTGTAAGGCAAACCGTCAAGCATTGGTTACCACCAAAAATAATAATTGTCACGAAGTTTTTGAAAGGCAGTACAATCTAGGTCACGTATGCCATTGCTTTAAAAAAAAAAAAAAAAAAAAAACAACTAAGTGCCACATTCTTCACAATCCCTGTTCTGTGCATACCTATTCTTAGCTTCAGTTAAACAATGTGTTTGTACCTGTGTGCTGATACCTTCAGAGTGGTAATCAATAGCGTAGCTGTTGAAATTTATTGAGCACTGAGCCAGGTGCTGCAAGAGACATGAGGGTAAATCAAGTGTGGGTAATTTCAGGAAGCTTAGTAGAATTAAGACCTGTAAATAAAGAGCAGTAAAACAGAGCAGAAAGCAGTCAGTGCCTGAATGAATTTGAATAATTTTGAGGCAAGAGACATTGTTTCTAGCTGTGGCATCCAGGAAGTGTATGAATAGTCTAGACATTATACGAAACATTTGATCAGCCTTCATTTCTGTGTGCTGACAAAGCATGAATCCCCTCTGCCCTCATCTCTGCCAGACCATTATTAGTTACCATACCTTACGGACACGCAACCTTACCACCCAGCCACCTAGCAGACGGACACCTTTGTAGGATCACCCATATATACTTCCAGAGGGATACTTCCTTAACATTTCTATGATAGAATCTGAAGACATGCAATTATTCATAACTTTTTCGTTCCAGTTCTATTCTAGGCACACTTTCCTACTGTTTCCAGCTCTCCCTGGGAGATCTCATACTCTTCTTTTCTGCCTTTACCCTTTTCCTCTTACCTGAGTAGAATCTTGCTTAATAGAAGTAAGGGAATGTGTGCGGTGAACAGTCCTTTTGGAATGTGAAGTGCACATAGATAGTTCAGTACAGATGAGAATGTCCATTCAACCCCTGTGGAAACCACTTAATTCTGAACCATTTATCACCTTAAATTTCAGTCAGGACAATTCTAACAAAAATAGAGTTTCATCATAATATCCTTATTGTCATATAGCTCTCGTTAATTTCATTTATTAGTTACTCTGAAAATATTCTGTTGATACTATGTTAGTGAATTTTCTAAACCCAATGTTTAAAAATCTTTGTGAAGATCATGACATAATCCTATAAAAACATTGTTACACTGAAATAGGATCTGAACTTGGTCTGATTTGCATTCAAGCTAGTCAAGTATTCTCATACTGATGCTATCAAGGGATATTTTATGAGAGAATATATTCTGTTAGCTTTAAGAGATTGTGATCATGTCCTATTTTCTTAGTAAATTCATATATATCTACAAATTTGTATAAAATGTTTTTGAAACTACATTTTAAGGTAGACCACTATTTAATTCAAGCTGTCCTTGTTATCCCAGGATAATAGATGCTTATCTAAAATCGGAACCAAACTTTAATAGTAAATAAAAGGTTAGACTGGGGAGTGCCTGGATGGCTCAGTTGGTTAAGCGACTGCCTTCGGCTTGGGTCATGATCTCAGGGTCCTGGGATCGAGCCCTCTCCCACTTCGCCTGCTTGTGTTCCCTCTCTCGCTGTTTCTCTCTTCTGTCAAATAAATAAATAAAATCTTAAAAAAAAAAAAAAAGAAAGGTTAGACTGGGACTTTAGGTTGGGAAAATGGAACAAAAATTATAAAAATAAGTTTATCTTATAGTTAATACAGTTTGGATTATAATAGCAACTATGTGCTATTTCTTAGAAAAAAAATCAAGTGTTACCTTTTTTGGGAGAGGGGCAATTTTTACAGTAAAACTGTAGGCTAAGTCAATGAATGACTTTCATAATAAAAAGAGGCTCATTAAAAAAATACACCAAAGGCTTTGTCAGTTTTCCCTTTGTCTGTCCCCGTCTTTCTGTCTTCATCCTGTCAGTTTTTTACTCTCCAGTTATTAGCTGTTACAACTCTGTCAGATCAATTATCAGTGTCTTTTGTCTATGATTTTCCTTGAAAGACTGACATACTGGGTGAAGATAAAAACTCATGTTAAAATGGAGGACTTGTGTAAGTGATGACATTTTTATCTGAGATCTCTTCATTAGTTAATACTTTGTTTTGATGACTTTTGCTTCTTTATTCATCATCATCAATGTAGAGTTTCAGATAATTAATTCTTTTTTTTTGAGAGAGAGAGCACACACATGCGAGTGGTAGAGAATGGGCAGAGGGAGAAGGAGAAAGAGAATCTTAAGCAGGCTCTAGGCCTAGCATGGAGCCCGAAGCATGGCTTGATCTCATGACCCATGAGATCACGACCTGAGCCAAAACCAAGAGTCAGATGCTTAACTGATTGAGCCACCCAGGCACCCCTATGAGTTTGTCTATTAATATAAGTTCCCACAAAGAAACATTAACTATAAACATCTAATCAACCAGGAGTCTTCATAGAATTAGTTCTACTTAGTATTTGGATTTTCTGAGAAGAGAAAAATGACCACAGACCAAAAAGTTACTAGAAATGATTTAGTTGAAAGATATTTTTTGGACTGTGTATAATGATAAATTTAGTCTAATTCATCTACCCTTCCTATAACTCCAATTTTGTACAATGAGATTCGATGTTCAGATGATAATCTTCTGTCACTGTTGGAAGATCATTCTCATGCACACACATGTACAAATGTCTGCCATCCTCAATTTATTGAATAATCCAAGAGCCATGATTTAGCCTAGATAGATTTGAATTAACAAGAATTAAAAATGTCGGTTCATCTTTTACTTGAGGAGGTCCTGTGATCTAGAATTTATTTTTGACATACATTTGGATCTTTTGGCGTGACATCTTTAGCTTCTTAGGACTTTTTAGTCTTTCCCTAAAAGTACAGGTGATGGGGTGAGGAGGGATCCTCCCTATGTCACTGGGCCTTGGTACATGGCAAGGAGGCTGATTCTGAGGGAGCTGTAGAGCAGTCCATAGTTAAGATGGAATTTAGGTTATGCCTCTGCTTGCATTTCATATCCTGCTTATCTTCTCTGTAGATAAATATTTTTTCTCTTGGAATGGACATACTTATTCTTTTTAAACATGAGAAAATGTTTAATTGGTCATTCCTTCTTTTCTCCAGTTTATTTCATCATTATTTTTACCCAGACTTTAGAAAGCTCTAGCCTGATCTCTGGTTTGAGGAAACTCTGATCTCATTCTGTATAATGGTACAAAACAAGAGTTCATAGTCTTCGGTCCTTAAATTCAAAAACCTGATTTCTCTGTAAATGAGGCCTTAAAACAAACTTTCCTACCTTTGCTTAAACAGAGAATTCAGTTAACTAAGCTTGAGCGTTCTGGCTCGTCATGATTTCACCACACTTCTTTTAATGTCCAGAATGGATCTCTTTCAAGCTTCAGGGATTCTTCTAGGATTTGATGAGCATTTGTACCTTTCATACTTTAATAAATTTCTGTTGTGCTCTACCCGGTCTTCATTGCCGAAGATTTAAGGATTTTCATCTTTTTTGGTATATATGGTAGCAGTACCGCCATTCAGCGCCCCGGGGCCATGTTAATTGCCCTCTTGTTGGTATTCCTTCTTTAGTCAGGGCAACCAGACTCAATCATGGTATCCTTATGGTTTTGTACAAAGATGGGTTGGCTTTTTTCCCCTCCATTGTACCCGTTTAAAGGTCCATTTTGCGGGGCCTCTTTGGCTATACAAGAATGTCAGGTTTGTGATTTCATAAAGTAGGTTACAGCTATTTCTGGATTTCTTTTTCAAGCGCACAGTTCTTTAAATATAGAGTTACAATAGAGTTTCTGCTCATCTTTAGATTCTTCTCTTTTCATTACTTACTTTGCATTTCTTTTGCTCCTGTGATTTTTTTTTTCTTAAAAATTGTTTTCTTTTACTTTAGTGAATCTCCCTTCTTGATTTTTAGTGTGTTAGCTTGCCTAACTGGCGAGCTAAAAGTAGGTTAGTTCTTTGTTTTTTTTCTTACTTAGCGTCCTTTTTCTACCCTGCCATTTAATCATCATTCAAAAAAATTTATGTAACATTGTCAGACTTGCTGCCCGGACTAAGCTAAACACCCTCACTGGTAACTGATGACCAGGTCCATCAACATGCACATAAGTAGGACTTGCATGGAAGCACCAGGTCTTAGAGCTGGAAGCACCCTCAGAATCATCTAGTAGAAGTCCAACTCCAGTTTACAGCCAAGGAATCCAAGGCCCAAAGGTGCATAGCTAGTATGTAATTACCTGGGAAAGATGCAGACCTCAAGATCTTTGTCGAGTTTTTCTTGGACCCATACCATATTGCTTTGCCACTCCGCTAAGCAGTAGCAGAGTGCAGACCTGCACTTGGGTGTTCTGACTCATTCTCTAAAGCTTGCTCACTACCTTACACCATGTTGCCTATGTCCCTGTGTTCTACTTAGTGTGGTGTTCCCTTCACTCATCCTGAGGAAGTTATTCTTTCTAGACTTGGTTTCTTCATTTGTAAACTGGAGAAGCCTAGCCTAAATAAAGAATCCACAGGATTATTTCAACTGGGAGGCAGGGATTTTTGTGCTCGTGTCAGTAGGCTGTGCTATCACCTTTGAAAAACTGCCTTGCTGAAGAGCTTGGCTACTTTCTGAACCTGAGGTGAGAAGCATGTGTAAGTGGAATGTGTATTGCCTTTCCCCATTATCTCATCATTTAGTCACAGTTTTGTCCAAGTACAGAGTAAGCCAGGAGCCTTAAAAGTACTTAGAGAAACAAAAATGGTAGGATAGACCAAGTAATGAAGAGTATGCATTTTGCTTGCACTTAGGGAATTAATAACTCCACTTCCTGCCTGTTCCCATTCACTGCATTCTTAGTGCCAAAGTGCTTACTTCAACTTTTACTATCTGTGACAGGCATACATTAGAGGAACCTTCATTTCCTAAAATAGATAGGCAGCTCAAATGAGGTGGTTTTGGCCCCATATGCTAGGTGATTTTGTGAGCTGCTTTTCGAAGATTCATTTCTCTTTCTTCTCTAGCCATTTTTTATGTAGAGTTGGTATAGATTTGAATGATGTCTGTATAACGAAGTAGCAAAATTCAGTGAGGTTTATGCTCATAATCAATGAGATTTTAATGGAAAGAAGTCATTGATTATTAGATTTGGAAAAAGCCATGGGATTTTTTTAGGGTGTGTGTGGGTGGGGAGGGTGCCCATTTATTTAGTTATTTTATGAATGAAAAGTTAAGTAGCTTGCCCAACATCATATTTCACAGTGTTGGTTCATTAACAGGATCCAAACTCCAGGTCTCCCAAATCCTATTCCAGCATTCCTTCTTCTAAAGCCATTCTACTTCAGCCATTCTGAGGTGGCTCAATCTGTTAGCAAAGTGAAACTGCCACACGTTGCTAATAATACAAAGCTCCCTTATTTCAGTTGCTTTTCGGGTGCCAAGAATTCACCAAGCATTTGACTAGAAAAGATACACCAGCTGTATTTACTTTTGACTTGTTTGCAACATTTCATTTGTACCCAGCTCCAGCAGAGCTTACGGATGTTGTTAATGAATGGTTAAGTATATATATATGTGTGTGTTCTTGACCCTTAGTACTTTCAGTTTTTTTGAGACTCCATATTTTATAATCACATATTATAGAAGACAACCAGGCATGGAGATGAATAGGGGAAAATAAATTTAGTTTGTCTTACTGCCTGAAAAGCTGCCCTCTCAACCTTCTAGAGACAAGATTGAAAGCATTGTACTCAAAACTGAGAGGACGAAGGGCCTCTTGCTTGCCATCACTTTGCTGCTTCCCAAGAATGAGAGCGAAGATTTCCTCATGGCACCAGCGAAAGCATTTGTGTCAGAAGTATTTAGTGATCCCTTCTTTGTGCCAGGTGCAGTCCTAGGTGGTTGAGTGTGTATTGTTGAACTGCAGAACTTGGGCCTGTCCTCTAAGAGCTCTTGGTTTAGCAGGGGTAGCCACCTGTAAGCAAAACAATCTATAAATAAAAATGGTGAGAAGGTCTGCGAAAGAAAAGTTCAGAGTAGTGTGATAAGGAATAATAGGGATGGAGGCCTGCTTTGGTTTAGTGATCTAGGCAAAGCTTGTGAGGAGCGCTATTTAAACTGAAACCCAAAGAAGAGCCAGCCCTGTAAGGAGTCTGGGTTGTAGAATGCGAGTTCTAGGCAGAGGGAACAAGTTCAAAGGCCCTAAGGTTGAAAAAATAAAGTTGGGGCTGTTTTGGGAACTGAAAGACTAACATGAGGGAGGGGAAGGAAGGATATGAGATGGGGATGGAAAAGCAGACAGGAACCAGGTCATGAGTAATCAGTATATTTGTCTGTATTGAATTATTTCCTTGTTGGAAGATCATTTGCTTTGTATTGAGACCTGTGTGGCATTCTGTGTATTAGAGATAGGTGAACTTTAGTTTGATTATCCCAGTCTTGAAAGTAACCCAGATGGGGTAGCAGAGAAGCAGGTTATGAGCCTACCTCATAACACTAAAGGCTTTCTAGCATTCCCTACATTTTAGCAATTCTAAAAGTCACAAAACACCACTTCTCTGGCTTAGCCCCAGTTTGCAGAACAGCTGGACCTCTGTCCCACCACAGTCCTCTAAGCCACTTTGGGAAGTCCCCTGATCACACCTCGTACATTCCCCCTACTGCCAGGTGGCCCCTGCGGTGTCATATTCTTTTCCCCTGACAGGCGGGCCCTGTGAGTCCCCAGTTCCCAATTGACCCCCCCTGGTGTGGGCTGGGCTGGCTCACTGCTTATGCCACTGTTGGCCTTTGTTACTGCTAGTTCTTGCTTTCTGATAAGCAGTATCTTTCTCTGTCCTTTTCTAATCTCTGCTCCAGCATTCCCCAACAGTTTTTTGGTTTTTTTTTTTGCTGAAGTAAGGAGAATATTTCACTTGTGTAACCAGTTCACAAAGGAGTGTTGACTTTATGTTCCCTGTCTGTTACAGGTACTGTGGTGCTACAAAGCCCCTGCTTTTATTACTGTTTCTTTATTCTTTAAACTCAGTTTGAATGGGGGCTGAGAAATGGGCTGAGAAGTACTCCCGGTTCCTGATTTAGAATCTTCCATCCCCCATTTGGAGGGAAGATTCAGCCCCTTTCTTCTTGTGTATCTTGCTTAGGAAGCATTTCTCCCTAGAAGGCATTTTCATCTTTCTCACCTTCATCCCCAAACTCCATTTTCTTCCTGAGGGAGGTTAGATATGACTGAACCTGAGAATCACAAAACTTAGACTCTCAAGCTAGGATTTTGACTCTGACCCCAAACCTTGGGGACAAATGTGTTTTAGAATTTATAACTTCTGGGGTTTAGAATGGAAATATGGCATGCTACTTTAGCATTTTGTAATCAGATACTATTTCTAAAGCAAACATATGAATATTCATACTAAGTGGGATAAACAAAGAATATAAGTGGTCTCGTGTCAGTTCAGGTTTTACTTCTAAAGAGATTTGCCATAAACTTAGAAAAAGTGTTCAGTCTTTAGACTGATTTTTGAAGTTGCATATAAAGGATTATGAACCTGTGTTCTTGTGTGTGTGCATACATATATGTGTATATGTGGACATGGTAGTTAGAATTTCTAGGCTAAATCTGAAGGTATCATAAAAACTCATTTAAAATAAAGTATTACCTTCCCTACTCCCCTGCCAATTCATCTATTAGAGTTAATGTGATTTCTGTCCTTCCTCCACACCTGGGGGAGCTATCATGAATGAATTTGATGACATGGAAGAGTATATTGGTTCAGCATAAGTCCTCCGTCCCAGTACGGCTACACCATCTGGGATGGACAGATGGACATGCCACAGGAAGACAGCAGGAACCTATAGCAGCTGCTGTTCAGAGAGATCAGACACTCTTAGAAATCCCTGCAACTTGACTATGAGCTGCACTGTGGGTGCCTGGTATGTGACCTCTGCTCACTGAGGTGACTCACGTGCAGCCTGAAGAATAAAATGCTCTTTTAAGCCAAAACTACAGGCCAAAGTTAAAAACACCAGCTGCTACAGATGCTGCATAGAGGCGCCTCTGCACACTGATATAGTTGATTCCTTCTTACCCTTTTAAACTCCTTCTTTCTCAGTATGTAGTGTTAGAATGAAAATGACAGTGGATTCATATGTCGGATCTGTCAGTCTGTGTTTACACATATACTTTGCAATACACAGTATAAGAAAACACAAGCAGAAAATGAGGTTCATGCCAGTCAAGTAAGCATTTTCTTCTGTAAGATGCTAATTCTTGATCCTTTCAACAAGAAAATGTGATACTTAATCTTCCATCCTTGAACTTCTTATGCAGAAGTACTCAAAGTGGAAAGTGAAATTGGTATGTTTTCACTGTTCTTAGAATTTTTTGAACAGTAGCTTGAAAGCTTTAATTTTACTCTATTCACCATTGTTTACATTCTAGAAAATGAAGAAGTCAAGGAAACGACTTTACGAGAGCTTAAAATGCTTCGTACTCTCAAGCAGGAAAACATCGTGGAGCTGAAGGAAGCCTTTCGTCGGAGGGGGAAATTGTACTTGGTGTTTGAGTATGTTGAAAAAGTAAGTCACTAATTGATAGTATGGAGATTTGCCTGATTCTTCTTCTTTTTTTTTTTTTTTAACTTTTATTTTATTTTTTAAAGTAATCTCTATACCCAGCGTGTGGCTCAAACTCATGACCCTGAGATCAACAGTCGCATGCTCTACCTCCTGAGCGAGCCAGGCGCCTCTGCCTGATTCTTTTATTTCGGGTTGTTTCTGACAGTATTCAAGGAGGCGTTATTATCTAGTGTGTTTTGTCAATGTACTCAAAATCTCAGTATTTTTTTTTTTTTTTAAAGATTTTATTTATTTATTTGAGAGAGAGAGAATGAGAGACAGAGAGCATGAGAGGAGGAGGGTCAGAGGGAGAAGCAGACTCCCTGCCGAGCAGGGAGCCTGATGCGGGACTCGATCCAGGGACTCCAGGATCATGACCTGAGCCGAAGGCAGTCGCTTAACCAACTGAGCCACCCAGGCGCCCAAAATCTCAGTATTTTAAAAATGAAGTTATTATCCATAATCATTAGAAGCCCTGAAATATATTGAAGTATTTTGTGCAATTTAACTATACAGAGATCATCCTACATTTTTCTTTTTTTTTTTTTTTAAGATTTTATTTATTTATTTGACAGAGATTGCGAGAGCACAAGCAGGGGGAACAGTAGAGGGAGAGGGAGAAGCAGGCTCCCTGCCAAGCAGGGAGCCTGATGCTGGTCTCGATCCCAGGACCCTGGGACCATGACCTGAGCCGAAGGCAGATGCTTAACGACTGAGCCACCCAGGCGCCCCTCATCTTACATTTCAACAGTGAATTAGTTTGGCTTCTGATGTTTTAGAATCTGTGTTCAACAATTAATTTTTTGGGCTTGGTTTATTTATTTATTTATTTATTTATTTATTTATTTAAAAGATTTTATTTATTTATTTGAGAGAGAGAATGAGACAGAGAGAGAGCATGAGAGGGGGGAGGATCAGAGGGAGAAGCAGACTCCCTGCTGAGCAAGGAGTCCGATGTGGGACTCGATCCCGGGACTCCAGGATCATGACCTGAGCCGAAGGCAGTCGCTTAACCAACTGAGCCACCCAGGCACCCTGGGCTAGGTTTATTTAAATTAAACCTAGGCAAGGCCTCTGAGGGAGAGACAAGTAAATTGACAGTGATGACATAGGATGTCAGAGGTATGTAAGGCAGCCTGCAAGCATAGGATGGCTGCCTAAATCAGACCTAGAGTGGCAAATGAGTGGGCTCATGGAGCAACCTTTTGTGAATTGCCAGTGCTTTGGCTTTAAGGGAAGAAGATGTACCAGGAGGCATAAGGTGAGGCTTGAGGAGATAGATGAGGCCACAAATAAGGAATTGGAAGCATGGGAGAAGAGTGGAAAAGCATACACAGTTCAGATTGTCTGCATATTTGCTTTAGTATTTTTTTTTTTTTAATTGGTAACTCTTAGTGACAATTTTAATGTTGTGTGGCCTAGGGGCAAGTGTATACTACAGTAATCAATATGTGTGTCTTTGAATTTCTTTGAGGGCAGCTGCCCTACAGTGCTTGGTTATTGTCCAAAACTGAAATAATTACCTTAACAAGAGTAGAATAAACTGGAGCCAGATGGACCTTTTAGAGGTTTTCTTGATGAATAAATATGTGGCTCCTGATTTCCTGTTATTATCAAAACAACAGTAAAAATGATTACTTTTATTAAATTTCACTTCTTGAATACATGTCTCTGTAGGACTCTACATGATAAAATGAGGAATTTCTAAATTATAAAATGAGGCTTTCTAAAGAAGGTGAAGACTGGGGAGGGTTATGTTTGCCAGCTGCTTTCTGTTGCATAAATGACAGTGTCCCACCACCATCATCATTACAAAGTAGAAAGCAGTGTTGCCAAGGTGATGGACCAGGAATGTGGCTTTTGATTTAATTCAGCCTTTACAAATTATTTTTCTAATGAAAATAGACATAGTAACTTCATTTCAAGCAAATCTTGAAGAGTATTATAAGTTTCTTTGTCATTTTAAAACACTTTATGTTTCTTTTACAAAATCTGCTTAAAGGTTTCTTTTTCTTTTCCTTTCTTTCTTTTCCTTTCTTCTTTCTCTCTCTTTTTTAAACGAAGACAGATCTTTATTTTTTTGACAGGATGAGGAGGGGAAGAGGGAGAGGGAGAATCCCAGGCAGGCTCCATGCCCAGCGTGGAGCCTGACACAGGGCTCGATCCTACAGCCCTGAGACCATGACCTGAGCCGAAATCAAGAGTTGGACGCCTAACCAACTGAGCCACCCAGGCGCCCCTTAAGGTTTCTTTTCCTGTATCAATTTAGGTGTTTTCCTAAGGGAACTTCCCCACCAAAATTAAACTGAAATTTGATACTTATTAAAAAGTTATAAAAAAGGATTGCTGTAAAAATCAGAAGCTCTGGGGCACCTGGGTGGCTCAGTCGTTAAGCGTCTGCCTTCGGCTCAGGTCATGATCCCAGGGTCCTGGGATCGAGCCCCACATCGGGCTCCTTGCTCAGCGGGAAGCCTGCTTCTCCCTCTCCCACTCCCCCTGCTTGTGTTCCCCCTCTCGCTGTCTCTCTCTGTGTCAAAAAATAAATAAAATCTTAAAAAAAAAAAAAATCAGAAGCTCTTTATATTATTTTTTAGTTGTCAAGAATAAAACCTAGGTTGCTTCTGCCTTTCTGCTCTACCACCCCTGAGATGTGGCCCTTGTTCTCAAGGTCAGGATCAGGCTCCAGCTATCACATCCCATTGGCCAGGACTTAGTTTCATGGCCACCCTAGCTGCAAGGCAGAGGGGAAATGTACTCTTCATTCTGAGCACCTATGCATCCACTTACAAATTGTATTACTGTGGGCTAAAGGAAGAATGGGTATCGAGGGGCATTCTTCTCTGCCACTGATGAATTTAGAGTGTAATGGGAAATGAGACATACAGTTTATTTTCTATATTGCAAAACCTTCTTATTCCTCGTGTACATTTGGGACCTCCTATGCATTTGTTAATTGAAAAAGGCAATTTAAGTGGAGAATCATTAAAAAATGATGCATACATAGTTCAAACATTTTAACTTAAAATATATCACTATATATTCATTTACTACTCTTTAGAGGTAGGGTCAAGGCCTTTTGAGTATCTGTCTTCTGATTGTTCTGATGAGTCTTTCTTAAATACATCATATTCATAGTGCATCAACTATGATAGCCTGTGAGAGCATCTTTAAAGTGAAGCGAAAGCTTAAAAACATAGTAAAGCAGTCTCAGTGCAGAATCCTTATCACCATCACCACCTGTCCCCTGGCAGCGTTTTGTAGTTTTTGCACTCACATTTGATTAGGCAGCAGTATGTTTAGTGGTTTTCCTTTATGAAGTCTTTCCAAAGTATTAAACTTTGTTTTCTTATAAACAGCAACTCTCTTTATTTAAAACATTATTTCATTGGTTTATATGATATTTAATTGTATTAAAATAACAAGTGCATCTGTTATAAATAGGTATGAGAGTGTTATAAACAAACAACTGATTGTATATATGCAGCTCAACTGGTGGGAACACAATTGTGAGGTTGTATTAGAGCCAGCAGGTCTTCTAACTTTTTGGTCTTACGACACCTATACTCTTAACTGGAAACCCTAAGAGCTTATTATTTATGTGGGCTTTATCTATTAATATTATATTATGAGTCAAAACTGAGCAATATAAATTATTAATTCATTTAAGAGTAACGATAATAATCCCATTACATGCTAATATAAATATGGTTGTGGGTCATTCTTTCAAGTAAGAAATGGTGTTCTACCAAACACAAGCAGGTAGTTCAGCTTGCAACTCACTCAAGTGATTTTCTTCAAGACAACCATCTTGCTTTGTTATGTAACAGAAGTGCTTTATGTGTATTCTTCATTTTATCATATAGATTCCTAAAAAGACATGTACTCGAAAGTTGAAATTTAATACAAGCAATAATTTTTACTGCTTCATCAAAGAAAGACATCCTTAACTAAAACGGGCTTTTTGTCTTTTTTTTTTTTAACTGCGAGAGTGTAACATTGAAGAATCCAATGCCTTGATTTATGCTAAGGTGCCACCAGTTCACCCATCCTTGCTTTGAGTCATCAGTGTAAATACAAACATAGGGAAAGAGCCAACGAGCTGAGTGTTGCTATGAATATAGTTTTGACTTTATGGGCCTTCTGTAAGATCTGGTAACCACCCCTGAGAGATCCACAGATCATGCTTTGAGACCTGCTTTCCTAGATGGTCGTCTACAAACAATAAACTCTAATCATGCTGTGGACCTTAGTGTTGTACTTTACAGAGGGAATGGAAAATGTGTGGTTAATCTGGAAATTCAGTGGAGACTGGTTAAGTGGAGTTGCCACTTAATAAAAAATTTTACATGAATTTTAGAATTGTCTCTGACTCCAGACTAAGAGTTTCAAAACTTGATTTATTGGGAGTCTGTCATTCTTTATTTCACCAACATTTTCTGGCCTGTCTTAATTTTTGTATTGATTGCATGGATCACTTCTAATCTTAGGGATCATTTTCTTTTAAGAATATTTCCCAGGTCTCGGGCGCCTGGGTGGCTCAGTTGGTTAAGCGACTGCCTTCGGCTCAGGTCATGATCCTGGAGTCCCGGGATCGAGTCCCGCATCGGCCTCCCTGCTCGGCAGGGAGTCTGCTTCTCCCTCTGACCCTCCTCCCTCTCATGCTCTCTGTCTCTCATTCTCTCTCTCTCAAATAAATAAATAAAATCTTTAAAAAAAAAAAA
>NC_138385.1:93500359-93508031 GCF_054177405.1 Leptonychotes weddellii | reverse complement strand
AGAATATTTCCCAGGTCTCCCAGAAATATTTTCAAGGCTTGATTTTATTGCAGGGTTCTATTAAACATGCATAGTGGGATGTGTTAAAATGACTGTTTCCCCCCTCCTTTATACATTACAGCATCTTGTCTCTACTTTGTATTGCTTTTCCCTTGAAAGTATTCTAAAGTGATGCCTGAAAGGTTTTAGGGAGAGTGGAAAGTGCCAGGGTTATTATTTGGGGCATCACTGGGGAGTAGTAAAAATGGAATTTCTCTTAAAAGAGAACTTTGATTTAATACAGTATCCTGCTTCTGCATGAAAAAGATAGTAGATGGAAAACAAAACAGTTTTTAAAAATGCATGCTGTATATTGGGTGAATTATCATCCAAGATGCTTTCTTAAGTTGTTAATACATGATTTATGGGTCTACCTAATTTGTGGAGATTAATGGCTCCCTATTTAATTTTTAGAATATGCTTGAATTACTGGAAGAAATGCCAAATGGAGTTCCACCTGAAAAAGTTAAAAGTTACATCTATCAGCTAATCAAAGCTATTCACTGGTGCCATAAGAATGATATTGTCCATAGAGGTAAGTATGGAATTTTTGAAATGGAAAATACTAAGAAAACATCAGAGTTAACAATGAAATATTTTACATATTACTGTCTTAAGAGTATTTCCATGGGCACTGACGTTCCATTTAAATTAAATACATTTTGAAAGTACAGGATATGAGATGTCGTTCACCTTCCAAGTCTCCTTTTGGATCACCAAAAAGATGGACTGCAAATTTATTTGGATATTATGGTGAGATATCTGTTTGTATAACCAGATCTATTCTCAACTTTAGAAATGCCTAGGGATATAAAGAACTCAACAAATAGGAACTTTGAAGCTTACTTTGGGCAAAAAGAGCAAAGGGATGTTCTCTGTTGCCTTTTGGTCCTACTGGTAGACCAGAAAATGTGAAACCACCCAGAATAAGGCTTTAAATGTGGTCTCTGACCCCCATTGACAGTCACCTCTCATTCCCTGTTAGACCAACCACCTCTGGTATATACCCTTCACTTCCTGAATTTCCCTATCCATTAGTGAAAAGTGCCCATTGCAAGTTGTAGGCATGATCAACCTTGCATAAAGGTAATGAGTTGGCTTCCGTAAACTGTTTTATTGCTATGAGGTGGGTGGTTTATAATAATAAAAGGGAAATTACTTTCTCAGCACGGTCTTTGACTCTACACTGTTTGTCTTCTCCTGATAATCTCTCTTGAATTCCAGAGTTTTACAGTAATGGGACACACTGATAAAATAATGAAGCCAGAAGATGTTTATCAGAAAGTCTTACAATATCTACTTCTTGTCTCTGAATTACCAGATAAATGAATACTACATTTTAATTTACCTATACAAACACACAAGCATATCACTTTAAAAATAGTCTCATTTTAAGAATAGCTTAAAGGTCATGTGAAGAATGCCAACTCCTATTATATCTAGAAAAAGACATTTTATATTTCTCTTGGATTTGATTTTCATACTAGTTACCTCATCAAGGTTTTTGGTGGTATAGATAGATCTCCAAGTCAACTGCATATCTATCTAGTGTCTAGGGTAATGATTCTAATAACAGTCTATACTACAATATTAGGCTATTAATAAGGAACTGATTTAGCTTCATTTCTATAGTGATGCTGTGATTTGGTTAAGTATATAGTAATAAATCAATGGTTGTGAATTAGCAGTAGAAACCATGATTCTGAAATCTACAGATTTTGCTCCTATTGCTTCCCTTTTTCCATTTTCACCTCTGCCATCTGATATAGATGATGGGTACTCTAAAAATAAAATTGTGAGATCTCCCAAGGCAGGAATTACATAGCATTTTCTGTATATTTCTACTCAGCTCCCACCACATCTTCTGAAGATCCATGGAAAAAATGAGAAATGTTTTCTTGATTCATGCAGGATAACTTCAGCATTAGATATTTATAATTGTGAACCACACAGAAAAGCTAAAGAGATATGTAAATGTAGACATTATATACAAAATCACAACAAATTCTATCGTTTTATATAGTTTTTCCTCTAGGAAATATAATGCTAGCTACTTATATGTGTTTTTTTTTTAAAAGGTGGCAATCTTTTTTATTTTATTTATTTTTAAATTTTTTTAAAGATTTAAAGAGAGAGACACAGCGAGAGAGGGAACACAAGCAGGGGGAGTGGGAGAGGGAGAAGCAGACTCCCCACGGAGCAGGGAGCCCGATGCAGGGCTTGATCCCAGGACCCTGGGATCATGACCTGAGCCGAAGGCAGACGCTGAACCACTGAGCCACCCAGGCGCCCCTACTTATATGTGTTTTTAAAGTATCTGGGGGGGCGCCTGGGTGGCTCAGTCAGTTAAGCAGCTGCCTTCGGCTCAGGTCATGATCCTGGGGTCTTGGGATCGAGCCCCACATCCGGCTCCCTGCTCAGTGGAGAGCCTGCTTCTCCCTCTCCATCTGCCTGCCACTCTGCCTACTTGTGCTCTCTCTCTCTCTGTCAAATAAATAAATAAAATCTTTAAAATAAAATAAAGTATCTTGTGGGTGTGAACATTTCTTTTGATATTCTATCTCCAAAAATTTATGTTCTTACTACTTTATAAAGTAGAATAGTTCCTTGAAACGTGGTGGCCTAGATTCAGTGATTCTTAAATTCCTTTCAGAGATCGCATTAATACCTTTAAGATTTGAAGGGAAAAATATTTTTTAAATTGTGGGTTTTCATGTTTCTCAAAAAGAAATTAGTTGAAACTTTTATGTATCAGCAAAAAAGGTGTTACCCTGCTTTTCACTGCCACAGTTTCTATTCACATTACCATGGATATTTCTAATTAGGTGCCATTATAGTGATCCAATAGTGTCAGTCAGCAGTCCATAGAACATTTTTTAATAATTGTGTTTTTTGTCTTTATACTTCAGATATAAAGCCAGAAAATCTCTTAATCAGCCACAATGATGTTTTGAAACTGTGTGATTTTGGTAAGTTAAAAAAGAAATTGAGCCCTGTAAGTAGAATTAAATATAACATATAGGTAGCTTTTAAAGGCTTATTAAAAGTATTTTTTTATGTTTTGACTTCAGTTAGCAGAGGAATATTCTATTGGGTCATATGTTGAAAAATTGATTGCTGGGAAAATACTCTCTTTGCATAGTGTTGTCTATTCTTTTTTAAAAATTCATAATGCAGTATTTGTTCAATGAGAACACAAAGCAAATAGATGCACGAGCATATATTCATAAACCCAGTACTTAATGATTCCAAAAAACCAATTTTCTATGAAATCCACTATGCCTTCTGTTTTGGGTAGGATAAAAGAAATATTTTTAAAGTATTAAAGTAGAAATTATTTTAGGTATAATCATAAGCACTAACAATATGCATAGGTAGATACATATGTATCATGTATATGCAATAGTTACATATCTATAAAGGTCAAAGACATTTTTAGAACAATTCCATTTATTCCCTTTAAATGTTCAGTGAATGAGATTAGTAATTGATGTGTAATATTCCAGCTCCTGGTTAAGTGTTTAAGGAAGCTTTTGAATTGTACTCTCTCCTAGTAGAAAATTGTGCATTCTTTTCCATATATATGAAACTGTATTAAGTGCTATTAAAAATTTGAGTTAAAATAATTCAAAAAAGTTTTAAAACTATAAATTAGGGTGTTTAAGTTCTGGGTCACCTTAAAAAAATCTTTTGTCTAATGCATATGCTGAAAAATAACAACTTGATTTTTTTTAATGTTTTTTCACACATTCAAGTATAATCATAAATATAATGTAAACCTCTACATATAAGTGAGAATTCATCTCCTTTCATAAGCATAGGTTAGATTAGTACCTCGGAGGTGGATCGAACAAATGAGAAATAGAAGCATTCTAAGAATGCACTGTGTGAATGACTAGTTTTCTCCAGTGTAGCTATTAGAAGCATGTGTAACTGTTTTCACTCAGTGTTTGCAAAGAATTTGAATATTATGAACCTGCTTGCCTGAGGAAAAATGTTTTATAATAAGGGCTTAAATTTTTTCATACTTTATAAAGAATATTGCAAAGAGTCCTGCTATATGTTAAACATCTTATGAAGTGCTTAGAAGAATAAAAAAGAAACACCAAAATACAGTTATTTAAAAGATTTTGACCTTGACATTTTTAGCACTTTCTTAGTATTATGATTTTCAGGAATATTTCTGGTTCTATTTCTCACTTCCTATCCATAATTGTGACTACCATCAAATACTGAGATTTTATGCACCTCATATGCCCTTTACTATGCATCCATGATTCTATGGGTTGGTGATTTGCTTAAACCCCCAAATTACTGAAATTTGTAAACAAGTTATAAATACAAAAGAGATGCCTATAGAATGGTTAATAATAGGAAAAGGGTATCCCTGGCCTGGCATCATTTCTTTTCTTTTTTTTATTTTTATTTTTTAAAGATTTGTTTATTTATTTTAGGGAGGGAGAGAGAGAGAGAGAGTGTGGGGGGGGCGCAAAGGGAGAGGGAGAGAGAATTCTCAAGCAGACTTCCCGTTGCGCACGGAGCCAGACTCAGGGCTTGATCCCAGGACCCTGAGATCATGACCTGAGCCGAAATCAAGAGTCGGACACTTAACCAAATGAGCCACCCAGGCACCCCCTGGCATCATTTCTTAAAGGAAAGACAATTTGAAGTGGTAAGGAAATTTCACATGGCTGCACTGCATGTGGTTCTCTATGTCCTATGTGTCCCCAGTGAACACTTCTCAACTGCTTTCCTTCCCAGAGCACCGGGCTCCTTTGTCTAGCTTGAAGAATCCCATTTGAAAATAGGAATATTTCTTCCAAATATGTCTTATGAAGAAGCGTTGATTAACTGACGTTAGGGCTTTGTTTTTTGCTGTGGTTGTTTTTATTTTTTACTGTTACACTGTTTTCTACTTTTCAAAACTGACACCTTAATTTTTACCCCTAATTTTAATGTTCTGGTTCTCTGTGACTATCCATAATGCTTTTGGTGAGTTAGGTGGCTTATTTTTTGGCCCCAAAACCTTCTGAAAGGGTTTGGAGGGAAAATAATTATTGATAGAGTCTGTAAGTAATTAAGATACCCCTAATATGCTTCTCAGTCACATAAGGAGATTAAAATAATTTTGGCCTGCTTAGTTTCCATCATTGCCAACCATTAGTTGTCTATATAATGGCTAGAACTGATCAGCAACAGTAGATCTACGAATAGTAATGTTAAGTCCCACATATCAGAGTATAATGACTAGCTCAGTTGGTTGAGTGTCTGCCTTCCACTCGGATCATGATCTCGTGGTCCTGGGATCGTGTCCCCTGTCGGGCTCCCTGCTCAGTGGGGAGTCTGCTTTTCCCTCTCCCTCTGTGATCTCTCTCTCAAGTAAACAAATAAAAAATCTTTGGGTGAAAAAGAGAATATAATGACCATCTGTGACAGGGTATTTTAGCTTTAACTTGGGCTCTTGTAGGGACTTCATTTTGGTCCTAAGATTTGCATTTATTGAGAGAGCTGACTTAGAAGTATGCTCTGAATGCTTATAAAAGCATGTGATAACTTGAAAAATATGGATTTCTTTAGTATAGGAGGAGACTGGTTTTTTTAGTGAGTACACTGTATATTTTAATTGACATATGAATGGACTAATGTTTTAAAATAACGAAGGCACCATTAATAAACAGCCCATTCAGTACCAGTTATTATGTTCTTTTGATGTTCCTTTAAAATATTACTAGCACTGAAATACTTTGCCAACATGAAGTTATGATTTCTTTTTCAAAGTTACACCTTTGGGTTTTTCTGTCTTTCAGGTTTTGCTCGGAATCTATCAGAAGGCAATAATGCTAATTATACAGAATATGTGGCCACCAGGTGGTATCGGTCCCCAGAACTCTTACTTGGGTAAGTTACCTTCCCCAGATAAAATGACTTTTATATATCTGCTGATCGTGTATCATTAGCTTTGGGATCATCTATGAAAGGTAAGAACTTTAGTTAATTAAATACCAGTTACCTATTGCAGTGTAACAAACCACTCAAACACTTAATGGTATAAAACAAACACCATTTTATTTGCTCACAGTTCTGGGTACCAGTGATTTGGGGGAGTCAGTAATTGAAGTTCAGCTGGATTGTTCTTCTGCTGGTCTCAATGGGAATCACTCAGGTAGCAACAGTCACTCAGCAGATCATTTGGAGGCTGGCTGGTTTACGAGGCCTCAGCTGGGACAGACCATCTCTGTTCCATGGAGACTCATTCTCCAGTGGGCCAGTCCAAGTTGCTTCATGTGATAACCGAAAACTTCCCTGCAGCAAGAGGGCAAGCCTCAAAGCAAAGGTGGTTTTGAAGCCTCTGTTTGCATGGCTTTTGCCTCATTGGCCGAAACCTGTTACATGGCCAAGTCCTGATTCAAGGGATAAAGAAATAAACTCGACCTCTTGTTGGGAGGACTGGCCTACCTATTGGTTCGTTCGTTCATTCATTCATTCAACAAACAGTAATCAAGTATCTCTTATACCTGACCACTTTGCTAGAAACATGATGTAAATATTGAAGCAGTTGCCAATTTTCTTCTGAATAGAGAAATCCTGTTTGATGATAAATGGCTATTCAAACACACTGCATTGATGATTTTCTCAGCAACATCATATCCATCCACTTTGTGCCCACCCTTCCACTTTCAGTGCTCTGTTAACCCGAGAAAAGGGTTTTCTGATAAGATTCTTCTTTTCTTTTTAGTAACTTGAGAGCCTAGGAAGGAGCCTATCCTCCTGAACTCAATCACATAGTTATATGAATAATCCTCTACTTACCTTAGTGGTAGTATTTTCTTATTTTCCCTACATTGTATTTCCTTCTTGGGGACCATCCAAGAATGGAGAAAGAAGGCACATTCTGCAAATAAAATGAGATGTGGTGATGATGACTGGTGCTCTAATTACAGGTTTCATCTTTTTAGTGTGCCATATATATATCTGGGGAACATGAGAAATTTAATTTTTAAAGATTTTATTTATTTGTTCATTTTAGAAAGAGAACTTGAGTGGGTGGAGGAGCAGAGGAAGAGGGAGAGAGAGAATCTCAAGTAGACTCTGTGCTGAGTGTAGAGCCTCACGCGAGGCTTGATCCCACAACCTGGAGATCATGGCCTGAGCTGAAATCTGGAGTCAGACACTCAACCCACTGAGCCACCCAGGCACCCCGAGAAATTGAATTTTTAAAAGATACTTTTTATATAGTAGGAATACAAATTTCTGTGTTTCTTTTGTTGACGATCATGATGACTATATGTGTAAGTTACTGAGGGTTTATTTTGATAGATTGTAATTCTTTTTTTTTTTTTTTAAGATTTATTTATTTATTTATTTGACAGAGAGAGAGACACAGCGAGAGAGGGGACACAAGCAGGGGGAGTGGGAGAGGCAGAAGCAGACTTCCCGCGGAGTAGGGAGCCCGATGCGGGGCTCGATCCCTGGACCCTGGGATCATGACCTGAGCCGAAGGCAGACGCTTAACGACTGAGCCACCCAGGTGTCCCGATAGATTGTAATTCTTGATTCATTGCTGACATAGAGCATATAAGAATTATTGATACCAGGGGCGCCTGGGTGGCTCAGTCGTTAAGCGTCTGCCTTC
>NC_138385.1:93488147-93500259 GCF_054177405.1 Leptonychotes weddellii | reverse complement strand
GCTCCCTGCTCAGCGGGAAGCCTGCTTCTCCCTCTCCCACTCCCTCTGCTTGTGTCCCCTCTCTCACTGTGTCTCTGTCAAATAAATAAATAAAATCTTTAAAAAAAAAAAAAGAATTATTGATACCAGTTACTGAAAGATTTACTGTTTTTTTTTTTTTCTTTTTTTTTTAAAATCAAAAGCTTGGTTTATCTTGGGAAGCAAATGGTGGTTAGTCATTTCATTATTTCTCTTTGTGTGGATAGATTTTAGAATTTCTGTGCTAATTTTTAAATTTGGTTTTAGGATTGATTTTCTTTTATGTTTGTCTTTGTTTCTTTTTCTGTGTACCTCTGTCTGGACTTAATGGGATGCATAATCCATTTTCTTTTGGGAAGGATTGGAATTTGAGTTTACTGGACAGATTTACCAAAGAAGAAATGAGTATGAAGTAGGTCGTTCTTAGAACACCATCCGAGGATTCAAGTATGGTAGAGGACTTTTTATGATAGGTTTTGTCTATATGATGGCCCCAAGGAGTTCATTCTGAGGACACCCTTATTATAGACCTTCAGAGAGTATTTGCTGCCTAATAATACCTGTCAGGAAGCTGCAGTTATGTTTAGAGATGTGTGGGAGCTACCAAAAGTAGATGGGGACTCCAATTAATTTGAGCCAAATTATATATTGCTAATTAAACGATTGTCAAGTACTAGTTGAAGAACCGTATTATTCGTGTAAAAATCCCATTGACATCAGTTGATAGTTGGTTAATATTAAGAATTTACATTTTTGTACATTCTTAAGACTTTGTTCTTGACATTCAAAATAATTCCAGCTGCATAAATTATTCACATCCGTTGACAGAAGAAAAATAGCGCAATTTGGGTATGTAGAGATTTTCCATAAGTTTCTCTATCTAGCACAAGTTTTTTCTTCTGTACAGATATTAAAGAAAGATCAGTATCCTTCCCTCCCCATCAAGCTACCAAAAAAAAATTTGCATGAAGTTTCCTAATATGGTCCTTAGGTTTTTGTGGGAAGGAAATGAGATAAAGAAAATACTGACTTTCAGTTGTAATGACTTATTGTCCTAGAAACATATTCTGTATAGTGTTAACAGTGCTTTAATTTAGAGTGTCTGTTAAAAGTTTTGTATTCCTGCTGTATCATTATGGCATTCTAGAATTTCATCCCGTATTTTTTTCAGATACTTTATTTTGTCTTACCTTCGTTTAACTTTTTTTTTTTTTTTAATTTCTTCAGATAAAGAAAGACAGTATGAGCAGGGGGGAGGGGTACAGGGAGGGAGAGAGAGAATCTTAAGCAGGCTCCATGCATGGAGCCTGATGTGGGGCTCGATCCCACAACCCCGAGATCATGACCTGAGCCAAAACCAAGAGTCAGACACGCAACCGACTGAGCCACCCAGGCACCCCTGGCTTTCCTTTGTTAAAACTTGGATTATTTGTGTTTGAAACTAATGAGAATACGGTTTCTTAATCTGCCACATATAATTTGATTTAAGACTATAGATATTGGGGCATACATATAGAGCTGTTTTTGGAGTACTTAGGTTTTCACTTACAGCCTCCATTTATTAATAACAGTAATAATCCTAAAGCCCTCTGGTAAACTCAGATCCTAGAGGGGAACTGTAAACCCCTAAGGAAATGGAAAAACCATGCTTTGAGGCAAATAGTTATCATAAAGCTCCATATACACAGGGTACAAATAGTTTTAGGTAAATAATGCAGTAGAGCTTAGCCCACTCTTAGGTATTAGAAATTGTGATTCTATGCAATCAGAAGTTAAATAGTACTCAGTGTTTATTGTTTAAGAAGACACGTGAGTCGGTAGTACATTTTAATAGACTGATCTCAAAAAATGGATGAGGTATATAACTTTTTGACATTTCAAGAGCTAAAGGATAATTACCTAGAAAATGCATTTCTTGGAAGCATTTGATTTTCTAAGTGAAGTGTTAACTCATCAGACATGTGCACTGTTTTAGGGTTTATTAAGCCATTCATTTTCAAGATATGCCCAGATATGAATAGATTTCAACTTAGTGTATACCAACTAAATTATTATTAAACTGATGGTTTTACTAGCATAGATTTATTTACTTGTGCTCTGAATTTTTACTTGGATATCCGTAATTCCTTTTTTTCAGCCTCATTTTTAATTCCTTAAATACACAAATTGCTTTAAATCATGAATCTGTTCAAAGTAATTTGGAAATTATTAAAATGTATTTCTTCATTTGCCAAGATAATCTCTCCCTTTGCTTTTCAGAGCTCCCTATGGAAAGTCCGTCGATATGTGGTCAGTGGGCTGTATTCTTGGGGAGCTTAGCGATGGACAGCCTTTATTTCCTGGAGAAAGCGAAATTGACCAACTTTTTACTATTCAGAAGGTGCTAGGACCACTTCCATCTGAACAGATGAAGCTCTTCTACAGTAATCCCCGATTCCATGGGCTCCGGGTAAGAGGCTTTACTAAAACTCCAAATGGAATCAGTACAGCAGTATTTAAATCATTGTTCATTGCACAATGGAATGCTAAGCTGTCCATTGAATACTATTCCCTTTCCCAATACAATGTTTATAATCCTCATTATAATATTTTATCTTTGAATCTTATATAGTATTTGTGAATTTTAAGAAGTAGTCTGAATTTGAAAGTGGCAGCTGCTAATGTTTTTCCTAATTTATAAGTTCCAAATTTTCAAACTCTGTTCTAGCATATGCATTATTATATTCTACACTTTGGTTATCTCAGAATGTTTCTTTGTCTAAAATATTAAGCATCCCCAAAAGATACAAAATGTATAAATGACTTGCTAATTTGAACAAATGTATTTGTAATGATTTGAGGGAGAATATGAATACTTGCATTCTATAGATTTAAAGGTTGTGTTCTAGCATGTATTTCTTGTCTCTTGACAGTGAAACATCAGATCTTCTTTTCAAGCCAGTATATTGTCTTGGGCAGCCTTTTCTAGACTTGCTAACTTTGTACAAAACTTGTTTTCAGAGCATATGCTTAAAAAGGATCTTAAGGTATAAACTTTCCCCAGATGAGAGACAAGCAACTTGCAGAGGCACCTTATTAGAGTAGCCAGATATAGGCTGCTTCTCTCTTCCATCTACCCCCAAAGCTACTTTTTTAGTTTTCAACTACTCTGGGCTAACATGCCAATTGGTGACCATTGTGAGAACTCTAAAATAAGCTCACCGCCACTTCCTTTCTTTCTCTTAAATGCATGATTCTCAAACCATGTTTTCTTGACATTCGCAAAGCACTTCATTTTTTCTTTTGACTTTCTGGACCTCCGTTCATTCCACTTTGAAGAGCATCCTCTCCTCATACATGAGAGCACCCAACATGGTGCCCGCTCCTCTCCAAACTCTTACCACACTTGTCTTTCCTTTTCTTTGCCTTCTATAAACATTTTACGATTTTTCCAGCTTCATGGATTTGGGATTTGTGGCTCCTTCTCCCGGGAAGGTGCTTCTGTTGTGTGGTCCCTTCTCACTTCGTAAATCTCAGCTCCAAGAATGTCCCCTTCTGGGGCACCTGGGTGGCTCAGTCGGTAAGCGTCTGCCTTCAGCTCAGGTCATGATCCCTTCTGGGATCGAGCCTCGCATCAGGCTCCCTGCTCCTCGGGAAGCTTGCTTCTCCCTCTCCCACTCCCCCTCCTTGTGTTCTCTCTCTCGCTGTTTCTCTCTCTGTCAAATAAATAAATAAAATCGTTAAAAAAAAAAAAAGAATGTGCCCTTCTCTGATGACACCAACATACTGCCCCCACCCTCTTCCTAGTGTCTCCCATAGCACCACCCTTTTTTTTTTCCATCCTAGCACTTCCCCTGGTATGTAGTTGTGTTGTTCATTTGTTTACTTGTTAATTATTAACTGTTGAGTTCTCAACTACTGGAGTATAAACTCCCCAATGGCAGAAATCAACTGTTTTTTCACTATATTTCTAACATCTATAGCAGAGCCCAGCACATCTAGTTAGGGGCACAGTGAATACTTGAATGATGGATTGAGCCAGTTTGTGTCACCAGCACTCAAGTTCAGCTGAACCTCCCTTCTCTCCATCTCTAATGCTTCTTTCACCCTTAGCACCTTTTTACCTGAAATATTGATGATCACTCCTAAACACATTTCTCCAACTTTCTGTCTTCACTTTAGTGTTTTCACATTGCCTTTGGAATAATCTTCCCTCAAATTACACATTCAATTATATCTCCTTTGTATTTGAAAGTCTGTATGGGATTGCTTACATTTAAACTCCTTAGGGGATAGCATTAAGAACCCCTTGCTCTTAGCCCTCCAGCCTTGTCTGCCACTCATTCCCACCATTGCACCCTACTTGTCAACGTACTGAACTTCTTACCATTTCCTTGACATGTTCCTTCTACAGCGCTGTATTTTCATTTCTATGATGCTCCTAGTACTCGCTCTACTTCATGGACAGCTCTTCCTCCTCCTTCCCCCAGACTGAGGTCAAGTGTTCTCCTTCCGGGAAGCCCTTCTAGACTCCTCCAGGGAGTGGGTGACTCCCCCTTCTGCGCTCCAGTGGCTCTCATTGCCATCTCTTTTAAATAGCTGTTTAAAAAAAAAAAAATGTATCCTCACTGAACTGATGAATTTCTTGAGGAAATGAACTATCATGTCCACCATTATATTCACAGCACATCTAGAGTAGTGCCTACAAGGTTGAATAGTAATGAAAGATTGAATATTTGACCTCAGGATTTTAACAGTAACTTCTGGAACATCAAGCTTGGCCTGCTAGCTGCCTGTTCTTTGCCTGGTTAAAGAGACTCCATGCTGGATTGCCTGAAGAGAGTGTAAACAGATGTGTTATGGTACCTGGCCTTAATAACTTATAAACTAGCTGAAGAATTGAGACATTTTTGCATGAAATACTCAGAAAGCAATATAACTTATAATAAAGCACCTCATTCTTTACTGCATTGCACTGTTTTCTAATACATCTCTCAGTATGGCTGAGACCATGAGAGTGTTAAACATTCTGGAAAGTTAGACATCATAGTTGGCTGGATTCACTTGAGAAAGATTTATAGAAATTTGAAATTTGTATGGATATGAAGAATGAGTAGCATTTAGATTAGATAGGCCAAATGAAGGATTTCTTTCCCTCATTTGTGTGTGGTCTGTTTTGTTCACAGTCTCCTCACTAAATAGTATTATCTGTAAAATGCTGGATAGCACATGACAGCACCGCTTATAAATAACCTTCATAGAAATTGCTGCTTCCATGACACTTTGATTTTTATAAACTTTAATATTTTACAGTTTAGTCTGAATGTGTTTGTGGTATTTTAACTAAATTAGATTAATCTTTTTGGAGGTTTAGCAATGTCATTTGAGAGAAATGTCTTCCTTTATCATTTTGTTGGAGAATATCTGTGGAAGATAGCTAAGCGTGTAGAGTGTGGGAACTGGAACTTCCATGAGATACAGACTCACCGGTGACCAGTCTGGTGTTATTGGCGTTTTGATTCAGTTGTGTAGAGATTGGGAAGTCAACAAGATGTTGCTCTATTGGTATGCTTTACTTTGAAAAAGTAACAGTTTATGTCCCATAGTCTAGGGCATAGACTCTGGAGTTAGACTGCTGGGGTTCAAAGCCTGGCTCCATATTTCCTACATGAATGACTTTGGCAAGTTTCTTGTGCCTCTGTTTCTTTGTGTAGAAAATGCTGATAACAGAAGTACTACCCTTTAGGGTTGTTGTGAAGGTTAAATGTTATCTGTAACATGCCCAGACCAGTGCCTGACACATAGTAAGTGCTCGCTAAAGACGTACTCTCGTTGTATTGTATTGTTCAAGTGATTAAGAAAGAAAAGCTACTCATTGGGATATAATTTAAACTTTTATACTTAAGTTTTGGTTATTTGTTGAATTATTACATGAGAATGGTAAATTTCATTCAAAAGCATATATATTAATTTTTTTTAACTTTGGTCATTTTTTTATCATAATATTTTTAATACCTTTTCACTCTGCATTAATTTTCTTATCAATGAAATGTTACTTCTGAAGAAAGAAAGGGACATCTGGTAGCATAAGATAGACCTCATAAGCAAAATATTAATTAAAATGTAGCAGTACAGAGTTATTTATCACAGCATGACAGGTGTCTCTCTTTGGGCTGATATTTAATACTCCAACAACATCCAAAAGAACTTCCGTTGAGAGAGGTGCCTAGGTTCAGAAAGAGTGTGGGTTTGGATTATAGACCTGGGTGCAAATATTAGTTCTGCTTTTTAATTATGTAACTTGCCTTGAATCAGTTATTTGAACTTCCTGATTGTCACCTTCTTCATCTCTAAAATAAGAAGAATTGCTAAAATGCCTTGTAGAGCATCACTTCCCTCTGTAATTAGTTATAGATTATTGCCTGTGTGTCTGTGTTAAGTTCATGTTATTCCTTCTACTTCCTTTATCTGGGGTGCTGTCCTACTTTTCTCTGTCCTCACATTTTTCTTATCTTTCAAAACCTAGTTCAAATATTATCTGTGGATTCTTTTTTTCTCCAGCTGCAAACCACCTTGGTCTCTCCTTGCTCCAAGCTTCAAGTAGAATTTTTGGCTGCACATTTCAGTGCTGATTGCTGTCCCAGCCAGAGTGTAGGTTGCTTAAGTGCATGGTTTAGGTCTGACCCATATGCTGTAATTCCTGCCATCCCTAGCACAGTGTGCAGATAATAGATAATGTCATAATCTCAACTTAAGTGCCTTGTTTGAATTTTTCTCCATAACTAGTCCTCCCATGCACGTATTGAACACGTTTAAGGATTCTAGTACTTTGAAATGCCTTTTTTTTTTTTTTAAGATTTTATTTATTTATTTGACAGAGAGAGAGAGTTAGCGAGAGCAGAAACACAAGCAGGGAGAGTGGGAGAGGGAGAAACAGGCTTCCTGCTGAGCAGAGAGCCCGATGTGGGACTCAAACCCAGGACCCTGAGATCATGACCTGAGCCAAAGGCAGACGCTTAACCGACTGAGCCACCCTGGTGCCCCTGACATGCTTTTATATTGGTATAAAGGAAATAAAGCAAAGGAGCCTTCCCATTAGGATGGAGTACATGGCATTGGGCTCTAATACTTTCTCATCCACTTAGATGTTGCAAAATGCGAGGTGCCAGAGAGGACAGAGCACCTAAATAAATTTGACCTCTTCTCCTCATTTTATTTAGAAAGGCATTTATTAATTTAGGAGACTGTTTGTCTTCTGTTCCAACTTAGGTAAAGGAAGGAATTGAAAATAGGTCATTAAAAGAGTATTTTAAAAGCAATGTTAGGGGCGCCTGGGTGGCTCAGTGGTTAAGCATCTGCCTTCGGCTCAGGTCATGATCCCAGGGTCCTGGGATCGAGTCCCACATCGGGCTCCCGGCTCAGCAGGAAGCCTGCTTCTCCCTCTCCCACTCCCCCTGCTTGTGTTCCTGCTCTCGCTGTCTCTGTCTCTGTCAAATAAATAAATAAAATCTTTAAAAATAAATAAATAAATAAAAGCAATGTTAGAACATATGTCTGAATTCACTATTGCTATTTCTGTGGCCTTTCAAGTACTGACCTCTCTGCCTTCTCTCTCTCTCTTTTTAAGATTTTTATTTATTTATTTGAGATAGAGCATGAGCGGGGTTGGGGGGTGGGCAGAAGCAGAGGGAGAGGGAGAGGGAGAAGCAAGCTCTCCACTGAGCAGGGAACCCAACACGGAGCTTGATCCCAGGACCCTGGGATCATGACCTGAGCTGAGCTTAACTGACTGGGCCACCCAGGTGCCCCTTCTCTCTCTCTCTTCTTTTTCACTTCTCCAATTTTCAGGAGTAAATGATGTTGTGAAAAAGGCTTAAGAATTGTCTATGTAAGCAGACAAATTCTGTATAAACTGTATTATAACTGAACTATCTATAGAAACAAGACAGTACTGTGTAAACTGTATGCACTCAAATTTTTACAGTTAGGTTTGTTTTACATGCTTCATTGACTAGATTTAATATCCTCTTTCATCTGTACATTTTTCTGTTACTTAACACCCAGTCCTATTAATCTGTACCTCAAATACATAGACATAAAAGTGATAGACATGAAATGAATTTGACTTTGGCACTAGGGCAGTAACTTCTGTTCCTTTGCTACCTTTTCCAGCACTCACAGCACATATGCACATGTGTCCCCTTCCCCACGTGCTAACACTCCTGTCCTGTTCCTACAGTTTCCAGCTGTTAACCATCCTCAGACATTGGAGAGAAGATACCTTGGAATTCTAAATAGCGTCTTACTTGACTTAATGAAGGTGGGCCAAGTTGATGTTGTCTGTATACATGTATTTCACAGAAGTAGGCCCTGGTCACATGTAAACACAAAAAAATCCTGTTTCTCCAGCTTTCATTGCACCAGCCAGTCCATAAGCTGGTGCTGGTTGTTTGATAGTAGACCTTCAAAAAACACTTGTTAATGGATCAGTTTTATTTTATGCCCATTTAGTTTATTGTTCAAAATCAGAGGAGGTTACATTATGCACAGAGTCTTTAAAGGTACACTTAGCACAGTTGGAAATTGCTGAGAGCACTCTCAGAACTTTGCTGTGCTTTAAACTATGTTCCTGTGTGTCCTGAGGAACACTGTGCAAATTGGTGTGGGGGCAATGGTGGGGGAGGGGACATGGCTTTTAGAAAGGCTACATACCACATAACCTTTTGTAGAGAATCACAATATTCATTAATTTATGAAGGCTTTCAGAAATCCCATAGTAAAGAAGCATTTATGTCTTGCTCCACATTTCCCAAATTCAATTAAATACTGAATACTTTTTTAAAAAAATAACTACAGTGCCTGGTGTTCTGAACACAGGTTGAGAGAAGCTATTAAAAAGATAGCCCTCAAGGGTCTTTCATGTTAATTAGGCATAAATTATCTCTTGAATCAGTTGGATTTTGTCAGTATGTTGTGTCATACGATCAATATTTATCAGGGCTTAATGATTTGGTAACTTAAAAATGTAAATAGAATAAAGAAGAAGAACTGAGTTAAATACATATATTAAATACATAAATATTTATAAGGTATGCAAATTATGTATACATTTCAGTTAGTGGAGGTATATAAAAATGATTTTGGTCTCACTGGCAGTTAAAACAGTTAACATCAAAATGGTTTCAAATGTATGATACTAGTTGAATACAGAAAAGTTGGCTCCTGAGTAGTATTTTAAATTAGAAGTACATACGACTTTTCACAAGCCAAATATCTACTAGCATCAAAGTGCTATTTTAAGATTAGCAACTGTAGAAATTGCTGCATATACAGACAAAGAACTATTTTCAAATTACTTAAAAGGAGGAGGTCATTATGAGGAAAGTATAAAACTCACTGAGTAAATAGCTTCAAAATTCAGTATTTAGGGGAAAAAAACAACATTTTTTTAAAACTAAAATAGAATCCATATAAATTACCATAGTTTGGATTAATTCTGGTAACCTGTATCCCCTCTAAAATGGCCAATATGTATAAACAGATGCAGGATGAGATGGCCATTTTAGGTACTTATATATGGACAAAATTAACAAATCTGCTTTAGGGAATGGCATAGAGAATATATTTCTTCATGAAAAGATAAATAATGTTATTTACTTTTCAAACTCATTTTAAAAATAGCTAAAAGACAAAGGAATAATTCTGTTTATATAACATTCAATAACAAGGCAATATTAATCTTTGGTGAGAAAACTCAGAATTGTGGTTTCCAGGAGTGAGGAGGCACAGGGGTGTAGAGCCAGGGATGGGGGTCTTGAAGAGGTTTCTGGGGTGTTAATGATTTTCTCTATCTCAGTCTTGATGTGGTTACATGGATATGTTTACCTTCTAAAAACTAACTGAAATGTATACATAATTTGCATACCTTATGAATGTACATTTCAATAAAAATGTTTACTTAATGTTAAAGAAATTTGAAGCTAAATATACTAAATAGGAATTAGTTTAATTTCCAAATTGGTGTCAATACAGAAAGATTCCAGTTATCTTTGTACTTTTATCTGTGCTAGATTTTACCAGGTACCACACTGACCCTTGGTAATTAGACTTGGTAATGATTTAACAAAAAAAAGTTCAGTTATTTTTTTAAAAAGACAAAAAGCAAAAAACATGAAATTGTATTTAATTCAGTTCTTTATTCTATTTACATTTATAAGTTTCATTTTCTAAAGAGGAGAATATAACTGAGATAAGTTTAGAATTGTGTCTGAGTCAACATGAATATAAATCCACTTGCATGTAAACAGTGGCTTGGGTTACCAGAATCTTTTGACCCAAAATGAATGTTTCAGTGTGTGGTAGGATCAGATTTCAAATTTTCTGTGGTGCTAGGTTATTAAAGGTGGTTGTCTGAAATTGAATTCTGGCTCACTGGGAGCAAATCTAGGTTTGTTCTCACTGTTCAAGTGGATCACAAAGAGATTAACTGTGGGTAAAACCAATGAAAGTGACCTAGAGATGGATTTGGGAATGCTGGAATTTCAACATTCTTCCTTTCTCTGAGAGAAAACGGCATCAGTGAATTTTGCTGTGAGAATATCATCACAGCAGATTCCAGTGTGCTCTACTGAGTTGTGTTAGGTTATGTAGGTTTATGTTTTATATATTTGCTTAATTTGTCAATAAAAATTATTTTAATAATGATTCACCTTTTAAAATCTTGTCCAATTACTAATAAGATAAATAGTATTAGAAGAAAACATTTTAGTTGTTAAAACATCTACTATGTGCAACATAAAAGGGTTAGTTACTGTAATATATAAAGAACACTTAAAAATAAATTAGGACGGGGCACCTGGGTGGCTCAGTCGGTTGGGCATCCAAGTCTTGATTTTGGCTCAGGGCATGATCTCAGGGTTCTGGGATCCAGCCCCAGTCTGGCTCCTCGCTCAGCGAGGAGTCTGCTTGAGGATTTTCTCTCTCCCTCTCCCTCTGCCCCCCCCCCACCCATTAATAAGTAAATCTTTAAAAAAAAATTAGGACAGATGCACAAATAGAAAAATAAAAGGAATATAAGTAACCAATAAGCATAAAAATATTCAACCTCATTAGTAATCACAGATGTGAATTAAAACAGCCATGAGATACCATTTATTAAATGTCTATAGTTTACAAGTAGTAAAAAAAAAAAAAAAATGAAGGTGCCAGGAAGTTGGTAGATTCTCAGTTGCTAAGAAGGAATATCATTTCAGTCAACCTTCCCAGGGGATGATTTTTCAACACATAGAAAATAATCCTCAAAAGTTTGCATAGCTAACAATCTGTCTCTGGGAGTTTATCCTATGAGAGGGATCATGTATGTGTGCAAGGATTTCAGGTGTTTATCATAGCATTAATTATAATAGTGCAAAGCAGCAGCCATCTAAATGTCCAACAGTAGAGACCAGTTGAGTAAATTATGGTATATCTATACCACACACTTCTTTAGTCATTTAAAAACATGTTGTAAAGTTATTTGTTGCAGCATTTTTCATAAAGGAAACAACCAAAATGTTTATCATTAGGGAATTGCTAAAAACAACCTAAGGCATATACATAGAGTAAAAGTTTTTCACTGATATGCAATGATCTCTTAAGATCTAATGTCCATTGGAAAGAAAGCTAAGTGCAGACCGTTGTGTGTCTGCTACTATATGGGTAAAATAAAAGGAACAGACAGAGAAAGGTACTAGGTACAGAGTATCTATGGAAGGATGCACAAGAAACTGATAACATGGGCTGCCTCCCAAGAGGGGGACAGGAGAAAGATGAGTGTATATTCTTTCATGTGAATATATACTTCTTCCAAAATATATTCCAAATGTTTAAGTTATGTTGTAAAAAATGTTTTTGATTAGTATGTGAAAAATGCAGGATCCACAACTTATATGTATAATATAAGCCAGATTTTATAAAAGAAAATATGTATATACGATATTCAAAAAAGGGCTGGGAGGGCTTATTCCCAGAGGACAACAGTAGTAAGATAATGTGGTAATTTATTTTTTTAATTTTTAAAAAAATTTTTAAAAGGATTTTATCTATTTGAGAGAGCTAGCGAGTGAGCGAGCATGAG